>NC_084526.1:30300307-30900307 GCF_024500275.1 Phycodurus eques | reverse complement strand
TTATTTGACCATTTTATAATGAATCACAAAGGTCTCTCCTGTATGATCAATTCAAACATTGCTGTTGGCAATGACACAATGTAGTCTTCCTTGTATGTAGCCTACTTAAATGGTTGATGCCCCATCACTTTTTATGCAAAGAGTCACTGCATAAGTATTCAGCTTTTGCCTCCAAATTCCCATCTCTGTATATTATGAAGGTGCACAGAAAAAGTCCAGTAGGAATGTCAAGCGACATTTAGGGGTCACTGGCAAGTCCTGTGAGCAGTGATGCTTTTCCCACTATGGGTACATCCTGTGAGCCTGCAACCTTAAAAGTGCACATACTGCATAAGAGATAAGTTGACCCCGTCAGACACTCCTCAAAACGATTGACACTGCACTCCTGGAAAGCTGCACTTTTGAAGACTTTAATTAGTGCTGACAAGACAATGTTTCCCGTCTGGCACAAGTTTCCCTACCTCACAGAGCCTTGAGAGTCTTCACTCTTTCATGTTGCGATCAAGCGAGATAAAAGATATTTGTCAACAGTGATGGACAATCCCTTCACTCCTTAGCGAACAAAACAATCTGAATCACTCTGCAAACAAAGCAGACATGAGGAAGAAGGAAAAAAAAGAGAGAAATTTGACATTTTTCACCACTCACTCATGTGAACAAAATGCCTGAATGCAAGTGCTACACACAGGCAAGTTAATGCTAGTTCTGCAACAATAAAAGATGACTCATATGATATTATATGATGTATAATTAATTCCAAAAACTGATGAAAATACAGCAAGACAAACATACTGCAATTTTACACTTTTTGTAGAATGATACACAACACTATATTGCCAAACGTATTCTCTACTCGCTTATGGATTTAACTGACATCCCATTCTTAATCCATTAACGTTTAAACCAGAATGACGCTGGTCCACCCTTTCCCACTATAACAGCAATGTGACAATAACTCCTTTGGGAAGGCTGGGAAGGTATTTTTTGACCATTCTTTCAGAAGTGCATTTGTGAGGTCACACACCAATGTTGGACGGGAAGGCCTGGCTCTCAGTCTCTGCTCTAATTCATCTCAAAGGTGTTCTGTTGGGTTGAGGTCAGCATTCTGTGCAGGCCAGTCAAATTAATTCACACCAAACTCTCTCATCCATGTTTTATGGACCTTGCTTTACACACTGTTGCCCAGACAGGTTGGAAAACGAAGGTGCCATACCCAAACTGTTCCCACAAAGTTAGCAGCATGGAATTGTCCAACATCTTTTGGGATCCTGAAGCATTCAGAATTCCTTTGACTAGAACAAAGGGGTCGATGTTTTGGACAATTCCATGCTCCCAACTTTGTAGGAACAGTTCTACCTGTTCCAACATGTCTGTGCACCAATGCATAAACCAACGTCCATAAAGATATGGACGAGAGTGTTTAATGTGGATGAACTTGACTGGCCTTATCTGAGCCCTGAACTCAACACTTTTGGGATAAATTAGAGTGGAGACTGAGAGCCTGGCCTCGTCGAACATCATTGTCTGACCTCACAAAATGCGCTTCTGCACCCCTCCCCCTTCTCCTGCAGCACAGGAGCAGACCCCAGCCCTCTCAGCACAGTTTTACTTTTGCTTCTCGTGGTTTTACTCCTGGAGGTGAGTGGTGATTAAGGAAGTTGTCCAGTTCACAAATGACAAGACCAAACATAGTTAATGCCTGTCTTGCTAGCGTGCACATATGAACTATGTGATGTGCTAGGTTAAGATAAGGCTCTTCTTCTGATTACTGGGCATACAGGATTATATATTGGGTCATGACAGGTGAATACAGTTCTTCCCCTGACATGTATAGATATGGAGAATAGTTTGTTGAGTGAATTAAGGACAAGTTTGCAGATACACAGAGACAGAGGGGAGTTAAACAAATGTCATCTAAATATGTACTTTGGGCCGTTTTCTTGGTTTAGACTGAAAGACAGCATTGATCAATACATTTGAATCTAAAAATGACTAGCACATGAAAACACATTTTTTACCTGAAGAGTCACGCTTCAAAAAGCTATTGAATCATTTTGATTGTAAACATCTACAGGGCTATACAGTAGCCCCCATAGAAGGTCGCTGATGTAAGGTAAAAAGGAAAAGCAAAAAGGGAAGACAAGAAAATACCTCACAAGTTCCAAAGAACAAGAAAGATACAAAGCACAGAGATAGTTAGTAACAAGAGTTCAATAACTTTTATTGTTATTCAATATTTTAAAAGTTGCATTTTTCCCATTTTCTCAATAAATTGTTTGAAGTGATTTTCAATTACTCTGCAGTTTTTTTGTTTTTCAGGAAAATGTACAAAATGAGCAAGAGGAATATGGAATGCACAGAATCTAACTGACACAACAATACATTGGCCTAATTGCTGTTTGGAGGATAGGTCGGTTTGCTTATTTATGGAGGGAACAGTCTTTTTCATTTTTGAGTGAAGATTAGGTTTAATTTAAAGTAACATTTATGTCAATAAATAAATATTTTATTGTCTTGTGCCAAAATAAACACATTTTGATGCTATATTTGACAATTCTTATGATGTACCTCTCTCCCTGTTGCAGTCAGTTATTCTAAATAAACACTAGAGACTAGTGGCATACAAAACACACACATGGTGTCACAGCTTCTTTTGTTCTTGCTTACTCATGTGATAAACCCATTGAATACTATAGAAAAAAAACATCTGTGTGGACCTATTATTTTGTAGAAATCTCCACAGTATTCAACAATAATATGAGTGTAAGGGTACTGAAGCCAATCAGAGACGTCTTCTTATTTATTCAGGAATAAATTACAAGATGTGCCATTTGTCTCACTTGAGCCCCTGCCCCCCAAAATGTCTGTGCATGTACCTGCTAAAACCTATGAATGAAGAAAGGGATGTCACTTAAGTTCATATGCGAGTCAAGACAGGTGAGCGAATACTTTAGGCAAAATATTGTAGATAAAGCAACATACAAGCTTGTTTTGTCTCTTGTCAGTGAGGTACTCCAAAGATTTCACACTTGTTATTATGTTAAATCACACCCTCTGGCTCAGAGCTTACTATTCTCAACTTTATAAACTCAGACATTTTCAATATTATAACTTATCTTGGTTAGTGGACCATGCTAGGAAAAGGATCTATACCTCTCTTGGGCATGAATATAGGAGTTGACGTAGGAGATATTATCCATGACCTTTAATGGCACAATTTACAGTACAGTTGCACACCACAGATAGCAGGTGAATATTGATTATACCCCATAGTTGACTGATTTCATTTACTTAACACTAGGTTACTATGGTAAAGTCATATTTGATAGGATGCAGATGGCTCTAATGATTACATTTGAGAAAATCAGGGAGCTAACTTCCTTCCAACCCAACAGATGTCTGTGTCACAGGACCTGGAGGTGTTTAATGAGAAACAGAAAACACTGGCAAACTGGCCAACAGCCTTTGTACCAATAACAGTAATGTCACCCTCGCTCTAATTAGGCAGCAGGTACATCTGCCTCTTCAAACCTCTCGTACCTGCCAAAGGTGTTTGACATCACATTCTCACTCTGCCATTGTGTTTACTATCACATTCTGGGATTGTACAAACCGGTAAAACTTAATTATGCCCGTTGAATTGTTCTGGCGGCGGCACGGTGGACGACTGGTTAGAGCGTCAGCCTCACAGTTCTGAGGACCGGGGTTCAATGCCTGGCCCCGTCTGTGTGGAGTTTGCATGTTCTCCCCGTGCCTGCGTGGGTTTTCTCCGGGCACTCCGGTTTCCTCCCATATCCCAAAAACATGCATGAATTGGAGACTCTAAATTGCCCGTAGGTGTGAATGTGAGTATGAATGGTTGTTTGTTTCTATGTGCACTGCGATTGACTGGCAACCAGTTCAGGGTGTAACCCGCCTCCTGCCCGATGATAGCTGGGATAGGGCCGCGACCCTAGTGAGGAGAAGCGGCTCAGAAAATGGATGGATGGATGAATTGTTCTGGCAGAGCCAACATGTAATCGTCGGTTGAACTTCAGTACACTACCTTGGCCAACTTGTGTTTGATATTCACTTAAAGAGGCAGGGTTTGTTCTTGGACATAGATTTATGGTTCTTTAAGGTTGGTTGAACATTACTTGGAAGCATTGTTGAAAAGAACCATTTCCAAAGTCATCAGACCTTGGCTGTCTCACATTGCTTGTGTCAGATACAGTATTCAATGTCAATAACAGTCTTGCTTTGAAAGTAATCCCTCACAGTTCAGGGTGGGTTAAAACTTGGTTAGATAGAACACTACCATCAGACCTATGACCTCAGGCATCCAAAAGATTGTGGTCTAAGAAATCCCTGTAAAATTGAAAGATTGGTTGGAACTGTGAATGGTGGGTTAAAGAAAATGAGCTTGTCATAATATCATCTTTGACCTCAGCTAGACAAGCCATTTCTACTTTTATGGGACAATAATCCTTCAATGTATGAATGAGATCAGATGAGATTATGTCAAAAAGGGGTGTCAATGTTTTTAGCCATGACTTTATAGGGCAGAGAGTAGATGCCAAAGCTCTACACAAACAAATAACCAACTGTAAACTCTTAAAAGTCCCCTTTCATCACTTTTTCATTTAAAAAAAATCTTTGATATCCTTTTATCAGGTTTGTAAGATAATGTGGTTTTAAAATGCCCATAATGTCCTTTTTTCAAGCTATTCTAGTTGGTCTTTTTCACCTGGCAGTTGAGACGGATGGATTTCTCATTAATATGCGACATGTAAATAAGATTTGACCTGATTGGAAAATATGGAAAAAAGCTTATCCCTGATTGGCCGTTGGCGATGTCATGGCATCTGACTCTTGTGGTTTGTGATGGCCAAGCGTTTATAATAGCCTCATGTTTGGATCATTCGATGTCTTACTATCATTGTGAAGCATAATTTACCAAGCGTTGGTTTGTTTGCCCACTACTCAAAACCCAAAAGAGGAGGGGACGTGTCATGTGGGTGAAGATGTAGAGGGTAGGCTATTGTGAACGCAGGTCCCATTCAATCATTTTGGTGACAGTGATCACATGTTTTGCTATTTAATGCAGAATTACATTCAACATGAAAAATAGAGTTTAGTATAATTGTAAAACACAACACGTATGCTTTTATATATTGTATTTGCATGGCTTGGTGGCGGCTGCCAGCTGGCACGCTTGCTCTGAACCCGGAAATGCACTTCCAGCAATGTGTAAAAGCTTCGGTTTCCATAGCCATCTTCCATGAAATGGACCCAAACACAGCAAAATTCTGATGTGATAAGGAATTTCTCCCAAAATAAACTGAAGCCATTTATTCCTCAACTTGTTTGAGTTTGGCAGGTGATTTTAAGTTTAAGCTTTGCACATGACGCAGCCACGTTGCCACCAAGCAATTTTTCCTGAGATGAGTAGCAATCACGAAGTGGGAAGGCAGTTGAATCCATCCATCCATTTGCTGAGCTGCTTCTCCTCACTAGGGTCGCGGGCGTGCTGGAGCCTATCCCAGCTAACATCGGGCAGGAGGCGGGGTACACCCTGAACTGGTTGCCAGCCAATCGCAGGGCACATACAAACAAACAACCATTCACATTCACATCTACGGGCAATTTAGAGTCTCCAATTCATGGATGTTTTTGGGATATGGGAGGAAACCGGAGTGCCCGGAGAAAACCCACGCAGAGAACATGCAAACTCCACACAGGCGGGGCCCGGGATGGAACCCCGGTCAGGCACTTGAATAATAC
Source organism: Phycodurus eques (assembly GCF_024500275.1). NCBI lineage: Eukaryota > Metazoa > Chordata > Actinopteri > Syngnathiformes > Syngnathidae > Phycodurus > Phycodurus eques. Next base: position 30,894,544 of record NC_084526.1, on the reverse strand, counting down.
GTTTTTTTTCCCCTTCACAAACACACATCCTGTCGTTTTGCAAGCCTTTCTCGTCATTTGCATTCAATTGAAAAACTGCATTGATGACAAACTTAAACCAGATCACACACTAATTTGGACCTATGTTATGCATAAAATAGTAAGAAAAAAAGGATTTTGATGGAAGGGGACCTTTAAGAATTGAAATTTGGGAGCTTGTCTATGCACTGTAATAAAACATACAGCTGAGCTGCTTACCACAATAATGAACAAAGTGACATTGTCCACAACAAGGTTGGAGTGTGCAATGTCAATGATTGATCAGCCTGGAAGACAAGAGCCTGGGATCAACAATTAAACAACTCAAGCAGACAAAATCATAACAGATGAGCACCGCATGTTTGTGTTTGTACACTTAACTCAAAAAAAGCACAATTGAAATCAATGTTAAATATATTCAGAAAACGAGAAACAGCAACAATACATATTTTTCAGAAATGGGATCCCGAGCTGTTCAGGTCATGACCATCTGTCCATCTGGCTTTAAAACAACAGCAAAAACCATCGCTTCACCCTCTCTCCTCATTTTCTCTTTGACATTTGGACATTCGGGATACTTTCAGTTTCAAGCTACTCATGAGAGTTTCTGCTCGCACAAATATTCTATTTTTAGTTTTCACCTTTAGTGAGGTGAGCTGCTACCTAATGTTTGCTTCTATTAGGATACACATTTTTTAACTTCTTCACATTCAGTACTGTATTCCACCTCTGTAAATGTCAAGATGATTTCCATACAAATCTGTACAGTTTACAGATTTAAAAAAAAAAAAAAAACATTTTTGATATCGAGTCTGATAGCCTGAATAATAACGTACATATTCTTGTTCATTTTTCTATGTTGATAAAACAAAACTATGAAACACCACTTTCCAAACCATTTCCCTTTATTTGTGAAAATTATTACAGTTGTTTTAAAGCAAAATTACATTATGCATAAATGTCACCATGTTTAAAACTTCTGATAGTAGCGCTCAAATTATTAATACCGTAATTTCTCATGTGTAATACGCATTTTCCCCCAAAAAATGTTCTTAAGTCAATAGTGCATATTATACATAGATAAATGGAAAGAACTTGCAAATTTTATAAACGTATGCTGCCATCTAGAGGTTATGATAAAAGCTGTACTTTCATTCCAATATCTCGCTGCCTCCTTGAGGTTATGAGAAAGGTGTACACTTTCATTCCAATATGCCACCGCCACCAAGAGGTTATGAAAAAGGTGTAGCCTACACTTTCGTTCCAATACCATAATCTGGGACAATGTTGATTGTGCAAATGTTGCAGATACTCCTCAATCAGTGCCAATGGAGCAGATTCTACTCTGGCATGAGTGGCCAGTATTGGTCAACAACAGATATGCAAATACTGCAGTGAGTGCACGAGTAATATATAATTGGCCCCACAGAAATGTGACAACAAACAAACTCAAGTCAAACAATTTCCAGCATGTTGTAATGGAATTGTAGGTTAGTTGTTTAAGAAGTTGATTGCAAGAGGGGAGAAGCTGTTGGAATGTCTGCTAGCTCTAGTTTGCATTGATCGGTAGCGCCTACCTGAGGGAAGGAGCTGGAAGAGCCGTTGACCGGGACGTCGAGGGTCCGAGAGGATTCGATGACCGCTGTGTAGAACTGCTCCGGTCTTGTAGGACCGTCCCTGGCGCAGCAGCATCTGGCGGGCTCGCTCCCAGGTCCTACTGCAGGATCTCACCAAGTTCAATGCCGCTGGAACTGTGGACTCTGGGGCTATGGCAGGAAACAGAGATGGTTGGTAACCATGCACAATGTGAAAAAGTGATAGACCAGTGGATGCAGAGGGGAGGGAATTGTGAGAGAATTCGACCCCAACCAGTTTCCGAGACCAGGATCGCGGCTCCTGTGAAGCGAGACATCGGAGCACAGTCTCCAGGTCCTGGTTGGTTGAAACCCAGATGACAGACTGACGGTAGCACCTATGAGATTGCAAAACTCGTTCCAAAATTGCGAAATGAATTGGGGACCCCAATCAGACACCACATTCTTGGGGAAACCATGGAACTTGAATACCTGGTGTATCATTAACTTGGCAGTGTCTTTAGCTGAGGGGAGTTTTGGGAGTGCAATGAAGTGTGCCATCTTAGAGAACCTGTCCAAAACTGTGAGAATGGTGGCATTTCCTTTAGAGGCCGGTAATCCTGTCACAAAGTCTACGGAAATGTCTGACCAAGGACGTTGTGGTATTGGCAGGGGTCGCAACTCCCCAGAAGGACGTTTGCAAGAGGACTTGTTAGCAGCACATAACTGGCAACCATTGACATAATTGGTAACATCCCTTCTAACATTGGGCCACCAAAAGCGCTGTTCGACCACAGATTGAGTGTTGGCAATGCCTGGCTGACATACAGTCCGGTTAGTGTGGGGGACATAGGTTCAAGACCCCGACTAGACCATCCGCCAACATCCCCTGGACTCACGGCTGTGGTGTCCTTGAGCAAGACACTGATACCCCGAAATGCTCCCCGGGCGCTTCAGCTATGTGTTCACTGTGATGGGTTAAATGCAGAGAACAAATTTCGTGTGCATGCATGCATGTTCATGACAATAAAAGGTGATTCTTCTTCTTCTTCTTCTTCTTCTTCTTCAGAGCCTCCTTTACCGCAGTCTCAATGTCCCAAACAAAAACAGAAACGAAACATGACTTGGGCAAAATGGTTTTAGGGTTGGACAAAGAATTCTCTGCGCAGAAAATGCGCGATAAAGCATCTGGCTTATGATTTTTAGAACCCGGTCGGTAGGATAACGTGAAATTGAATCTAGTGAAGAACAGAGCCCATCTAGCCTGCCTCGCATTTAATCTCTGAGCAGTTTTAAAATATTCCAGGTTCTTGTGATCTGTCCATACTAAAAACGGAGTATGTGCCCCCTCTAGCCAGTGTCTCCACTCCACCAAAGCCACCTTGACTGCCAGCAGTTCACGGTCACCAATGTCATAATTTCTCTCGGCTGGGGTGAGTTTTTTGGAGAGATAAGCAGAAGCATGTAATTTACCATCCTTGAGACATTTCTGGGAGAGCACTGCTCTTATACCGGCATCAGACGCATCAACTTCTACCAGAAACTGCTGTTTGAGATCTGCCAAAGTGAGGATGGGAGCGGAGGTAAAGCTCGATTTAAGTTTTTGAAACGCTGCCTGACAAAGCGGGTTCCGTACGAAAGGTCTGTGTGGCGAGGTAAGATCATGCAAAGGCGAGGCTTTCTGTAGAAATAGCAAACCCTAAGAACCTTTGTACGTCTTTGCTTGATGTGGGAGTGGGCCAATTAGTCACGGCATCAACTTTGCAAGGGTCCATTTTGATTTCACCTGGAGCCAGCACGTACCCCAAAAAAGAAACGGACGCCTTGTGGAACTCACATTTCTCAGCCTTGACATATAGTTCATTCTGCAGTAGCTGCTGCAACACACAGCGGACATGAATGATGTGAGTCTCCTCATCCGGGGAGAATATCAAAATATCATCCAAATATACAAAAACATACACATTCAACATGTCACGCAGGACATCATTGACAAAGTTCTGGAAAACAGCTGGAGCGTTAGTTAGTCCAAAAGGCATTATCAAATACTCATAATGTCCCGTTGGTGTGTTGAATGCTGTTTTCCATTCACCCCCCTCCCTTATCCTGACTAGATGATAAGCATTTCTTAAATCTAGTTTGGTGAAAATCTTGGCTCCCTCCAGGAACTCAAAGGCGGTGGAGATGAGAGGAAGAGGGTACCTGTTCCAATCAGAGTCAATTAATACAGATGTATGAATTTCTTGATCAGGAGAGCATAGTGTCACTTTAGGAAGAACCCGGGTAGGGTCTTCCTTCATGAAATTCAGACTCACCGCTCCCGTGCCCTTGCTACCAGCACCGGCAACCTTGACGTAATAGTTGCTCACGGAATGATCCAACTGCCCGCAGTAGATGCACCGCCCTTCCCTCAGCCGCCGTTGACGTTCCTCAGGGAAGAGACCGAACCTGCCCAGTTGCATGGGTTCATCCGTGGTGACGCCAGCCAATGGACTGAGACCGGAAACAGGGGATCTGCCTTGGTTTGGCTGGTTACCGAGGCTCGTTCTCCAAGTGCGCGTTGACGCAGCCCTCTGCCGAACTCCATCCAGCTCGCGATCCAAGAGCCTCTTGTCGATTTTTATGGCGAGAGCGATGAGATTGTTCAAGTCGGTCGGCAGGTCTAGCGGGACCAAATGATCCTTGACGGCGGGGGATAGTCCTTGAAAAAATGCACCGAGCAGTGCCCTGTTATTCCACGGACTCTCAGCTGCGAGAATGCGAAACTCAATCGCGTAATCTGAAACCCTGCGCTTCCTTTGGTGTAAGGTGACAACGGAGCGAGCTGCCTCACGATCTGGTGTGGAAAACTGAAAAAGTTGCTCCATAGTCTTTACAAAAAAAGCCCAAGAATGACACGCAGTGGAATTGCGGCTCCATTCAGCAGTAGCCCACGCCTCCGCACGACCAGTCAGGTGGGAAATGACGAACGCGATTTTTGCTCGCTCGGTGGGGAAGGCAGGTGCCTGCAGCTCAAAGTGGAGTTCGCACTGAGTGATGAACGGCTTAATGTTCCCAGAATCCCCAGTGAACCTCTCGGGAGAGCTGTGGGCAGACAGCAGTGGAGGTGGCAGGTGGCTTCACATGGAAACGTTGGTACTGTGGCAGTATCGGGTGTTGTGCCAACTGCTTCCTTCTTTTGAATCATTTTCATAAGAACTTCAAACTGTGAGGCCACCTTGTCTCATCATATTGTCCTGATGCTCTGACAGTCCCTCTAGATGAAGGTGGAGGGCAGCAAGCTGCTCATCCTGCTTCGAGAGGCGTTGACCCTGCGCTTGAAGGGCTTTGCGCACCGGGTCTGAGTCTGCTGGGTCCATGTTATGGCCAGTCCGTTCTGTCATAAAAAGAACAGAGGATAGGACCCAAAAATGCACGACTCCAAAACAAAACGACAGTTTCAAAAAGAGAAGTTTAATATACGGGCAGAGGTCGGTACAGAGGCAGGCAATCCAAAAAAGGCAACAGTATCCAAAAACGTGAGGCAAAAAGGTGAGGTCGATAATCGGAACAGGGTCTAGTCTGACTGTGAGGCTTGGATGTGGAAACAAGGAATGCTGGAACGCAACGACAAGGTACAACGAACTGGCGATGAGAGAGAATGAGACACGAGGTTAAATGCAAGGGGTAATTAGGGTGAACGAGGCACAGGTGGTGAAGATGCTCTCAGGAGCAGGTGTGTATGAAACAGGGGGAAGACAAAAACCAGAACACACACCCATGACAGATGCTTGACAGTTTAATTCGAATCCCATTAAAATTAAATTAAATGTGTTTCGCCTGGCCCTTCATGTTTTCTTTAAAGAATTGTACCCATCTTACAAATTCTGCCTGGGTAATCAAACATATGCGCACAACTGTGTTTTCTCATTTACTAAAAAGTAGGGCTGTGAATTTCCAAAATAAGAGCAAGTAAATAAAAAGAAAAGTATTATGTGTTTAAATAAAGTGCTTAACTTAAGAATAATTTGTAAAAAAAAATAACAAAACAGAGATAATACTTCATATTTTGATCATATTGGTAGAAGCAAAATCATGCTTTGTAAAAATGCATTATACATAGGTAGAAGGGTTTTCCAGAATTTTGAGGTCAACTTTGGGGTGCGTATGATACATGGGTGCGCATTATACACGAGAAATTACAGTACTTATGACCTTTCCATCCAGGTAAACAACTGCAATAGGGTTACTTTAATTTACATTCTCCACAGTTATTCAGGGTGAATTCCATTTATTATTTGTAAAAATGTTTCATCACTGCATTTCAGTGTCTCACAAGTTCATGGTGTGTGTGGAACAGAGAGCACAATAAATAGAATACTACTCTGCAGAGTCTGGCGGATAGTTTTATAGGACTGTGCCACATCCAATAAATTTCAACAAACCTCTGGGTATTATTTAATGCAACAAAAATAAAAGTATCAAGAATGCATTACTTCCGTGCAGTTAAAGATTTACAGATGATGTTCTTGCAACAGTAAATAAAGCAGTAAATGACTGTTTGACAAACACATCTGGACATCTTGTTTTTATCACGCACATAAGCAAAGTCAATAAAGCATAAAACATGTAATAGAACATGTTTATTTACTGAGATGCCCCGGTGGAACTTGTTTAGTTCTTGTTGGAGAGCAAACGGGGACGTACAATCTGAATAAGTACACGTGATGGGTGTTTAGGAGTCAGTAAAGAAAATACAAATAACAATACCACAGCTTTATTTGATTTACAGCATCTTTTTTAAATTATAGGTTGTATTGTAGAGTATAGCACAAAATGAACAGATATTTTAGTAAAGTAGACAATATGACAAGATCATCAGTTGTAGATTCCATGTTGAGTTCTTAATCCAGTTATATTTTGGTTCTCATGAAAGGGTTTGAACTCGCTGTATTCCTTTGTCTTTCCTCATTTGAAAGTCATTAAAAAAAATCTAATCTGGACAAGGAGATTTCATTCACTGCTATTCAAGTCTTTCAATTTATATGCACTTAATTATGAAGGCCTAAAGGGAATACATACTTAAATTTATTCATTAATGGCCACAAACAGTACAAAAACAACAATTATTAGAACTAAAATAAATAAAACCTACTTGGCACTTATGCTGCTGGCACGAAAATGTAATTATCCATGTCTACAGTTTTATTATTTCAATTCTTCGCACATCAGCAGTAAAACAGCACGTGAGATAGTTTTAGTTACCTCAATGATATTACCCCTATTGTGTGATAGGCCTGTGGGCCTGTGAATGATATTACCCCTCTTGTGTGCAGTGTGCTAAGAAATAATTATCTTATCAACAATGCTTTCAACTCCATTATTTTCACCATCATTTTTGAGAAAATTAGCACCACAAAATCATTCAGCACATCACTCCTTTTGCCTCTGACATCCAATAACATGACATCCAATAACAACTGGATAAGAACCGTTGACCAAACTAATGTTTAAATCTATTGTATTGTAATCTATTGTATTCGCGACGTGTCTTATGTTAACTGATGAATCCCTATCCATCATCATCTACTGTCTACATGCATTACACCACAACTACACACCCTCATACACACACACACACACACACACACCCTTACACACACACACACAATACAATCATTTTTGCAATATACTAACGTGTGCAAAACGGTGATGTCTCAGCTGAGTCCGCCAGACTCAAACCACTTGAGATGTGATTTTAAGGTCCTGTTACTTATAAAATAAAACATTAGCACCCTCTTACCTCGCTGACTTAGCTGTATACCTATGGTCACAAGACATTGGTCTTTTGGTGACTCCGAGAGCCAGAAAGAAGTCCGCAGGCTCTCGTGCATTTTCTGTACGGACTCCAGTATTCTGAAAAATCCTACCCACGGATATTAGAGCTGCTACCTCAATCCCGATTTAGGACTTATTCTACTCTTTGGCATTTTTTTTAAAGTACATGTAGGCCTGTGTTACTGCTGCTTGTCCTATCTCCTCCCCCCTCCTCTCCTGCTCGGAGAAAGGGCTTGGTAACATTGACCGAATCTGAGGCTTTTTCTGTTTGGGTTTTGCACCGACCAACTGGGACAAGGTCTGAGGTGGAGCATTTCCCCCGGAATCGTTGCCATGGAGGATTCTGCTCCAACCGACCGGGCCAGATCCTGAGGGAGAACCACTTTTCCGAATTTGTCGATCTGTGGCACCTTTTCGCTTTAAATGGACTCTTATGCCAACTTAATGAACATTGTACAGCACCATACTATGTGATAAATGTTGCCCACTCGACATCCATTGCAGTCTGGTCATCCTGAAACGGGGACCCCCAATTTGCGGTCCCTTCTTAAGGTTTCTTTTTTCCCCTAATGGAGTTTTGAGTTTTTCCTTGCCCGACTGGGGGGTTTACGTTAGGGGATGTTGTCAGTCATGGCCTGTGAAGACCTTTGAGACTCTTTTGTGATTAAGGGCTATACAAATAAACTTGACAATTTACAAGTAGTTATAGTTTTTCCTCCATTGGTTTGGCTATTTTTTTAAAACTGAGATTACATTCCTAAAACAACAAAGACTAATCTCCAAACCAACTTGCAATTATTCACAACAGAAATTAATTTGTCATTCTTTCATAAAATTTCTGATGTTGTAGTACATGTTTCAATGTCTTAGTACATATTTGCAAATGTTTAAGTTCAGACAGCCTACAGTTCACACAGTTAGCCTACATTTAGCACAATTTCCAAGTGACTAGATCCTGTTGATCTCAATGGTCTTTCTCAGGATAATGGTTGTTCTCTCCAAAACATGTCAGCATCATATACTTGTTAAAGTCATCACATGCACAATAGTCTGTTCAATTGTCAAAATTTATCAAGAACATAGTATGATTAAATGACACATGTGCCAGTCAGAACTTGACTAACAAGGGAGGAATTTCACACATCTCAGAAGCCAGTCACACAGTATGTGTAGTTAGTTGTCCATGATTGTGAATGCTGCCAAACATATATAAATCTACAGTAGATATTGACCTGTACAATTTCTTTCCTATTCTTTCTTTTTTTTTTTTTTTTTTTTTTTTTTAATGGATCGATATTATTGGTCGGTCCCTTAGTAGGTCTGATATTTTTACAAATTATTGACCAATGACAAGTGTTGAAAATGGCTTGTTCTCCTGACGATGCAATGTTACTGTTATGGCTCCAGAAATGCTTCGGTTTTGTTTTGCTCAAAAGTGATAGTTTTGGAGATGCCGGGAATTTGACTGACACCGCCGATCATAAATATACATATTTATACATACTGTATCTACATATATACATATTATATACCAATATGTATGTGTTTGAATAAAAGTGGTTATATAATTTCCAAGGCAGTATGAGACTATAAGTGCAATGTGTGTTGTCAAACTTTGGAGGAAACATTTGCTTTGCTAAAGTAGAAATGCCATTTAGATGAGCGAGGAATTTAGTTCTGACATACTGTTTTGGATGTTTTGGAAGAGATGGGAGATTTTTCAAGTGAGCATTGCTGTTTCACCACATGTTCTTTGAGTTCTGAAAATGTAATCTCAGTTTCAATAAATGAGCCAACCTGAATGGAGAAAAACTGTAAGTCAAATGTCACATTCCTCTGGCTATCCTATGCAGGCAGTGGCATGCAAGGGGTGGTGCTTGGGGGGCGTAGGAACATCCCCGGGCATCCAACTCCGAGGAGTTTAATCCAAACGCACATTCATCAATGCGCCCCCCTCCACGCATTGATTAATGTGTTTTGTACGGCATAAATCCGTCAGCACCCCCACCCCATCGTCGACGATTGGTTTTCGTTGAGGGGCATCACCAGAGAGCAACACACCTTTGCTGTGTAGGAGATCAGAATATCTGATTGGTTGGGGGGAGGGTTTGAAGCCCCATATGTAAGACTTAAGTGGCAGAATCATCCACAACAAACAGAGCCTGCTTTGTTTCAAGCACATGGCCTCAATTTCCCGCATTTCAGAGAAATTGCAAACAAATAAAATACATTCGAAGAGACCTAAAAACATTTCAACCACCAAAGGAAATCAAATGAGCAAGCTGTTACCCCCATACAGTAATGGAAACATGTGGCCAGGTTCTATTTTAAGAAACTTTAATGGCTGCGCAGATAATATTTTGCTTCTAGGCTTGGCCCAGATGTAAGGGTAGTGCTGTGAGTAAGTTGGTGATCTTCGTAAAGTATCAGATAGCATCTCACTTGCCAGAGAGCAAATTCACTAAGAAAGTAACGGAGATGTCATTTTTTTCATGAATCCAAATGTCAAAATGTCAAGGCATGTAATCCTTTTAATAGGTGAGAAGGTCTTTGGCTAGAGTTTGGCAGGACACCAGAATCTAAAGCAAGGAAAGTGCTTACTTCAAGTTCTGGAGTTGAATGCTGAGTTCTGATCCCTCTCCTCCTCCCTTACTGTGGCTTTCTGGTGTACTCCCTCTCCTTCTATCTGCCCCATGTAGAGGATTATCTTGGTATCAGTATGGATTTGCAACACTGTACAGTACATCCTCAGTGGCATGTTCCATTTTACTTAATGCCAGCACACTTTAAAGCACGTTGCCAAGGGTGTCGAGGGGGCAGAGGGTGTAATTAAGAACAAACGCATCTTAAGGTGACTACAAATCCTCACTCAGCCTATCCATGACGATGTATTTCCACTCTAATAACAGCTATCCCATTCAAATAGACCAGGGCATCTGAATTTGTGGTGCACAGATGTGGGCTTGTGTGGCTTCCCTTGAGAAATGGAGAATTCAAAATAATACAGTGCACTGATGGACGGATTGAGTTTTAGCAAATGTTGTTTTGTTATTAGATAGATAGATACAGTAGGGGTTATTCCAGCATTCCATACTGTTGTTGTTATAATAATGTTAATAATTTTATACCTGTATACTTTAATATATTAGTATGCACAGATTAAGAGATTTGTGAAAATGTTCCTTTGAATAATGGTCCCTTTCCCTTATAACATGTTACCCATTGCTTATTATTATGGTTGCTATCCGAATCTGTGACTACCCTTGTAAACATGGTGAACTTGCCCTCAGGACTACTGACTAATGCACTTCAGACTTCAGATGACTTTTCCTGCTCCTTAATTGACACTATTTTTATCCTTTTCTGAAATAAAACCACTGTAGTCGACTGGGTAAAAACTATTTCTATTTAAGAGATACATCGTTTGCTGGATATTGTATGGATTCCTTCCATATAAATCTGTCCAACAGCTGTTCTCTCACTACTCTGTCTTCCTCCACTTACAGCAGGTGTTGCTAGGCAACAGCTCATTTCTGAATTCGAATATCAATATTCACGTACAAACAATCTTCGTTTTTTTTACTATTCTGCTTCCGACCATATAACATAGGTCATGTCTAGGTTTTAAACCAAATCTCAGTTGACATGAGAAGCTACAGCAGATTTAGTTAAAAAGCTGTCTCTGCCAATTAGTTTTTTAACAGCCAAGCACCACAGCAAATATGAATCCTGCTTTTCACTGAACAACTTCCAATGAGGTTTATTTAATCTTGTCTTCTTGAATCCTCTGTTCATCATCCCACCTGCTATGGCGCTACTTAAAATGAAAGAATTCACGCTAAATACATAATTTTACCATTCCACATTATACATTAACGTTTGTGCAGGTACCAGCAAGTTTTGAGCTGATTTTAAAGATTACATTCCCAGGTCGTAACAATAAAATAATTGAATCCTTGAAAATGCAAAGATTATGACAATGCACTCGTCCTGTGTGGTCTCATGTCACTGTTGTTTCTCTGTATAACTTTCTTCTAGCTTATGGAGACCATGAGTAATGTCAAGGCCAGGGCTAGTTCTAGGCATGCATATATGAGGGAGCTGGCAGAAATGTGAAAGTGGGATCATGCGTACACACCATGCGCCAGCATTTGTTGTTGTTGATACAGTATTTTCTTTGTGGTATTTAGTTGTTAGTACACTGAAGAAAGAAAAACCAATAGAATTTAAACAGTCAATGTAGTGCAACTGTCGCACACATGGACGCAAATAAATCCAAGCGTGCGGGGTTTTTTGAGAAGTGATCTCCTTTACTGCAACACACATACAATTGCAGCCATGCTATCATTTGTGCCATGCTGCACTGATGACCAGATGATGTATCATTCAATAACTGCAGCATCACGTGTTGAAGCGTGTAGGACCCATATCTTTTTGGTAGAATTTACTAATTGTTCCTTGCTAACACTTGTTACTGTTGTCAAATAGGTAAAGTAGGTATAATTTACCCTTTATTTTATAGTTCCTTTACTATCTCATATCATCAAGTACATTTTAGATGTTATTTGTATTCATTATGTTCACCACTCTCCAAAATTTGTTTTTACAATTTGGTGTCAAGCCCCTGAGAAATGGATTTCACTTTGTCAAGCCTCTACCGTGAGACCTGTCCATTTTGGGTGTCCCACCTGAAGACAGAACTCCTGCTGGATTCACTCTGATGCCTGGATCAGACTACAAGACAAATTGGGGTTTCCCAATGGCACTATGTCAGACTACTGCCATGAAATCTTGTTGTATCTCGGTCAAACAGTGGCAACACTACACGACATGTATTGTGATAACACCGCAACCTGTCTTTTATGATCACTGGGCTATATCCTGTCAAATCAAACACTGTCGGAGAGGCGGAACCAGAAACCGTGTGACCAGTCAACGCGACCGGTTACACTCGTTACCATTGTGACAACAACAATGTGCCGCACTAATGTATTGTGTCGAGTGAAAAAAAGAACAAAATGAGGAAAAACGTGTGATGCTCAGAAGAGGACGTTCATTCAAGGACTGCTTGAGGTATGTTCACGTACTTTTAATATGATACGGCTCGCAAGCTGGCAACAAAATGTTATGCAGCCTAGCAAGCTAGGGCTAGCATTAACAGTTGTACGTAAACAAGCCGGCATTCTGTCGATTCATGCTCTAAAGCACAGGTGTCAAACCCAAGACCCGGGGGCCAGATCTGGCCCGTGAAATCATTTCATGTGGCCAGTGAAAACAAATCATGTACGTCGACTTCATGTTTCTTCCAAAAATATCAAAATTGCTAATTGCCTTTATATCATTGAGATATCGCAAGCATTTTTAACAATGCCCTTTTTAAAATAAACTGAATAATATTTGAACAATTTTTACTGACTTCTGATTTCAAATCTACTAATATGACGCGATTATACATTAATGCGGATTCAAAATCATAATGGCCCTCTGAGGGAAACCACAACTACAATGTGGCCCGCAACAAAAACGAGTTTGACACCCCTGCGCTAAAGCTTCAGTAAACATTGGTTTGTGGGCATGAATAAATGTTGACAATGGTGACCAAGTATGTTAACAACAACAAGCACGGGATGCGATGCTCCGGTCACAATACGCGATACTATGGGTCGACGTTAAGGTGCGCTGTCGGAGAGTTGTTGTTGATATGTCACACTATACGGAAGATATCCCAAAAAAATCAAACATGCTAGACTTCATTTTGGCGTCGTAGGGCTATTGTAGGGCCAAATCGTTCATCGTGGATGATGTCACACTACAATAAATTTTGTCATTAGCAACAAGGTATGTCAGGCCCGATCTAGGAAATCGGCTGCGATAGGTAATTGGGCCAATATTGGGGCTAAAATCCTGTAGTCTGATCTAGGCATTAGGTTTACTGAGGCACGCAATCCCCGTCTATCACAAGGTGGTTCTTTCATCAAGTTTGCGAGATAATCTGGGTTGAAAATGCCTAAAAAGTCCTTTTTCAAGCTATTCTAGTTGGTATTTTTTGCCTCGCAGTTGAGACAGTATTAATATACGATGTAAATAATCTTTGCTCAGATTGGATTGCTCATCTTCTCAATGTCCATCCATCCATCCATTTTCTGAGCCGCTTCTCCTTACTCGGGTCGCGGGCGTGCTGGAGCCTATCCCAGCTATCATCGGGCAGGAGGCGGGGTACACCCTGAACTGATTGCCAGCTAATCGCAGGGCACAAACAAACAAACAACCATTCACAGTCACATTCACACCCACGGGCAATTTAGAATCTCCAATTAATGCATGTTTTGGGGATGTGGGAGGAAACCCACTCAGGCACGGGGAGAACATGCAAACTCCACACAGGCGGGGCCGGGGATTGAACCTCAGAACTGTGAGGCTGACGCTCTAACCAGTCGGCCACCGTGCCGCTCTTCTTAGTGTAAATATGGAAAACTGCTTCGCATCCAATTGGCCGTTGGTTTCATGGCAATATCTCGGCGGCCGGGCCAAACATTCGTTGCAACCTTGCGTTCATTTCATTCAATGTGATTTGATGGGGGTCTTACTGTCATCGCGAAGCAGAATTCCCCAAATTTTGTTGTCTCACAAACCAAAATAAGAGGGGACGTGGGTGAACTGAAGGAGAGCAGGATATTTTGAAAGCGGGTCCTATTCAATCACTCTAATGTAACTGGCTTGCACTGTTCATCTGTTGCACAGATATTGGTGACAGTGACCGCAGTTACTTTCAACTTTGTAAACAGAAGTGCACATGGTGTAAGTGGTGTGCAGGAGCTCATGCGTACTCAAAATGTTAACTCGATTCGATTGTATCAGTGCGCTTTTGTGCACTACCTAGCATTTTCTTGTTCCTCGCAAACAACGGCACTCGCTGAAGCCGACGGCCATTTCTGAGGAGGCAGGGGCCGACAACGAGGTGCCGCTGCGGCGGGCACTGTGAGGTATCCGGGAGTCTCTGATTTGCTATATGGTCCAGCAAAGTATGTCTTTATGTTAAACTGGGCCATGGTGCGAAAAAGATTTGGGACTGCTGACCTAGAGAAGTGCGCTAAATCACCTGAAGTCAGTGGCGGTACTCGCTTGAATGGCAGCATGTGCGAGACCCACCGATGACAAATCAGCTTCCTCATTATCATCATTGCTAATGGCAGTGTGGGGGCTGGCACAACCACAGCTATCCCCTTTTACCATAAATTAGAAATAAGATGAACATTTATTTCCTCATGGAATTTTAAACTAAATATATCTCTATAATTACAAATACATAAAGAATGCACGGTATGAAATAATATACATAGGGGGCACAATGAATGTCTGTTTCTCTGTATGTACAGGATGTTTACCAGCTGTGAACTAGTGTTGTTATGTGTGTGAATGTTTCATTCCGAAGAATTAATCTTTTCAGTGAACGAACTGAACTGAATCAGTTAATGAAATGATTCGTTCTTTTAGCTTGGCCGCCGCCCACCACTGTGAGGCAAGCGAGTCAACTGGGAGCGGAAACGCAACTGCTGAAGCATTCTGTCACTCACTTCTGAATCTTTGAGCAGCGAGCGTCAGGCAGCGCCGTGCAGGCAGGGGAGGAACTTAAGAGAACTGAGTGATTCGTTCAGTGAACTGCAGTACTGGTGTACTGAAGAACTGAAGAGTGATTCGTTCATTGAAATTATCGTTCACGATCCGTTAGACACCAGAGATTCGTTTGTTGAGGAGCGATGTACTAGTACGATGAGTGATTCGTTTACAAACAATAAAGTTGTATTAATTTAATTGTACAGAAAGTAACGAATAGGACGTATAGCTACAAAAGGACAGTGAGGTTGGTGGGTCATGAAAAAAAATGAGCACCAAGCAAGAAATTGTTATGTACACCCCTGATTATTTATTTGTATGTATGTATATATATATATATATATATATATAGAGATAGATAGATATAGATATATATATTTGTCCTGTTCGGCTGTTAGGTCAAACAAAATGGATGATCTGTTTCCTTTTTATACCGGAATAGTTTTACTGTGTCACAGTGGAGTTTTTAAGATGTGGTTTCTTCGTATTATAATTGATATTTATTGAGAATCAGAGTTGATCAGTCGAACAAAACAAAGTTTCTAGAGGGGAGTGAGAGACGAAGACAAAAGCCAAAGCACTAATTGTAAACAAGATGAGAAAAGTCAATCATTACATATTTAGAACAATGGAACATTAGATGAGTGTTGTATGGGGCAGTAGTGCTACACCCTGTGAGGGAAGGAGAGGACAAGATAGGACAGGAGAAGAAGCATGCAGGACAAGGCTCGTGAACCCGGCTGTACAACTGAAGTGTGGTGGGAGTGACTATGTAAATTATAAAAGTCTATAGAAGGTGAGTGTGAGTGAGGGGATACCCAAGCAATTTGCATATTCATGAGTTATTTGTCGCAGTAAGTGAGTGGCCCCACACCCAGCAAAAAAGTCCCAGGGTTGTGCGCCTGTGGACACATGCAAGTGAATTGACACCGTTTCGCATGACTGACAGAAGTGTCCCATGATTGCTGTGCCTGAACCGCTGAGGCTGAGGACCCCACCCAATCAATCGAGAGGCGGGGACGCCCCCCCAACCTGCAAGGCCCATTATGCAGCCAGTCCCTGCCCAGCCTGAGGGTGGAAGGGTGTCCCTTGTTTGTAGAAAAGGAGGCCGGATAGGGGCACCCGACAAGGGAACGATAAGGGGCGGGGGGAGGGGGGGATGGGGAGCAGCTGTGGAGCATGAGAGGGAGCCCCAACGCCAAGCAGTCATCCAGCCGCGGGGGCCCGGCCTCAGGAGCACCGCCACGAAGCTTAGTGAGAACCCAACCCCCCCCATTATGACTGCCAGGTCCCCGACTGGTAGTCATTGGCCCTACCCTGTGTATCAGTGCCCTCCCCCCCCCGAGTGGTGTGTTGCATTAAAATCTGGAGAGGCCAGTGAGCCGGAGGGGCGGGCAGGGCTGCCAAGCACTGCTGCCTAACAGTCAAATCCCCCCCACCCAAGGCCCACTGTCCCCCAGAGATAGGTGTATGTGGTACATTAAAAGACACATGGGGATGAGTGTGTGTGATGCATTAAAATCCACGTGGACAAGTGAGGCGGGGGGGGGGGGGGGGGTTTGATGGTAGGTTAATTGACAACTCTAAACTGCCTGTAGGTGTGAATGTGTTGAATGTGCCCTGCGATTGGCTGGCAACCACTTCAGGGTGTACCCCGCCTCCTGCCCGATGATCTAATGGGTGCGTGTATAGTAATTTTAAACAGATTGGGTACTATGTATTCTTTGTTGTTGTTTTTTTGACAGTTTTCGAGAGATTTTTTGATATTGTGCTGACAAATGTTATTTAGAGAGGGTGATAGAGATGCTATATTTAAGTACAGCAAAGCCAGGGTACAGAGAAGGGTAACGAACAAACACTGAACAAACAAACATTAGTGACAAGGGGATAATATGGTGTGTGGTGGTTGTTTGTCGTGCTCAATAAGAGTTTTGAGCGACTTGTTTGTTTAGTGTGGGTGGAAACAAGCAGAGCAGGAAAGCAGACAGATTTCAGGCTGGTGGCATGCATGATTTTGTCTTAGCTAAAGTGGAAAGAATGAAACAAAATACAATACGCTTTTGACAATTAATAACGACAACAGATCAAAAGTACTTATCTAGAAGAGCCAGGGCGTGACGTTGGCATCCCGAAACAGTTGACCGTCGACATATAGCTTATCGACAACTAGCCACGTTAGTTTGCCTTTCTCACGGTAATTCTTAATTTAATATAGTTAAAAATATATAGTGAAGTTTTGTTGTAAAAACAACACATGTATGCTTTTATATACTGTATTTGCATGGCTCGGTGGTGGTTGCCAGCTGGCTGGCTCGCTCAGAAACCTGTGTGTATATATTCAATTCCCGGCCCCGCCTGTGTGGAGTTTGCATGTTCTCCCCGTGCCTGTGTGGGTTTTCTCCGGGCACTCCGGTTTCCTCCCACATCCCAAAAACACGCATGGTAGGTTGATTGACAGAAAATGGATGGATGGATGGATATATATATATATATATATACACAAACACAAGAATATGATTGGAGTTGGTCACAGCTTCACAATTTCAGTCACCCTCTTTCTAACCCTCCATACATTACAATGATCCAGTTTTACTTTGCTAATTCTTATGCATTCATCATGCATGCAAGTGCAGTAGTGATGATTGGATTGATAATTCAATGATGCTTTGTCGTCATGATGATATAAACAATCAAGATCATCTGATAATCATTGCTTCAAAAACTGCAGCTCTTCAATGAGATAGCCCAGTCTATTACTGCTGTTGCAGTTCCTTGCCTGCCGACTCATCAAAGCAAAGAAAAGGGCAGAGGAGACTGCTGCCACTGCCAAGCATGGCTGCCGACGCAGGTAGCCACCTGTTTAGCAAAAGACACTTCTGGTGCACCTGAGCTCACAGGAGCTATCACTGCAGCAAAGCTGCACTCCTGCAAGCTGTGTATGGCTCAGAATACTGTACATCTATAGCACTAGTCTGATTGAGACTTTGCCAACACCGACTGATTTCCATTTTTTTATGGATTGCATTGACTTCTTTGCACATAATTTGTAACATATTCTACTCTTGTTCTTGTTAGTTCAGTATCAAACAACAAGTTAATCCATGTTGTTTGCACAATATAGTAATGCCATAGTAGAGTGCAAATTATTTAGCTTATACTGTGAGGTCTCAAGAGGCACCCCCTTCTCAGTTTTTCCAGACAATTCATCACATTTTGTTTTTGACTTTGCAGGGACAAATTGGGGGATTTTATTTTCTGTTCTACAAAATGGTGGAAGATGTTGAGGGCCGCAGGTGAGCTGGAGCCCATCCCAGCTGTCTTTCAGCTGAGGTGGGTTACACCCAGTCAATTGCAGGTCACCAGAGGTTTGTGTTTAAATCATACACACGTTTGACACACGAACCTGTGATTTATCAATAGGTTTCTACATGTTTTTATTCTTACACGCCGAACATCCTCAAACAATGTGTACGCACAAATAATGAAGATCATCTATTGAATATACTGTATGTCAAACATACGTATTGGAACTACTTTGGTGATAACAACTCAAACAAGGAATTTACTAATGGGTTATACTGTCCTAAATAACAATGAAAAGGACACTTCTCAACACTTTTACCCTCGTCCCGTTCAAGCGTGCCTTGTACAGTAGGATATGCGCATTTATGTGTCCCTCCCTAGGTGTGTGCGGCCGACATTGACACTCATCGAAAAAGTGCGATCAGACTGCTCCCGTGTCCTGGTTCTTTCAATGCTTCAGTGTTCTTTCAAATCCCTACGATAATCTGATTTATACATTTTTCTGCGATTTTACATGTACAAATGTGATGTAAATGTATCAATTCACGGTACACAAATATGGTTGAATTGTGACGTACTCCGGTGGGCATATATGACTCATGTATTTTCTTTCGCTTCCAACGCTAATTTCATGAATTTTATCAACTACAAATGCCTATTTTCTGTGTTTCTGTTTTCCTTACTATGTATTTTAACAACGAATGCAGTGCTTGCACATTCTCGGCTGTTATATAGTTTTTGTATTGGTTGTTTTGTTCCATATTCTCTAATTTAAATTCAGAATCAACTAAAAATGATTAACATTGTTATTAGGCTATATGTTGTCAATTTCTGTGTTTAGCAAGCTTTCCGATGACACTAGCGTTTTGGATATAGGATAAAGACTAAGAAAGTTCTTAAAGTTTTGAATCAGCCGTCTCTTGTGACTTCACCCTCCGTGCATTGGCTGAGATGTGTCAGACGGACGTCCTTTTATAGGGGAATAGGGAGATTGCAGCTCATGAGCACAAGCCCTTAAAATATCATGAATTCTGATTCGTTAACGTACTCACAGTAGTGTGATAAAATTGGCCTATATGCACGTGTCATGAATCTGATGTTGATTTTGCATATATGCTCAACTTGTGCACAGAGTAAGAACATTTCTACGCATTTAATAGCAAATGCGACCCACTATCTATTGTCACACCAGATAAGAGCAGTGACAACGCTCCAGTTACGCACAGATAGCTTCGATTATGCATCGTCCTCTTCCGCTCAGAGATGTCGCTGCTGAGACTCTCATTGCGTCACATTTAAAGGGAATGAGAGAGGCCGGTGAATGAAACACACCCACAGTGGTGCAGCCCGCCTGCTCTTGGACTCGCGGGCCTGCGCAGTCTATGAAATTACCAACACTGGTCTAAACCACGCCTTGCGCACAGTTGCTTATCACTTTCACTTATCAGTCTTTGCACGTTTTCAGCAATAGTCTTCAAACATGGACTGTATTAGGTATTTAGAAACACATTATTGAATTCACTTTACAGGATTTTTGACAAAGTGGCAACGAAATAGTATAATTTGAATTTGCCTTTATTTATGTATTTTAGGAATATTTTATTTGTCATGTGTTATTTTATAAATATTTAATTCAATATGCTTTTGATTAAGTGATTATTTATAGCAATAGCTGAAAGTACACATTAATATTTTATTTACCTATTTTTATTTTACCTTCACCTGTTTATGACGTCCCAGTATATGATTGGCTGGAACTTGGCAGGATGATGTTAAATACTGTGGGGGTTCCATTTCACGGGATGGGAATTAGTACTTTTTATGAGAAAACATGGAGGAATTTTACAATGCAGCCCTATGGGTGGCACAAGTCAGTGCAAACTGTAGGCCGGTCTCAAGCCCGGATAAATGCAGAGGGTTGCGTCAGGAAGGGCATCCGGCTTAAAACCTTGCCAAACAAATATGAGCGTTCATCCAAAGAATTCCATACCGGATCGGTCGTGGCCCGGGTTAACAACGTCCGCCACCGGCGCCGTCAACCTGCGGGGCGCCGTTGGAAATTCAGCTACTGTGGGTCGAAGTCAAAGAAGAAGAGGAGGTGGAAAGCGGGTTCTTCGGCAGAAAGAGAAGAGGAAAACACAGAGCCTAGAACTGAATGTGGGGACTTTGAATGTTGGGACTATGACAGGAAAATCTCGGGAGTTGGTTGACATGATGATGAGGAGAAATGTTGATATATTGTGTGTCCAGGAGACCAGGTGGAAAGGCAGTAAGGCTAGAAGTTTAGGGGCAGGGTTTAAATTATTTTACCATGGAGTCGATGGGAAGAGAAATGGAGTCGGGGTTATTTTAAAAGAAGAGTTGGCTAAGAATGTCTTGGAGGTGAAAAGAGTATCAGATCGAGTGATGAGGCTGAAATTTGAAATTGAGGGTGTTATGTGTAATGTGATTAGTGGCTATGCCCCACAGGTAGGATGTGACCTAGAGGTGAAAGAGAAATTCTGGAAGGAGCTAGATGATGTAGTTCTTAGCATCCCAGTCAGAGAGAGAGTCGTAATTGGTGCAGATTGTAATGGACATGTTGGTGAAGGTAATAGGGGTGATGAAGAAGTGATGGGTAAATACGGCATCCAGGAAAGGAACTTGGAGGGACAGATGGTGGTAGACTTTGCAACAAGGATGCAAATGGCTGTAGTGAACACTTTTTTCCAGAAGAGGCACGAACATAGGGTGACCTACAAGAGCGGAGGTAGAAGCACACAGGTGGATTACATCTTGTGCAGACGATGTAATCTGAAGGAGGTTACCAACTGTAAGGTAGTGGTAGGGGAGAGTGTGGCTAGACAGCATAGGATGGTGGTGTGTAAGATGACTCTGGTGGTGGGGAGGAAAATTAGGAAGACAAAGGCAGAGAAGAGAACCATGTGGTGGAAGCTGAGACAGGACGAGTGTTGTGCAGCTTTTCGGGAAGAGGTGATACAGGCTCTCGGTGGACGGCAGGAGCTTCCAGAAGACTGGACCACTGCAGCCAAGGTGATCAGAGAAGCAGGCAGGAGAGTACTTGGTGTATCTTCTGGCAGGAAAGGAGAGAAGGAGACTTGGTGGTGGAACCTCACAGTACAGGAAATCGTACAAGGAAAGAGGTTAGCTAAGAAGAAGTGGGACACTGAGAGGACCGAGGAGAGGCGAAAGGAATACATTGAGATGCGACACAGGGCAAAGGTAGAGGTGGCAAAGGCAAAACAAGAGGCATATGATGACATGTATGGCAGGTTGGACACTAAAGAAGGAGAAAAGGATCTATACAGGCTGGCCAGACAGAGGGACAGAGATGGGAAGGATGTGCAGCAGGTTAGGGTGATTAAGGATAGAGATGGAAATATGTTGACTGGTGCCAGCAGTGTGCTTGCTAGATGGAAAGAATACTTCGAGGAGTTGATGAATGAGGAAAATGATAGAGAAGGGAGAGTAGAAGAGGTAAGTGTGGTGGACCAGGAAGTGGCAATGATTAGTAAGGGGGAAGTTAGAAAGGCATTAAAGAGGATGAAAAATGGAAAGGCAGTTGGTCCTGATGACATTCCTGTGGAAGTATGGAAGCATCTAGGAGAGGTGGCTGTGAAGTTTTTGACCAGCTTGTTCAATAGAATTCTAGTGCGTGAGAAGATGCCTGAGGAATGGAGGAAATGTGTACTGGTGCCCATTTTTAAGAACAAAGGTGATGTGCAGAGCTGTGGCAACTATAGAGGAATAAAGTTGATGAGGCACACAATGAAGTTATGGGAAAGAGTAGTGGAGGCTTGACTCAGGACACAAGTGAGTATTTGCGAGCAACAGTATGGTTTCATGCCTAGAAAGAGTACCACAGATGCATTATTTGCCTTGAGGATGTTGATGGAAAAGTACAGAGAAGGTCAGAAGGAGCTACATTGTGTCTTTGTAGATCTAGAGAAAGCCTATGACAGAGTACCCAGAGAAGAACTGTGGTACTGCATGCGGAAGTCTGGAGTGGCAGAGAAGTATGTTAGAATAATACAGGACATGTACGAGGGCAGCAGAACAGCGGTGAGGTGTGCTGTAGGTGTGACAGAAGAATTTAAGGTGGACGTGGGACTGCATCAGGGATCAGCCCTGAGCCCCTTCCTTTTTGCAGTGGTGATGGATAGGCTGACAGATGAGGTTAGACTGGAATCCCCGTGGACCATGATGTTTGCAGATGACATTGTGATCTGCAGTGAAAGCAGGGAGCAGCTGGAGGAACAGTTAGAAAGATGGAGGCATGCACTGGAAAGAAGAGGAATGAAGATTAGCCGAAGTAAAACAGAATATATGTGCATGAATGAGAGGGCTGGTGGGGGAAGAATGAGGCTACAGGGAGAAGCGATAGCAAGGGTGGAGGACTTTAAATACTTGGGGTCAACCGTCCAGAGCAATGGTGAGTGTGGTCAGGAAGTGAAGAAACGGGTCAAAGCAGGTTGGAACGGGTGGAGGAAGGTGTCAGGTGTGTTATGTGACAGAAGAGTCTCTGCTAGGATGAAGGGCAAAGTTTATAAAACAGTAGTGAGGCCAGCGATGATGTGCGGATTAGAGACAGTGGCACTGAAGAGACAACAGGAAGCAGAGCTGGAGGTGGCGGAAATGAAGATGTTGAGGTTCGCTCTTGGAGTGACCAGGTTGGATAAAATTAGAAATGAGCTCATCAGAGGGACAGCCAAGGTTCGATGTTTTGGAGACAAAGTTAGAGAGCGCAGACTTCAATGGTTTGGACACGTCCAGAGGAGAAATAGTGAGTATATTGGAAGAAGGATGATGAGGATGGAGCTGCCAGGCAAGAGAGCTCGAGGAAGACCAAAGAGAAGGTTGATGGATGTCGTTAGGGAAGACATGATGGCAGTTGGTGTTCGAGAGGAGGATGCAGGCGATAGGCTTACATGGAAAAGGATGACGCGCTGTGGCGACCCCTAACGGGACAAGCCGAAAGGAAAAGAAGAAGAATGGAGGAATTTTACGATGAAGTCTATCATTACTTATCGAAAGGGACTCACGACAGTCAGACTACTGCCTTCATGACCCAAGAGCCGAATTTAACCATTCGCAAGGCATCAAAATGTTACACAATCAAAAGTTACTTTTTGACTTAACGTTACATTTATGACTCTTTTTCAATTCATATTTTCAACACATGAATGCCATTGCGTTTCTGGAGCTGCATTTATTCAAAATGTAACCAGAAATCACACATACACTCTAAATGCATGTTTGTATTTTCCTGCTACATTAGATAAGCAATTGTATTCCAGCTATCAGGGCAAGCTCCAATTGGTAGTGTTTATAGTGCTAAGTTGCCTATGCATATGTCCACCATCTCTATGGAATTTTTTTTTTTTTTTTGGGGTTCACAATTTGTTTTCCTACAGGTTTTGCTACATGTAGCAGGTTTTCTGCATCATACCAAAAGACTTTCTATGCTATGTACAGTGTTGGAACCTGCCGTGAATGTGGAAGGTTTTATAAAAGCAGCAGACCTGGTATACATCTTGCACTGGATAATCTTGATTATATAAACTAATTACACACAGTATCGATGTGTGGTGTCATAACTAGTCATATAGACATACTACACTTGATCTTAGCTCACATGGCATGTAGTCATTTGTCATTGGTCAGTAGGATTTTTATTGTTTATTTCATTATTATTTCATTTTCAGCATATGTTGTGACAGGGAAAAGGCGAGTACAGCAGGCTATGTACACTGACGACCCTCATCCAGGATACTGTGCGGTCACTTCGGCAGTCAAATGCAAGAGGTAAACAGGTTTTACACACACAATTAGACTAAATTAGCTTGTTGAAATATGTTCAGGAGGTTGAAGGTATGAAAAAATAATTGACTTATTTATTAGAAGAGCTTTACAATAAAAGTATGTTCATTAGTTTATTTTACCTTTTATTTCTTGATCATAGGTTTTTTTTTCATAATTATTAAAAATCTTTAACAGGGCATGTATGTGTCCATTACAAATGTAAAAAAGACATTACACTTATGAATGTTGTCACTCCTTTTCCTACATCTCCAGAATCTCATCCTGGCTGTCAAGAGGAGCAGACACTGGATCCTCTGTGACATTTGTACCAGCTCTTTTGCTCATGTGTGTTTTATGTAAATAAAATTTGAACTGAGAAAAATATGCACTTTTTTTTTTTTTTTTGATTAATTGATTTGTGAATGCAGTCAACATTTTAAAATGAAAATGTGAAATTTGCTACCATAGCTAGTAAAGTTAACTTGAAATGAGGTTCTTAAATTATATACTGTGGTGTATAATATTAAATGTTTCGACTTTTTGGTAGGAGGTCACTGCCTTTGATTAATATTTGTATCAATAGGAAGATTCATTTTTAAATATTAATATTGGAACTGATATTTGGTCCAACAAATATGTAAGCCCATACTGCACAACATAAATAAATAAAATTATCTATACCAATCAATCAAACTATATTTCTAAGTGCTTGTCATACAAAGAAATGCAACACGAAGTGCATTACATTAATTCAAATATGAAATCAAAACAAACCTGCCTGCCGCTTGTCCATAGGACACACACACACAGGTTAAAAAGGATACCGTAGTGAGCCTAACCTGAGGCTGAGTACAGAGCATGAAGGTGAGGAAACAGCATATCTCATGGAGCCGTCCACAGGCCACCAAGATGGAGCCCCTGGTGCAGCCATGAAGCGAGAGCCTGCACCTACGGCTACTGGGGACCCTAGACTGAAATGCTCAAAAACTAAATAACAAACCTAAAAATATAGAAGCAGGATACGTTAAGATATCTCTTGATAAAGTACATCCTTTTATCCCATCTTTTTCCATTCAGAAAAGTTAACATATTCAGTATACTTTAACCTACCATAAAATTACATTATAGTTGTAATTCTCTGTACTTTTTATGTGAACACAAATGTTCGAGTTGAATTGAAATAACAAATGGAAAAAAAGAAACCCAAATCTCGAGGGTTTTTTAACTCAAACACATCTGACTTGCGTAATGTAGTAGAGATCCGAGTGGATCTGCCATAGTGTGATGTCATCGGCAGGCGCGTAAGCCACCGAAGGACGCCGATCCAATCTTGCAGCCTGATCACATCTGGTACCGACACCGGACCGCTGGCTGTGAGGGAAATGCACAAACCGTGTGTCACTGTTCCAGCACAGAGAATAACATTGTTAATCAAACAAATTGGAAATATTGAGTCATATAAAATTAGGTCTTACTGTTAATAGAGTGGAAATGATTGCGTTTTATTTGTTCATGAAGTCAGTTGACATGATTTGGACTGTTTGTGTTTCTTGTTTACCAACTACACAGACCATCACAGAGGTAGTAAAGCAGTTGAACCCTCCTCTCGCCGACAGGGCAACATTGGCTGGCATCAGCATGTTGCTTTTAAGCACCATCTATTGTATGAACAGCGTTCTGGAGCTGCTGTGTCCATTATGTCCACGTTTGACATATTGGTCTATTACTGTACAGCGTGTACGTCTTTCAGTCGGCACTTACTGCCTCACTTGGTGTCAAGGCGACTTGCATTGTGTATATATTATGTAACTGTACGGTACCTGTATATTGGTGTCTTGTTCTGGACGGTCTGTAGTTAAGTGTATTCTGCCCTTGTGCAATATGGTACAGCACTCAGCTGTGGCTAAGATTGGTTTATGGCTGATTGTGTTAAGCTTTTACCTTCAACACTTTCAAAAAAATCAAAATCAAAATCTGACCCACACATAGTCATATGAGACAGTCTAATGTTTGGCACATCTGCCTCATAGTTCTGAGATTCAGGGCTCTGGCATTCCTGTGTGGAGCTTGCAGTTCTCCTCATGCTTGCCTGGGTTTTCTCCGGGTACTCAGCTTCCTGTTACATTCCAAACACTTGCATGTTAGGTTAATTTAAGACTCTAAATTGTCCACAGGCAGGGGTGGGTAGGACTTTAAATAGTTACTTGAGTAACCGTAACTAAGTAGTGAAAAAGATTACCACTCAAGTATTAACTGGTGAGTAATTCCTGAATTATTTAGTTTTAAATATTGCATGAATGTCAAATAGAGAAAATATGAAATAGGAATATGCCAAAAACAGTAATAGATTTTCAAATAAAATTTGTCCGTTACAGCCGATTGTCCGTTACATTGAAGCACTTCTTTTTCATATTACTGTACAGTACCAAATTATTGTTTTGTACTTTTTTTGAGGGCTTAAATGCCAAGTACAGTACAAAATTATTGTAAATAGATATAAAAAAGCTTTAAAATGTTTGACGTTTTACATTTTGTCCCAACGTATCACGATGGTGTGCTTGTCGTCGATGCCATAGACGAACAGCTTGACGAAAATACTGTATCTGTACCAAAAATAGCATGTTCCAGACTCCGGAAACGTGTGTGTTGTATTTCTCTTAAAGTTAACACCGCCTTCATTTGCACTCTCTCTGCGCAAAGGTCTATGCCATTATGGCCAAGACGTCAATGGATAGCCTGGAAATGTTGCCACATTCAAGATGGCCACCACATATCAATGCTTTCCCTTTGTTGGGAATTTCGCCGCATTCAACATAGCCGCCACATAGGCCCGGGCGTGTCTGTTCGTGAATCTCGTCATATAGTATATCTGTGACCCGGAAATACGCGTATCCCAGTCTCAGCCTATATTACACTAAAGCACCAGTAAACAACAGTGGGCAATTGTGGAACTAATGGACTTTGTCAACGGCAGTTTAAGCGACAACTGGACTATTTTTGGACACATGTACTGTCCAGACAGTCAGTTACTTCCGATATCTGTTGATTCGGGGTCTGTTAAATCGAAGTTCCACTGTGTATTGAGACAATAGAACTTAACACCCCGGTCACCAGCTCTTCCAGCTCATTCCCTCAGGTAGGCGCTACCGATCAACGCAAACTAGAACTAGTAGACATTCCAACAGCTTCTTCCCTCTTGCGATCAACTTCTTAAACACCTAACCTATAATTCCATTACAACAAGCTGGCAATTTTTTGACTTGAGTTCGTTGTCACATTTCTGTGGGGGCAATTATGTATTACTCGTGCACTCACTGTAGTTGTCTCGCCATGCTGCACTATTTGCATATACTGGCCACTCATGCCAGAGTAGCATCTGCTCCATTTGCACACTGATTGAGGAGTATCTGTAACATTTGCACAACCAACATTGTCCCAGATGATCGCACTACTCGTCACTTTAAACCGCATACACTCCTTGAAGTCTCAGCGCCCTTTGCACAATGGTCATTGCACCGGACTATTGCAATATTAGTCGTTCGAACTGCTCGAAGTGCTAGAGGACTCTGCATCTTTTTGCACAATTGTTTTTTGTCAATGTCTTGATGTCCCCAAAGTGTTCTGTAAATTGACTGTCTGTTGTACTAGAGCGGCTCCAACTACCGTAGACAAATTCCTTGTGTGTTTTGGACATACTTGGCAAATAAAGATGATTCTGATTCTGATTCTGAAGACCATCTGTCTGCCAATTCAAGTTCTACAGATAATGGGTCATGCAAAAGGAAAACAAAACCTGGTTTAATCTGACACTATTACAGTACAATAAGACCTTGAAAAACTGAGCAGCATGCTATGAAAACATTTCCCGTTTTGGAGTAATTTATGGACAACATAAGTGTTACACGAAAATGTGACTAACATGATGGAGTCACATGCTTTGTGCCTTTGGCAATTGACCCACCAGCATAGTTTAAGCCTGTGCTTGAATTATCAAAAACATGTTTTTTTCCTAACCACCTCTGTTGAAAACATGATGTGGTCAGGAGAAGAGGAGAATTCATGAAGAAGTAAGGCAACAACTGTGAAATTGTGAGACCTGGACTCCACTTCAAGTAATTTAGCCTCCGCGGATGTTCTTTTGTGGCGAACAACTCTTTTCTTACATGACATCATGCATTATTAGGATGTTAATATAACCTAAGAGTAGAGTGAGAGTAAGTAGAATTGTAATTTTCCTTAAAATTACGAGTGCCAATAAAAATATATATAATAGGATAATGGGATAAAAATTTAGTAATGTAATGGTTGACATAGCTGACTTTCATGTATGGGATTGAATACCGGTCATTACCATTCACGCTTATCCTTTCAATTACAAATGACCATGTAAATATCATGTGCAATTGAAGCCTATTGCATTTGTATTTTTTGCACACACCCATAACCCATTTTATTACCTCATTCTCTCGTTTTATTTATATTTATAAATTTATAAATCTACAAATATATTTATATATATACTGGACTTATTTGGGCTAATCAGGGGCCTCGGGTCTCATATTTCGTGCCATATTATATGTGAATGTCTGTTGGTATGACCAATACATTCCTTGTATTCTCAAAATTCATGATTGACCGGTGATCATTCCAGGTTATGTTCCACCTAAGTCAGCTGGGTTAGTCCCCAACCCCTCTACCGACACACCCTTCCCTCCACAACCACAAAACATTCTCCACGGTACAAAAATCTATGCACATTTTATCTTTTGCGTTCCAGTCAAATTCTCCTCATTAAAACTTAATGATAAACAAGTCACTTAAATGTGAGTGTGTATGCTTGTTTGTCTGTCCAGTATGTACCCTGAAATTGACTGCCGAACAGTCCAAAGTGTAACCCGTCTCTCGGCCACAGTCAGTGGTAATAGTCTCTAGCTCACCGGCGGTCCTAATTAGAGTAAGTGGTAAAGAAAATGGGTGGATGGATGATTACAACACAGTAAGAGCTCAATTAAGATTCGAGTAATCACCCAACTCAAATGAGGCTGCCACACTTCCATTTACTGTGGTACGAATTTCCTTAGAAAATGGCCCATTTGATCGCAAGCCCGAGGTTTGATATTTTAAGATTCCCCGTCACATTGCAAGCTGTCTCTCGCGCCACCTTTCATGTGTAACAGGTGTTATTAGAACCTTGATTATGGACAACAATTGTCACGTGGCAAACCATCTGTTTCACAGCTTGCCGATGATCCGTTCAACCTGGCGGTCTCCTTTTAGAACGAAGCTCCGCTGAGCAGAGACTTTCTGAAAGAGCATGTTTGCACTAATAATGACATGCAATTAGTGTTTTTATTTTTGAATTTTGATTCATTTATTTCACTTTTATCCAATGTGGTAGAGCTCCATGGACTAGAAAATAGCATCTGTCAGAACCTGTTAGAAGAGGGCTAAACCTATCTGTAGAATGATTAGAATTGCACCAAATCAGATGCAAAATAATAAGAACCACAGAAACTAAGGATAGCAGTTCCCATGAAAATTGTGTGTGGATGCTGAGGGATGCCAATTTCAGAAATGAAAAGATGAAAATAGATCAGAGTATTTTCTTTTCCTTTCGGCTTGTCCCTTTAGGGGTCACCACAACGCGTCATCCTTTTCCATGTAAGCCTATCTCCTGCATCCTCCTCTCGAACACTTACTGCCCTCATGTCTTCCCTCACGACATCCATCAACCTTCTCTTTGGTCTTCCTCTAGCTCTCTTGCCTGACAGCTCCATCCTCACCATCCTTCGACCAATATACTCAGTATTTCTCCTCTGGACGTGTCCAAACCATCGAAGTCTGCTCTCTCTAACTTTGTCTCCAAAACATCGAACCATGGCTGTCCCTCTGACGAGCTCATTTCTAATTTTATCCAACCTGGTCACTCCGAGAGCGAACCTCAACATCTTCCTTTCCGCCACCTCCAGCTCTCCTTCCTGTTCTCTCTTCAGTGCCACTGTCTCTAATCCGTACATCATGGCTGCCCTCAACACTGTTTTATAAACTTTGCCCTTCATCTTAGCAGAGACTCTTCTGTCACATAACACACCTGATACCTTCCTCCACCTGTTCCAACCTGCTTGGACTCGTTTCTTCACTTCCTGACCACACTCACCATTGCCCTGGACGGTTGACCCCAAGTATCTAAAGTCCTCCACCCTTGCTATATCTTCTCCCTGTAGCCTCACTCTTCCCCCACCACCCCACTCATTCATGCACATATATTCTGTTTTACTTCGGCTAATCTTCATTCCTCTGCTTTCCAGTGCATGCCTCCATCTTTCTAACTGTTCCTCCAGCTGCTCCCTGCTTTCACTGCAGATCACAATGTCATCTGCAAACATCATGGTCCACGGGGATTCCAGTCTAACCTCATCTGTCAACCTATCCATCACCACTGCAAAAAGGAAGGGGCTCAGGGCTGATCCCTGATGCAGTCCCACCTCCACCTTACATTTGCCTGTCACACCTACAGCACACCTCACCACTGTTCTGCTGCCCTCGTACATGTCCTGTATTATTCTAACATACTTCTCTGTCACTCCAGACCTCTGCATGCAGTACCGCAGTTCCTCGCTGGTACTCTGTCATAGGCTTTCTCTAGATCTACAAAGACACAATGTAGCTCCTTCTGACCTTCTCTGTACTTTTCCCATCAACATCCTCAAGGCAAATAATGCATCTGTGGGACTCTTTCTAGGCATGAAACCATACTGTTGCTCGCAAATACTCACTTGTGTCCTGAGTCAAGCCTCCACTACTATTTCCCATAACTTCATTGTGTGCCTCATCAACTTTATTTCTCTATAGTTCCCACAGCTATGCACATCACCCTTGTTCTTAAAAATGGGCACCAGCACACTTTTCCTCCATTCCTCATGTATCTTCTCACACACTAGAATTCTATTGAACAAGCTGGTCAAAAACTCCACAGCCACCTCTCCTAGATGCTTCCATACCTCCACAGGAATGTCATCAGGACCCACTGCCTTTCCATTTTTCGTCCTCTTTAACGTCTTTCTAAATTCCCCCTTACTAATTATTGCCACTTCCTGGTCCACCACACTTGCCTCTTCTACTCTCCCTTCTCTCTCATTTTCCTCATTCATCGACTTCTCAAAGTATTCTTTCCATCTATCTAGCACACGACTGGCACCAGTCAACATATTTCCTTAATCACCCTAACCTGCAGCACATCCTTCCCATCTCTATCCCTCTGTCTGGCCAAACTGTATAGATCCTTTTCTCCTTCTTTAGTGTCCAAGCTGCCATATATGTCATCATATGCCTCTTGTTTGGCCTTTGCCACCTATACCTTTGCCCTATGTCACATCTCAATGTATTTCTTTCGCCTCTCCTCGGTCCTCTCGGTGTCCCACTTCTTCTTAGCTAACCTTTTTCCTGTACTGTGAGGTTCCACCACCAAGTCTCCTTCTCTCCTTTCCTCCCAGAAGAAACACCAAGTACTCTCCTGCCTGCCTCTCTGCTCACCTTGGCTGTAGTGGTCCAGTCCAGAAGCTCCTCCTGTCCACCGAGAGCCTGTCTCACCTCTTCCCGAAAAGCTCCACAACACTCGTCCTCGCTCAGCTTCCACCACATGGTTCTCTGATGTGTCTTTGTCTTCTTAATCTTCCTCCCCACCACCGCAGTCATTTTACACACCACCATCCTATGCTGTCTAGCCACACTCTCCCCTACCACTACCTTACAGTCAGTAACCTCCTTCAGATTACATCGTCTGCACAAGATGTAATCCACCTGCGTGCTTCTACCTCCTCTCTTGTAGGTCACCCTATGTTCCTGCCTCTTTTGGAAAAAGGTGTTCACTACAGCCATTTACATCCTTTTTGCAAAGTCTACCACCACCTGTCCCTCCAAATTCCTTTCCTGGATGCTGTACTTACCAATCACTTCTTCATCACCCCTATTTCCTTCACCAACATGTCCATTACAATCTGCACCAATCACGACTCTCTCTCTGTCTGAGATACTCAGAACTACTTTGTTTAGCTCCTTCTACAATTTCTCTTTCTCCTCTAGGTCACATCCTACCTGTGGGGCATAGCCACTAATCACATTATACATAACACCCTCAAGTTCAAGTTTTAGCCTCATCACTCGATCTGATACTCTTTTCAACTCCAAGACATTCTTAGCCAACTCTTCTTTTAAAATTACCCCGACTCCATTTCTCTTCCCATCTACACCATGGTAAAATAATTTAAACCCTGCCCCTAAACTTCTAGCCTTACTGCCTTTGCACCTGGTCTCCTGGACACACAATATATCAACCTTTCTCCTAATCATCATGTCAACCAACTCCTGAGATTTTCCTGTCATAGTCCCAACATTCAAAGTCCCCACATTCAGTTCTAGGCTCTGTGATTTCCTCTTCTCTTTCTGCCTAAGAACCCCCTTTCCACCTCGTCTTTGTCTTTGACCCACATTATTTCTAATTTCCACCGGTGCCCTGCAGGTTGACGGCGCCGGTGGTGGACGTTCTTAACCCGGGCCACGACCGATCTCATATAGAATTCTTTGGATGAAGCTCATATTTGTTTGGCAAAGTTTTAAGCCGGATGCCCTTCCCGACGCAACCCTCTGCATTTATCCGGGCTTGAGACCGGCCTACAGTTTGCACTGGCTTGTGCCCCCCATAGGGCTGCATTAAATTAATCAGAGTATAATTAGAGTTATCTCCATCCTTGGCACTGTTCCAGCATAGGGATGACATCAGAGCCATCTGATCAGATGATTAAAAACCATTAGTTAGGCTTATTTTACAAGCGTAACAGTCCAAACGGAGCAACACATTTTTAAAATTGATTGAGTTGAAGTCTGATGAGGGAAGGCACTTCTTGGTCCCATAATTACAGGTTAGAAACAAGATCAATCATTTTGTGATACTTGATATTAATAATTCATGCAATTTTAAAATCTTGAGTGAGATTGTGTGTAGGTCTAAAACAGGTCATGATTGTATAACAACCAGTATAGATTTAACGTCAGGAGAAAGGACTTTCCAATATCTTGCTTTATAAACAATTGAAAGTCATTTTTCCAACATCAGCCATGCACACACTGACCTCGTCACTGGGCTTCTTTCTGTTTGAATCAACTCCTCTTATTCACACCTGTATTGATGTCTGGTTGATTGTAGCCTGCATTGCTGTCACTGGAGGGAACTAGAAAATTAACTATACAAATGTTCTTTTCTGTGCAATACTGTGTATGTAGTGCTGAATTTATTTTTACTCCAGCAATGTTGTTTAAGGTTATCTTAGCAGTATTTATGAGCAAATGGAATTTGGTTTATTTTGCATCAAGCTGTGATTTGCTAGGTACTGTAGATGCAAATGACGCTTTCCAAGGTAGAGATTCATCGAAGATGAAACAATGTGTCTACCATTATGTGACAGGAGAAATTACACTTTCTTTGCCTTGCAGAAAAAGATCTACTTGATATAATTGTGAAAGCTATAGTACATCTCTTCAAAGTGTATTCCTCTAAATTATGTAGTCTGCATGCTAGAAGATTTTTTCTTGCTTGAATATTTATACCCATGTATTCATTACAAAATGGAATAAAGAGAACAAAATACTGACAACATCATGACGATATGCTCCATGAAAGCTATTAGGAAAAAAAAAAAGCATTTTATTCATATTCATGTACAGAAAGAACTACAATCTCAGGTATCAATAAGTGGACTTCATCCGCAGAGAAATTAGCTGGACTTGTACAAGCACAGTCTCTTGCTGTTCTTTTTTTCTTGTTTTTATTCTGCATTTTTTTAAACAATTGAAGCACATGTAAAATTATTAGCTTAATATTTTTTTTGCAATTTTTTTTGGAACTGTTTTATTTTTAATTTATTTATTTATTTTTTTGTAGAAATTTAACCATTTGATGGTTGTTCTCTCCAAAAAATAAGAGAGCATATTCCTACAGACAGTAACCATCCCCATACATACACCATTGGCAGAATAACTCACAAGAATTGTGTGACCTTGGCTTGGGTTTTGCACAAAAATCAAGTTCACTCTGCTGGTATTTCATTTCCAACATTCTACACATCTTTCTCAGTCTTGTCGCCAAACAGCCCCTCACATTGGGACAGTTTCCTCATGTACATAACACTAGCAATCCAGAAAAGAAATTCAATCAATCTGAAAAAAAAACAAAAAACATCTCAACCCTCATTCCGAAATATATATTCGTATATAAAATCCCAACTGTTTTAATTATAGCCAGCATCAACACTGAATCAATAACTCACCAAAAGCATTGAAAATAAACTGAGGGCACCAAGACAGAAAAGAGTAGAAAAGGGAAAGAATGGTTCACACAAGTGAATGTTATTATTGATGCCCACATCATTCATAACACCACCAGAAAGGCCGGCATTTTCAAATCCATTTCTCCAGTGTGCACTCACACATTGGTCTTCTCATATATACTTTGCTTCCATCAAATTTGTAATTGAGAACTAATGAAAAAAAATGTGGGTGACTAACTGATCAGACGCAGATGCGTCTGTGAGTGATGGGCCTTTATTATATTCCTCCTCCACGGTTGCAGCCCTTACTGAATTTAAAGTCAATGAAGGAAGGAGCATTGTAAAAATAAACTGGTCACAGTTTCAAATCATGCACCAATGTATTTCATTTAAAAACATGAGGCTGCAGATCTCTGCAATGATGATGTCATATGTTGCTCTAATTCGATTACTCCATCTGTAAATGACAATTAAAAATTTTCAACTTTATAAATAATCACTGCCATCTGTGTAATCATCACTGGGAAATCAAAATAAGCTTGTTGAACAGACGAGCAGGCATATCTACCACATCTTACTTTCGGCACAAGGTCACTGTTTCCATGGAGACAGTCTGATGGCTAGTTTTGCCTCCTTATGCCTTATAAATTTTTTATTCCGCTTCCTTCATATCTTCCATATTTCAGTTTGAAGACCCCTCATGACCGTTGTGGATCTCTCCTTCCTCCACACACCTACTGTTCTTCCTTTTAGCTATCCGAAAGACTGAATTAAAAAAAAAAAAGCTGACTACAGAGACAATGTTCTGATGGATTATAAATGATGCAGCATCAAAGTGTATCCTTTTTTTTTTTTTTTTTTTTTTTTTTTCATCTGACAACGATGACACCGAGCAGGGTTTGGTTCCATATCAAAGTTCTCGACCCCTGATAGATGCTCGGTATATGGATGATGAAAAAGTCTTAACGCTGTTGGGTTATCAGTTTTCCGCTGTTGGTCTGCAAATGAACTGCTGATTCAGTTTAATGAGACATAACCCAGCTTCCCTTTTTTTGTGCCAGGTCCCTCGCCGCTTCACTGAGTCCGTTAGCCCTATTTGGATTGGTCTGACAGGGTCACACTACATTACAAAGCTGCCTCATTTGCCTCTTTATCTGTACCAACAGATGGACGATCAGCACATGAGCTCGTGTGACCCAAGGGTGATGGCGAGGTAACGTGACACTGCATGGACATACATCATAACTGGGTTAAAAAGGAGGCTACTGACTACAGCCTTATGCTCCCCTTCATTTTCTCAAGCAATATTCTGCCGTCGTGCGGCACATGCCGACGGCTAACGCGAGACAAATGAGACATGGCAAGGGGTGGGGAACGTCCCTGAATTAAGCAGCAGTGACAATCAAAGGACAAGCATGAGGACACTGAGAAAAGGAGAAGGAGAGAGAGGAGACAGGAGGCTTGATAGACATGAGAAAATGAACAGGAAAAAACAATTAAGAAAGAACTAAAGTGTAAATAATAGGTAAATGGCGGCGTTACTCATCTTAATTAAAATGAATGATATGTGGCTGCTTTAAGGAGCCACAGGGAGAAATGCACATACTAATTTGACTGATTTCGTACTCAGACACGCAGGCTTCCCTATGATAACATCAAGAGCTTTTCCATCAAAAGATTCTCCTGAATGGCAGCTAGAACCGCATGATTAGGAAAATTAACTCATCTTACTGTATGCTGGGAATCATATCGACAGCTGCCTCAATGTGGACTCATACTGAACGACCATCAAATGAATGCTTATAAACCCTAAAATAATGCCAGCTTCGACCAAACACTTAATTCAATGACCTTGTATTCATTTCAGTATTAGACATTCCATATTCACATTTGCCAAACCATTCTTTTCCTTGTGCAATATTACAGAGAGAGGGAGTGAGAGAGGAAAAAGAGAAAGCAAAACAAGCTAAAAAGCTATCACAATTAGTGTTTGTCATTTAGTCACAAGACATACTTTTTAAATAAATAATCTTTGTTTTTGTAAAGACACTTAATAAAGTAGCTTTTGTGGTTCCTTTGCCAAATGTTGATTTAGCGCCGTCATTGACATTAACTGTGTTAATGTAATATTGCAGTATTCCATCTTCTTTGTGGTGTCCATTGTACTCCTAAAACTGTTCCAGTTGAATTTTAGGCTCAGATTTGGGTCTCTTGTACATTGTCTTTTGAACAGGCTTGAATCAGTAAATGTTCCTGTGTGGTAGAGCTGTGTATGGTACTGAGCATAGAGGGATGATGATAAGTGCTCTTGTAGCTGTTGTAGTGGTTGTAGTGCTCCAGTGGGGGCAGCGATAGGTGTCTGTCAATAGCAGCAACACCTGCAAGCTCTTCTTCAACGGTAATGACTTCCATAGAGGAGGCTGGGCCATCAGGATCCTGTTGGTTATGCTGCTTCCTCATTTTGTAGAAAATAACAAGTAGAACAGCAGCCATAAGTGTGATGGCCACAAAGCAGCCAATGATAATCTTGGTGGTTTTCATCACCTCATCCAGGCCGTTGAGGGCTCCCTCACCGTCCAAATCAAGAACCGGAATGGTGTAAGTCCTCTCTGTGGTCCTCGTTGATACCGGAGTCGTTTTTGTCGTCGAGGATGACACCCAACCGAACGGGGGGAGTGCCGTGTGGCTGTCATCACCTGGGGTCTCAGTGGTCTCCACTGTGACTGTTGTAAAGTAGGTCACCCCGCTGTTTTCCACAGATGTGACATTGAGTACAGCCGAGGCGGAGATGTTGCCCGCTGTGTTGCTGACCATACAGGTGTACGTCCCAGTGTCTTGCATTGTGACGCTGGTAAAGTTAAGTGTCCCATCATTGAGTACAGACAGTCGCACTTTATAAGCCCCGTGTGTCACCAGGGAGCCATTTGGTGTGAGCCAGCTGATTGATGTCAAGGAGCTTGTCCGACATTTGAGCTCTGCACCCATGCCCTCTGTCACGTTTAAGTCAGAGGGTGGCTCCACTATGACAGGAACGTCACACTGAAAGTAGCTGTGGTCCAATTCCCCAATGTAGCGACCTTTAAAGAGTGTCGGAGTATGGCAACGGGCGCAGCAACTCGTATTGGCGGGTACAGACTCCTTCAGCCACCAACTGAGCCACAAGATATCACAGTTGCAATTCCAAGGATTGTGATGAAGGTGGACTCGTTCCATCCGATGAAGAGGTGTGAAAAGGTCATGCGGAAGAAAGGTAAGGTTATTGTGAGCAAGGTTAAGCTCCACTAATGACTGCAAGTCATCAAAGGAATTCCTCTCAATTGTTTGGATATGGGCATGCATCATCCACAGCTTCTGGAGGTTCACTAATCCCGTAAATGAACTAGGCTTGACAATGGAAAGCTGATTTCCAGACATTTCCAGTTCTTCCAGTCTTACCAGTGGTAAGATGTTAGGGATCTCCTTGAGGTTGCACATTCCCAAATTCAAATAGCGCAGATTGCTCAAGTCCTTGAAGGCTCCATCGGAAATAAAGGAGAGACGTTTCAGCTCACCTAGGTCCAACCTTCGAAGCGAGCGGACTCGGTTGAAGGCATAGGATGGTATACTTTCAATAGGGTTGTTCCGAAGCCACAATTCCTTTAGCTTGGACAAATACTCAAATGCTCCATTGGGGATTGTCGTAAGTCGATTATCAAAGAGCTCCAAGGTGTTTAGGCTAGCGAGTCCGTTAAAGGCGCCTATTTCGATGCTGCGAATATGATTCTTGCTCAGCTGCAGAATCTCCAGGTGGCGCAGGTGTTTGAAACTGTCCACTTTGATAACCTGTATGAGGTTGTCCTGGAGGTTTAAGTAACGGGTGTTGGTCGAGATACCATCTGGCACGTCCCGTAGACTGCGACGGGTGCATATGACCTTGCTGAACTGGTTACTGCAAGAGCAGACAGAAGGACAGGTCTGTGCTCGAACTAGCCCGGCCACCACCAAGATCTGAAGGGCCAAGAGCAGCACAAAGAGGGGGTTGGACAGCGCCCCCTTTAGCCTACGACTTCTCATTGTCTGGCGCTGGAGGGAGGAGATCATTTTGTTCAGCATTCATAGTTCATCTGCTGTTTGGGTTTTCTGAAAACACAAAAAGAAAAAGAAAAAGAACTTAGTGAGAAGCACAAATCGGCTTTTGGAAGAGTTAGAAAAAGTTGTTGCATGGATATTTGGGCTTGCACTGCTGTGGAGGAGCTTTAGCACAGGCATGGCGGATTGACCTTCATTTCCCTTACAAGAGTAATAGAGCATAAATATTTATCTAGTTGTAAAGGACCTATACACATAACACATGCATGATGCACCTGCTAAAGTAGCACATTACATTTTTTGCACCCTGGAGCATGGCTGTCATGCTTGTGTTCTCCTCTGTAGATACTGGTAACATAATTTCTCCATACATCAAGAAAATTATGAATGAATTGTGGCATGACAAAAATGCAAATTATGCAAAAACGTCATTGGCTACCCCTTCATGCTCATAAAGATCCAGTAAAAGAACTGGAAGCTAAATACAAAACTAATGCTTTTAATAATTATAATTTAAAGGGGACATATTTTGCCAAACCAACTTTTTCGAGCATTTGGGATGTAATATTGTCTCTATGGTTCCTCAGTAAATGTGAAATATGAATTAAAATCATCCACGTATTACTGAGTTACATATGTTTTTTTGCTGAGAACCCTGAAATCAGGTCATTCGAATTTCTTGAGCTTATCTACGTCACTAGCCTAGATCTCTGCTTTTAAGTTTGCATTACACTGCACTGTATCATCATCTCCCGACTTCTTTAGATTGCATTCGATTGCGTAAATTTATCCAGGGTGTCAGTGTTTAGGATTTTTTTTGCTTGCCGAGCACCAGAAATAGACCAAGACATTTAGATAACATATTATGTACAACATCCTGCACCTACTATGTAACTCATACAGCATGACTGATGTGTTATCACGCCTTATTGTGTAGTGCCCTCCAAGCAACCTACCGGTACGCATGTATCGACACACGACTCAGTATACCACGCATCTCACACACAATATGCCGAGCAGATACAGTAAAATAGGTCACGGGCCATCATTACAGCCACCAATTTTTTTAGAATCCAATCGTGTTTTCGGTTTTAGTGTTGTTGTGTTTTTCTACCCCGCATCCTAACTTGTCTGTTAATCCTCTCCTTCCATCAACTCACAGAAAAGTGCTATAGAAGAGTAGTATAGAAGAGAGTAGCTTGTTTTCTCCCCAGGTAGGCTGCAATGCTACTGCAGCATTGGGAGGCTGCAGAGGGACAAGTGTTGGAGAGAGTGGGATGGAATAAGGCCTCCCACTGACAAGGGCTCATTTTATCTGCCTGGAATCACAAACACTCTGCACTACCACCTAAACAGAGTAATTGTTAAACATAGCAAACACACAAGAATGATTTGTCAATGAAATGTCGCTGGTTCCATTTTACTGCAATGTTTATGTGAAAAGTGTGAATTAAGTGATGATTGTTTTGTTCCCAGGCAGCAATTATACAGTAGACTTGGACATATGCCCTTTTCCTATATATATTTTTTCTATCTGCTTAGAGTGTAACAGGGCAATCCCTTTGCACATAAAGAGAATAGGGAAAAAAACAAATAGATCCAATCCAACATTTTCTCATAATTGAATCTAGACAGCTCAAAATCTATTTAGAGCCTCTGAAAGTAGTTTGCCATTCACATCTAAAATCCCGGGCTCAACATAAACATACACCGAAATTTATTTTTTAGCTTGTGGCACACAAGCTAAAAAATAAATTTCTGATGTTACTGAGATTTTGAGATTTATAGATTAATTTCAAGCCTGACACAAAAGTGTTGTAGTTGCCCTGTTCAACGTTGACAAAAGTAGAAATACTGATGTCCATAAACAAAAACCAACAGTAAATGTTGTTTCATCGTGTAGCTTGTTGTTTGGCAATGTGTTGTGGGTGCGTGAACATTTTTTTTCTCCCAAACTATGGAAATAAGTGTAGACTAGTATAATATAGTATTGTAGTATACACCATGTTACGAGTTTAAGAGTTAAGTCAC
The DNA here is from genome assembly GCF_024500275.1 of Phycodurus eques. Taxonomy (NCBI): domain Eukaryota; kingdom Metazoa; phylum Chordata; class Actinopteri; order Syngnathiformes; family Syngnathidae; genus Phycodurus; species Phycodurus eques. The sequence continues at coordinate 30,853,995 of NC_084526.1, read as the reverse complement.
TTTCCTTGTTAGCAAAAAAAATACTTTGAATACTAGTTATACTTTTCAATGATGAAAGAAAGAAAAGATAATGACTATTTGCCTAATTCTGACTTGGTACCTCTGCAAATGATGTAATGCTATGATAACTGAAGTTTTATACATTTGTTGCAAAGACACTGCAATTTTGTTTAAAAGTGGTTCTGTCATGAGCTGTGCCCTGAAGCTCTTTTGTTGGAGCTTGGGTGGCGCTGTGCGCCCATCTCGCCGTCTCTCCCTCCCTCCCTCCATCCCTCTCTCTCTTCCAAGTAATCAGCACCACCTCTCAGCAATCAGCCTTCATCACCACCTGCATAAAAGCCTGCCAGATCCAAGATCCACTGCCAGAGTATTAATGTTCTCCTGTGCTACTACGGCTCTCAAACCTGCACGTAAGCTACGGCAGTCTTTGCTATACCTCTGACCTCCGTGTTCTTCCTTGTCCTCAGTACCCTTCGGTGTTCCCCGCCATGCTGACCTCCTCCGCCAAGCCATCCACCTGCTCACGCCACCGCCTGCTGCGCTTTCCCTGTTCCGACGAAACTGCCAATACGCCCCAGGGATCCACCTTGATATCCTCTTCAATAAACCTTTCACCGCAACTCTCTCAGCCTCTGTTTGCTTCTGGGTCCAGTTTAAACCTTAACGTGTTCAGAATACTCTGGCCACCATGGACTCAGGAACCCCGGAGGTGCTCAAGCACTCACCCTCCAAGGCGCCCACATAGGTAAACAGGTTAAAATTATTCAAGAGATCATGGAATGTTACACTCCCTCACGCAGCAAGTTTCCCTCCTTTCCTCAAGAATGCAGTCCGACCGCCCTCCCATAAGTCCTCCTTCCGAGCCCACACCCGGCGAGCCATCCCACTTCCCATACAAAGAGCCTCACGTTCCTCCGCCCGAACCCTACTCAGGGGACATAGAACCTTGCAACCAATTCCTCCTAAATTGCTCTCTGGTCTTCAACTTATAACTGTTAAGCTATCCCATCGAACAATCCAAAGTTGGTTTCGTCACCAACCTTTTACGCGGCAAAGCAGCTTAGTGGGCAACCGCGCTATGGCATAACTCTTCCCCGGTACTCATGTCATTCCACTCCTTTTTCGCCAAATTAAAGAAGGTTTTCGATCACCCCGTCCAGGACAGAGAAGCCATCCGCCGTCTCCTTACACTCACTCTTGGCGCTAGTTCCGCTGCCACATATTCTGTGGAATTCAGAATACTTGCAGGTGAATGCGAATGCGGGTACCTGAGAAATATCATGATCTCTCCCCAGTTTTCAGCAAAGACCTGGCCATTTCGTTAACTGCCCCACTCCCACCAACCGCAAAGAACTACGTTTCCTTGGATTTGCCAACTTCTACCGTCGCTTCATCCGAAATTATAGTAAAGTTGCAATCCCTCTCACTAGCCTTACATCCACCAGCTCTACGTGTCAATGGACCCTGGCAGGATCCCAAGCCTTCGACCAACTCAAGACTATTTTCACCAGTGCTCCCATCCTCCGACATCCCGACCCCTCCCTCCAGTTCGTGGTGGAGGTTGACAGGGGCGTTCTCTCACAGCGGGACCCCTCTCCCCAAAAACTTTATACCTGTGCTTTCTTTTCCTGTCGCCTACCGAGAGCTGTTGGCCATCATCTGGGCATTAGAAGAGTGGAGGCACTGGCTGGAGGGGACTGAATTACCGTTCATTATTTGAACTGATCACAAGAATCTTGCCTACCTCTGTTCTGCCGAATACCTTAACCCCGACAAGCTCGCTGGGCCCTTTTCTTGAAGCCGATTTAATTTCAGCCTCTCCTTCCAACCCTGCAGAACACAAAACTATCCTCCCCTCCTCCTGCTTCGTTGGGGCAGCCACAGATTGTCAAACACACTCAAGAGACTCACCCTGATCCCAAGACCAGACCTCTGAACCGACTATTCGTACCCGATTCCACACGCTGTGATGGCCTTCAGTGGGCCCACAACTCCAAGCTCACCTGTCATCCCGGCATCACCCGCACCATCAATTTCATCCAGAAACATTTCTGGTGGCCCAGCCTGGTCAAAGACACCTCTAAAAGACAATCTCTAAAAATTCACCCTACATTCCATGTGTCACTACTCAAGCCTGTCTCCACAGTTATGCTCTTACAAGCAATAGCTAAGTGGGATCCCAAGGCTACTATCTTTTCTGACTCCGGTCACTTTTGTAGTACAATATTTATGGGTGTGCCAACAACAAAAGGAGATGAGTTTTGAGAGTTGATAATCAATATTATGCCAAAGTCTGGCAAGGCCCTTAATTAAAAAGGTAACAAAAAATCTGAGAGCAAAGTTAATATTTTAGTTTAACTTGAACCATTTTAGTTAGTTTTTAATTCTCAATGTTTTCTGTTCTGCTTGACACAGTACTGTACAGCATTTTAAATGTCTCTCGATGAAAAGAAACATAACCTGGATACCTAATCAGCTTACAATACATTCAGGAACATGGTTGCCTCCTCTGCCTTTAAAAGCAAATCTTTGGAAGTTTACAAAAAAATTGTTTTGACTAGATTTTGCTTTGTAATTTCAGATCTTCTAGTAAATTACCTACATTTGAGGTAAATTAGTCAAATATTGTGAAGGACCTATTTAAATTGTGGCCTGTAGTTAGTGAAGGTATTATTAGTCAGAGAAGCATTTGCAGCAGAAGTCAGTGTTAAATCACTGAAGTGATATGAAATGTGACGCGTGTCTCCTCATGGCACCATTTAGAGACCTCCCGCTGAGCTGAATGCAAATTAGCTTATTCATTTAACACATTATGGATTCATTACATTTATATACATTCAATGCCTATGTTGTCTGAATTTTGGTTGGAAATGGTTTTGGACCGTAAGCCTTAGCTTTAAAGTGTCAATATGACGTATGCCTGATGTCCTCAATTGTACAAAATAATAGATATATGGTTTCCAGTGAAAAACAATGGCATACTTTACACTCCGAATAGGCCAATTTCATGGATTCCAAACCATTTATCATGTGCATGGGCTCAGGGGGCTGGGGAAAAATGCCTCTGCTAATTTATGAGGTATAATGTTACAATTGTTCTGATAAATGACAGTTAGTGAACAAGCTTGTTTGCAGAGAGAAAAGGAAACAGATGTCTTTTCATGGTGAACTATCCACAATGAGGGTTTACAGTTGATCTTCTGACCTCAGTTTTACCTCTGCTATCCCTTAAGGGCAAATGCTTTCCCAGATGGTACGATCATATCATTGAAAATGATCACAGTTCATTTTCTCCTCTGTGTGACTATGTGACAGAAGATATTAAATTAAATCAGGCTGCCATCTGGAATTATGGTCAAACTGACAATTTCTACAAAGACAAAAAAAACTCCCCAAAAAAAACACTACTAATTTGCTACCAGTCACTGTACTACATATTAAGGCAAAGTGTAAAATAAATTGAAGTGGCATTTGACCAATGCACTGATCAAATTGACCTATTTCAGCCTGTTTCTTCGAGGTTGACTGAAATAGTTTTGGATTTGCCATGACACACACTCTTAATAGGCCTCATTTACTAACAGATTTGTGCTTAATTCATGTGTTTGATGCACAAATCTGTGATTTACCAAAATGGTCGTACTTCGTTTTGTTCGTACTCTTAGAACATCCTCAGACAGTGCGTAAGCACAAAAAATTAAGGATCAGCGTTTGAAAAAAATGTCAAACACACATCTTTTACCCAGGATGCATAATGTATTGATAGTACAGTCATTCATAAAACTAATAATAATTGTAATGATAATAACCTATATCGGGAATTTGCTAATGAGTTCACTAGTGTCCTAAATAACAGTGAAAAGGACACATCATCACTTTTACCTTTGTTCCGTTCAAGTGCTTGTAAGTGCTGTGTGTACGTGTATCCGCCGCTGTCTGTGTTTTTGCATTTTGTCACGCAACGAGCAGATTGCGCAAGTTCATGCTTTGATTGAGCACGCGCAAAAGCCATCAAACTGCTCGCATTAATCCAACGCCCCAGAGTTTTCATATCGATCACATACACATGCACGCTACGAATCTGTTTCTGAACATTTTCCGTAATGTACAGTTGACAAACGACCGTCAAAACGATCAGAGGCACATATGCTCATTCCATAACTCTGAATGGCATGGATTATATATTTTCTTTTGCTTAATGTCATGAATTTTATCAACTACAAATGCCTTTTTGTTGTGCTTTATTTATCCCTTACTATCTATTTTAACTTGTGTACTGTTTCTTCATTCTTGGCTCTTAATCTATTTTTTCTCTCTCAGTGTTTTGTGTGCAGCATTCTCTAATTTAACTTTGGAATTAATTAAAAATGATTAACATCAATATTATATGTTGCGAGTTTCTGTGTTTAGCAAGTTTTCCAATGATTGCAAAGCTTTTGAAAATAGTCAAAACTTTTAAAAAGTTATGAATGTTTTGGGGCCATGTCTCACAACTTTCAACTTTCGCGCATTTATTGGGAAAAGGGGGCACGTTTTATGCAAATTAGAGCAGCGTGAGCACCAAACTGTCATTATTACAAAGAAAATTGGCCAGTACGCATGTGTCATGAATCTGGCAGTGATTTTGTGTATATGCTCAACCAATGCGCAGAGTCAGAAGATTTCTACACATTCATGAGTGAATGAGGCCCATTGTTCTTTAAGTGTATGAAAATAAAAGGTTCTTGAAAGATTAATTTAAATATTTTAACATTGTTTGGGCACAGTAAAGGTTAGTGCACACTGGTTGGTGTATTTTTTTTTATTCTTAATGAATGCGTGCAAGCTTGATCATGACCTCAAAAATGTGGGTTATTTACTAATTATAGAACACAGCTATTTAGTTCTATTAATATTTCATGAGTACAGAAACATGCACATTTTAATGCATCCAATATAAGTGATGTGGTAAAAATGTGGCTGTACAAAGATAGTAATGCACAGTTTTGTTTAACACTGTCGGAGAGACATTATTTTAACATGTATTTTTGTGGTTTTAGTTTCTTAAATTGCATTGCATCTCACTGACCTGTAATCCTTTGGTTAGATGATATTGACCTTTATTAATGTGGTATTTTCTCTAGATCACAATACGGAATGTGCCAACATTTGATGGATGTTGGGGAGCGTTGGTATCTTTTATCAATACAGAATGTCTCGTGCTGGACCACCTCAAGAGTGTCACAGGTCCCCTGCTGGACCCCCTGCAGTTTGCCTACCAAGCGAACAGGTCTGCGGATGATGCAGTCAACATGGGACTGCACTTCATCCTAGAACACCTCGACAGTGCAGGGACCTACGCGAGGATCCTGTTCGTGGACTTCAGCTCAGCGTTCAACACCATCATCCCTGAACTCCTTTCAACCAAGCTTCTCCAGCTCAGCGTCTCACCTGCCATCTGCCAGTGGATTTACAGCTTTCTGACGGGCAGGACACAGCAGGTCAGGCTGGGGGAGGCCACCTCATCCACACGCAGCATCAGCACTGGGGCGCCCCAAGGTTGTGTCCTCTCTCCGCTGCTCTTCTCTCTCTACACGAACGACTGCACCTCAGCGAACCCGACTGTCAAGCTCCTGAAGTTTGCAGATGACACCACTGTCATCGGCCTCATCAAGGACGGTGACGAGTCTGCATATCGACAGGAAGCGGAGCGGCTGGAGCTGTGGTGCGGGCGACACAACCTGGAGCTGAACATGCTCAAGACGGTAGAGATGATCGTGGACTTCAGGAGGCATCCTTCGCCACAGCTGCCCCTCACGTTGTCCAGCTGCCTTGTGTCAACCGTCGAGACCTTCAAGTTCCTGGGAATTACAATCTCTCAGGACCTGAAGTGGGCGAACAACATCAACTCCGTCCTCAAAAAGGCCCAGCAGAGGATGTACTTCCTGCGGCTTCTGAGAAAGCACGGCCTGCCACCGGAGCTGCTGAGACAGTTCTACACAGCGGTCATCGAATCGGTCCTGTGTTCTTCCATCACAGTCTGGTTTGGTGCTGCTACAAAAAAGGACAAACTCCGACTGCAACGGACAATCAAAACTGCTGAAAGGATTGTCGGTACCCCCCTACCCACCATTGAGGACTTGCACGCTGCCAGAACTAAGACAAGGGCGTGCAAAATCCTCTCGGACCGTCTGCACCCCGGTCACCAGCTCTTCCAGCTCCTTCCCTCAGGTAGGCGCTACCGATCAACGCAAACTAGAACTAGTAGACATTCCAACAGCTTCTTCCCTCTTGCGATCAACTTCTTAAACACCTAACCTATAATTCCATTACAACAAGCTGGCAATTTTTTGACTTGAGTTCGTTGTCACATTTCTGTGGGGCCAATTATGTATTACTTGTGCACTCACTGTAGTTGTCTCGCCATGCTGCACTATTTGCATATACTGGCCACTCATTCCAGAGTAGCATCTGCTCCATTTGCACACTGATTGAGGAGTATCTGTAACATTTGCACAACCGACATTGTCCCAGATGATCGCACTACTCGTCACTTTAAACCGCATACACTCCTTGAAGTCTCAGCGCCCTTTGCACAATGGTCATTGCACCGGACTATTGCAATATTAGTCGTTCGAACTGCTCTAAGTGCTAGAGGACTCTGCATCTTTTTGCACAATTGTTTTTTGTCAATGTCTTTATGTCCCCAAAGTGTTCTGTAAATTGACTGTTTGTTGTACTAGAGCGGCTCCAACTACCGGAGACAAATTCCTTGTGTGTTTTGGACATACTTGGCAAATAAAGATGATTCTGATTCTGATTCTGATACAGGGAAAGAGGGAACGTAATTGAATGGTTTAGTGACACCCATCAAGTGATAATTCTATTCCTAATCAGATATTACCTTATGGTGCCTCCATTATGATAATTGCATGGGCTAAATAATTGTTCTGGGACTTTCATGTTGGGATGCACTCTGCTGAGGCATTGCATGCTCTCTGCAGAGGGATTAAGACAGGATCCCCGCCTGGTTGAAGATAAGGGCACACTTTGTATTCATGTCACTTGTTTAGCCCACCTCTTCGAATGTAGGTATACACAAGGCATCATGGCAGCGGAGAAAGTCTTGGTAAATGGTCACACAAACATGGATTTACAGGCTCACTGCACTTACTCGCTTTGGGGATGAAGGAAAACAATCTAGCACATTCCCTTCTTGCTATGGTGCATCAAAATGGGTGGGAACCTAAGTTTGGGTGAGTGTGCAGGTCTGACGGAGTACACGAGCCCTCATGAGCTGCCATTCTACAAGTGTTAACCAGATAACTCCTTTCACTAATTATTTAACGTGAATTTACCATGACTGAGACGCCATTAAGAAAATCTGGATGATATACGTAGCACAACATTGACTCTACAGTAGCATAGCAATTATTTGCTATGTATTTGACCAAGGTTCACGACTTGATATTTATGTAATTTGCTCCATTCATGCTCTGAATCTATTGTTTTAAAGTGTTTTACTACATATTGGCACACTTTAAAAAGAAGCTATATAATTGCACATATGTACTTGATTAAAATACATTTACTTCCATTATCTTTTATTAACACAAAATGGTGCAGCATTTTCCAACAAATGTTTCGCAGCATTGCAAAAAGCCAACAGTACTGTTTAAATTTTGTGTATTCCATTCTCATAAGGAATAGTCAATGTTCTGATGTTACAGTTTTGGATCGCGTAAAATACAGCATTCTGTTAGTAGGCCTACACCGTATTGGTTGTTTGGTCGGCGATGCATTTCTACATTTCTCTTTTTTCGTTCTGTCTCCATTACTTTATTTAATCATTAATTATTAAATTGTATTGATTGATTCAGAATCGTTTAAATCTGCATGTAAATAAGAATGGATTATTTCTTCCCCACCTTGGCTGATGCATGTTTAAGTTACCAAATATGGTTCTTTGTCTTAAAATGTTATTACTACTCCTGCTACTAGTACTGCGAATATTACTCCTACTGATACAGTAAATGTGACACTATACCCATGAAGCGTCAATGGCCGGTCTTGGCCGAGCGCCTCTCCATGCAAACTGCCGAGGGCTCGCACTGCTCAGTCACAGCTATACTTGTCAAGCTATTCTAGTTTGCAAATTGACTGAATGGAAGAGGATGCTCTCTGGGCCGTTGGTGTGCACATTGGGGTGAAAGAATACTGACAAACGATGTTACTATATAGCATGTGCTTCAGTCTTTTGCACTTGTCATTTTGCTGCCGACACACTTGGAATGATGATAATATTCAGCGGTTTAAGTATGGCCGCAGTCTTTTCTGTGAAGGTGGTCAAAGTCCATTTGTTTGTCTTTCGGAATTATCCAAACTGTCATCATTAAACCTATATTTACTGTAAAGACAATATATCACTTTCATATTATGAATTGTCATACAAGTACAAGCAGACACCAACAAGGCTAATATGATATGATTATGTTAAAAACACTATTCACTTCTCTTTTTCCAACTTTAATAAGTAATGAGGAGTGCATTAGTGCACTTCACACAACTCATTCTCAAAATCAACTGTCACACAAGTATAACAAGAAATCAACCACTAATGTAACGTAAAACATTACAACATAACAGATAACACAGATGAAACACTACCTCTTCACAAATGCCAGGCGTTAATCAGTCTACATCTATCTTGGATGAGGCTAGCACAATAAGTTAACGTGGAGGTCTTTATCTTCACTCAGTGCTCCTTCTTGTCAAACATCAGATGACTCATATGCACATCAAGTCCTTTGTTTACAAAAAGCTACTCATATGTTGACAGAGAGTGCGATCAAGCCATCGGCAATAAAACAAAACTAATGACCTAACAAAATACAACAAAAGTGCCAAACATCTCGAACAGAAAGCAACACTTCTGTTCTGTCATCAACATGGCTCCTGGTGATAATCTTTGGATATAATGACACTGGAATACTCACTAACATGAGACACTCGGACACAACCAGAGTGGTTTCTGCTTAGAATGTGAGCCTGCCTCACGGTGGATGTGGATGTCCTTCTCTTTATCCTTATGACTGTCATCCTTTCAGAATAAATGCCGCAAAAATACAAAGGAAAAAGCCAAACACATGTTGTGGTAACATTATTTGATAACAAAAGGTGTAGCTGTCATCAGCTCATGACATTAATTTGGACTCCAAATTGTACTTTACGTCAGTGGATGTGTTCAAACTTCAAAATACCACTGTAAACACTTAAAAGATAAGGTGTTCAAGTCGATTCTCCACCTTACAAGGTAAAAGGAGTGTAGCAGTTAATACAAACTGCAATTCATCAGTTTGTTTTTCACAATGCATGGTTCAAGTGGCACGATTCCATTTTTTTGCTCTCAAGAGGCATAATTCTGATGTGCCATGGCGTAAATCAGATATCCTCAGATTGGAATCCGGCCTTGTCCAAATGTGGATAAAAATCCAATATGTATCGGAAATCTGCCAGTGTGACCCAAGAGGAAATGAGCAGATGAGATATACCCTGTCAGCCTGACGTCATTGAAATACACCGATCGGTGATGTATAGACACCTGCATCTGCCCAAACAACACAAATATATATATTTTTTTAAAACACCAGCTTTAAATCTAAAATGCAGTGAAATCATATATATAATTAAATATGATATGGTACAATTACAGTGGACATCCACTTGCGACACTCCACTTGAAATTACTTGGTTTTGGAGTGACGATTCTGTCTCAGGCAAATTAGTCACCGTTCACCCTCCAAAACATCTGATATAGGCATTTTATCGAAGTTGGACCTGTGGGGTAAATTCAGTATTTTCTCAAGAAAATCACAATTTTCTCATTTTTACACAATTATGTGGACACTCTCAAAAATACATCCATTATTAAATATCTAAGGAAAATCTTCTGCACTTAACTGTAAGGATCCACCGATATATAAGGTAAAAATCCCACACCATCCATTTCTCCTTTCTGCTCCCACAAAAGGCTTGGAGCATGCACCTTTGAGACTATAAGTACAGTGTTTAGGGATAATCACTGTAATTGTTAACATAAATAAAAATAAATACATTTAAAAACCTTAAAAGCTTAACTGCCTCAGTAAATTTGATATTTTACCCCAGGGAGATGGGTTGTTTACTATAAAATAACATTAGTTCTGCAACAAGGATTAAAATCGTGTGCAGCTACATTAGCACACGTACATTTAAGTTGATGACTTTAACTCCTCGGGCAATTATTCAATATACAGAGATCCCCCGTTATATCATGTTTCCTCATTTTCACCTCCACAATATGACAGATTTTTAAGCAATCTTTTTTTTTTCATGGGTTTTTACAGTAAACAGTCAAGTCTAGATTTCACCTTGCATGCCCAATCTAGTACTGCGTTGTGCTGCAACATGCCAGGCAGCACTGATGGAAGACATGGAAGACATGGAGGGCAATAGAAGAAGAGCAAGAGGAGGAAGAGGCAGAGTAGGTCCCCATCTAAACTCCAGTAAGCATTGTTCCCACAGCGCAAAGAGAATATATGCCTGTGGGTAATGTATAATATGCTTGTATGTGTTCCTGCTCAGTGTATGTTAAAGCAGTTGTTGTTTGAACGTTTATAGTTACTGTAACATCTATGCTAATTAATGTTTTCCTGTCGATGGTGTTTTGCATTATATGACAGCATTAAGGTACTGGACGTTCGTTCAATGAAATGTTATGCTTTTGGTTCAAAATGTTTAGATATTCGGGCTGTCAATCAATATATTTTTTAAAAATATCAGATTAATCACACTTTTCTTCTTCTTCTTCTTTTCCTTTCGGCTTGTCCCTTTAGGGGTCACCACAGCGCGTCATCCTTTTCCATGTAAGCCTATCTACTCCATCCTCTTCTCTAACACCAACTGCCCTCATGTCTTCCCTTACGACATCCATCAACCTTCTCTTCGGTCTTCCTCGAGCTCTCTTGCCTGGCAGCTCCATCCTCACCATCCTTCTACCAATATACTCAGTATTTCTCCTCTGAATGTGTCCAAACCATCAAAGTCTGCTCTCTCTAACTTTGTCTCCAAAACATCGAACCTTGGCTGTCCCTCTGATGAGCTCATTTCTAATTTTATCCAACCTGGTCACTCCGAGAGCGAACCTCAACATCTTCCTCCACCCTTGCTATCTCTTCTCCCTGTAGCCTCACTCTTCCCCGGCCACCCCTCTCATTCAGGCACATATATTCTGTCTTACTTCGGCTAATCTTCATTCCTCTTCTTTCCAGTGCATGCCTTCATCTTTCTAACTGTTCCTCCAGCTGCTCCCTGCTTTCACTGCAGATCACAATGTCATCTGCAAACATCATGGTCCACGGGGATTCCAGTCTAACCTCATCTGTCAGCCTATCCATCACCACTGCAAAAAGGAAAGGGCTCAGGGCTGAGCCCTGATGCAGTCCCACCTCCACCTTAAATTCGTCTGTCGCACCTACAGCACACCTCACCGCTGTTCTGCTTCCCTCGTACATGTATGTACCTGTATTATTCTAACATACTTCTCTGCCACTCCAGACTAACGCATGCAGTACCACAGTTCCTCTCTGGGTACTCTGTTATAGGCTTTCTCTCAATCTACAAAGACGCAATGTAGCTCCTTCTGGCCTTCTCTTTACTTTTCCATCAACATCCTCAAGGCAAATAATGCATCTATGGTACTCTTTCTAGGCATGAAACCATACTGTTGCTCGCAAATACTCACTTCTGCCCTGAGTCTCGCCTCCACTATGCAAATTATCTTTGTTTTTTTGAAAGTCCCATCGGGTGACTTTTGCCGCCGAGCACACCAGTCAGTCTCCTCACTCATCTTTGCATTTTTACATGTTTCTTTACAGTATATGATCTATCACAGGTGGGTCTGCAATGTATGCCCCACGACAAACTGAGGTTCACAGGACACTAATTTGACAATTTATTCATTTTTTTTGTCAAGTTTTCCATTGTTCTGTGCTGGGAGGTTTTTATATTGGGAAATAAAATTAGGAGCCTTGTCAGGTACAATATTCAATGGGTCTTCGACATGTCAACGATTGCCACGATTGTCATATCAAATTAGGAACACGATTCTTTTTCAAAGACATCTGACCAAATGGGTGTTACAGGTGATTCCAACGATTCATTCATCCATCCATTTTCTCTATTGCTTACCCTCACTAGGGCGTGCTGGAGCCTATCCCAGCTATCTTTGGGCGAGAGGCACGGTACACCCTGAACATGTTGCCAGCCAATCGCAGAGCACATATAAACAAACAACCATTCGCACTCACATTCACACCTACGGGCAATTTAGAGTCTTCAATCAATCTACCACGCATGTTTTTGGATGTGGGAGAAAACCGGAGTACCTGGAGAAAACCCACGCAGGTACGGGGAGAACATGAAAACTCCACACAGGCGAGGCCATCTGTGAGGCAGATGTGCTAACCAGTCGGCTACAGTGCCGCCCACAATGATTCACTCTGTCTCAATACTTTTGTTAATAAACATGTTCCTCCAATCTAAAGTATTCTGTCAGCAAGAACTTTGTTGATTTTGAATTAAATATAAGCCAACGTACTGGGAGTAATTTAGCTCAAACATTAACATCCATCCAACCTTCCATTTTGCCCTCATTAGGGTTGCAGGTGAGCTAGAGCCTATTCCAGCTAAAAATGGGCGAGAGGTGGTGTTCAGCCAGGATTCATCCCCTGCCAATTGCAGGGCACATATAGATAAAAACAACCATTAGCACTCATATTCACACCCATGGAGAATTTAGATTCTTCATTTCATCTCACATGCACATTTTGGGGAATTTGGGAGGAAGCCGCAGTACCTGGGGAAAAAACACGCAAGCTCCACACAGCTGAGCCGAGCTTCAAAGCCCAAGCCTCAGTACTGTGAGGCAGGCAAGCTGTCCACTCTATCACTGTGCTGACCAAAGATAAGCAATTTATGCCAATGCTCTGCACTGTCAACCCAATAAAAAATTGTCATGCTTTGTATTAACAGTGTTTTATTATACTGTAATTGAACCAAACAAATTGTTTCTAATACTTTTCTACATTTTACAGTGCCACACTGTAAGTAGTCCACCTGGACACCAGCTGATATCTCATTGGAGTGGCCCATAAAACCAGTCCAGATATTTATTCAGATGAAAACTCTCTGAGGTTTCTGTTTTTAACATGCTTGTAACTGTCAGAAATTCAGATTTCATTATATATGGAAATTTGTTTCACGTTTCAAAATACAAAATAGATTTGATTTCATGATGTAACTAAAAAAAGGTTACTAAATACAAATGTAAATATAAGACAATAAATGAGACTTAAACGAGTTTCTTATAAATGACTTGTCAAATGTGCCATACAAAATGGTTTTGTTGTATAAAAACCTTTGCGAAGACATTTTATTGTGATGGTGTACGGTCACATGACCCAGGTCTAGTTCGAAGCAGTGTGGAATTGTGGGTAAGAAGCGGGAAGACATTCAGGACAGATGTGGAAGCAGGAACGCATGGTATATATGGACAGAGACATTGACACGTGGGGGGATAGCGAGATAGCCAGACTGCGATTAGCGTATTTCCACATGATACACCCCTAAAAGTGATTCAATACTAATAAAACTACACTAATAGTTAGACAAAAATATACCACAAACTATAATCCCAAAACACTATATAGACGTACAAACATCTTTAAATCTTGCTGTCACTCTTAAAAATGCAGTACTGTACAGTACAGGAAACAGCTTCCAGCAAATCATACATCTCTTGCAGGCGTGTGCTTTGCTATCGCCATGTAGTCAAGTAGCCTCTGCACCCAGTGATCGGTTAACTAGCCATCTCGCCTGTTGCCAGTGCCGGTACGCCAACAAGTTGGATGATATACAGTAAGCTTTAAGAACAGTTGGTGGGCAGATATCTTATTCAAATGATGGATGAACACTGCTGGATGGATATTGAATTGCTAAAGGTAAAAGTGCTGACATTGTTCAATCCAGCAAATTAGTTCAGTTTCTGTGTTCAAGCTGGCTTTACATCCCACAGAGGCCTACGATAGAGTACCACTGTACTGGCACTCACTACATGACCTCATAGATAAAAAGGAGACTATACCCACCGGCCAGTGTTGTACCTGAAGAAGTTTAATGAACAAAATATACTGAACTTGCTTAATTTCTGCCTGATGAACGTAATTGAGAACCCGCTCATTCTGGCGTCAAAGAACAGTTTTCGAATGAAAGTTCATTTTCATTTAAGCGTGCCAGGCCACCATGCCGCTTCGTGAACTTAGTTCATACTTTCAAATTATGAACAATGAACTGAAGTACTTCATTTTTGGAATGGTGGACTGAACTTTGAACTAGTTTGCGTAGAAAATGAACTTTCCCAACACTGCCAACGGTAGACCTGTCGCCAGACCTCAGTCTTAAGGGGGGCACATAAAATTTGTGTGTGTGTAGGGTGGGGCGGGGGCCCAATTATTATTATCCTACAGACAGTACATATTTTTGATAATGGTATAGCCTACTCTATTAGCGAAGCACTGACACCACATAATCATCATGTTAAACCTAACCAACAGCAAGTATGAACAGCAACAACACCAGTCCTCATACTTTAAGGTATCAATATCCGCAAAAGACTGTTCAACTGATGAGATGTAACAGAGAAGAACCTCTCAAAATGAAAAAGCACCACAGCAAGTGCGGTTTAGGGGCTCAACAGAGGAACATATGCACTGCGAACACACACAACGCGCGCGCACATGAGTCTACTTTGAGTTGTATGTCAATCTAGCAATCTCTCCATGTTGAACCTCCTCATCAACGCATCCTGATTGATGATTGAAGATTTTGAGTGAGGTCGTTTTCAAAAGCAAGCTGAATCACATGGGCCTTGCGTCTGGGCAGCTTACTGCGCTGACTGCACAGATGAAAAAGCGTTTTCACACATTAATGTGGAAGCTCCTAAAGTTGGGGCAATGTTGCAGCCTGTAACAACTGTGTAGCACAGCTTGCAGTGCACATTTGAATGTGCTATGTTAGCTATTGTCCATTTTCCATCTTTTGGGGGGAACCAGGGTGCAGCCGTTTACCAGGATAAAATGACAATTAACAAATCAACAAATACTATATAATATTGTTTGTTCAGATATTTAATGTCTTAGTGATAAAGAACTCAACGTTAGTATTTCTTAACACAAACTAATACCTACTATGATCAAATAAAATACAAATAATTTCTCTGGGGGGGTTACAGAGCTGTGTTTCAAGTGGAGGGGCACAAGCATCTTGGTGGGTGGGCACGACCCCCTTTGGCCCACCCATTGTGACGGCTGTGCACAACATAACAGGACATTTTAACAACTTCAGAGCTGTTCTCCCAAAGTACATACGCACTGTAAACAGTATTTTGCCATCAAAACAAAAAAGTATATATTTTCTGGCTTTTTTTACGTCATAGAAAATCTCGAGTAGTCGCGTTTTTCTGCTGATAAAGAGGGGTTGTGTTCCAGGAGAAAAAATAAATAAATCCATCTGAGGGTGAATTCGTGATTGCCGAACCACGAATGTGCTTGGGTCAACTGTATTTTTGATACGAATGTATTTATTTACATGAGGGTTTTTGTAGAGTACAATATGTCTCTATGTACTTTAGTATTTAATGCAAAGGTCTTAAAGTTCAGCAGTTTGAGTGGTGCATATTAAAACACAAATATACACATACTGTACAGGCAACTGTGACTGCTCTCCAGCTACTACCAATAACATTCTCTCTTCTGTAGTTCTGATAGATTACGTAAAGGTTTCGGGTTGTTGTGGAGAGCAGGCCACCCTTCCCCATAATGTACTCCATCTACCTGGGCACCATGGAGAGTGTCATCGCTGGCTGCATCCTATTATTGTACGGAAGCTGCACTGGCTCCTCCTGAAAGACTGCACAGTGAATACATGGAGCATGATCACCAGTGCTGTTCTACCCTCCCTGACATTTTAACACCTGCAAACCCATCAGCATTCCTCGAGAGGCCTATCAGCATTGCTGGTGACACGTACCACCCCTCACACTACCACTTCAGTGTCCTTCTTTCGGGGAGAAGATACCAGAGCCTCTGAGCCTACTCCACAAGACTCAAGAAGGCTATTTTGTAGTGCACGCTGTAATGCAATGGGTTTCCACGCAAGTCACTGTTGGTGTAGTGGTTCCTTTGCCTGACTTCTTTGCAGTTCCCACTCATTGACAATGTAAATGCGAGTGTGAATAATTGTTTTCTTTCTTTATAATGGTACCCTGTGATTGACTGGTGACCAGTCCAGAATGCAGTCCTGTCCCGGAAGATGGCTGGGATAACCTCGAGTTCCTTGAGACCCTGAACAGGATAAAGGGTGAAGAGAATGGCAGAGGTGGGACCAAGTCATTGCTTTGCAAGTCACAAGTAAGTCTCAAGTCTTTGCCTTCAAGGCCCGAGTCTAGTCCCAGGTCGAGACAGGCACGTCTCGAGTCAGGTCGCAAGTCCTACACCTTGAGTTTCGAGTCCTTTCGAGTCAATTTACTAACAAAACAAAAATATATTTTAATAAATATATGTATATTTAATTATATGTTTATATTATATACTGCATTTATATATTTAATACATTTTTAAAATACATATTTATTTATCAAAACAAATTTGATAAATAAAATGATCAAAATGTTTGCACCTTCAAAACCAATTGATAGTAGGTTTTCAGTTATTCTATGAAAATGCAACACTATGACTTAGTTTTCTAGTGAGGTCATTTCAAACACAAATATAAATAGATTTCAGTTTAAACTTAGCATTTCTTGTATCAAAAACATAAGGAATTAATTTTAAAAAAAGAGGACCAAAAGTTTCCCATCTTGTTATAAAGGTACAATTTTATCCAACTGTGGTATCTCAGTCGGAACACTAGAGGGCATGGTGTAAAAACATTACATCAAAAAGAGGTGAAGAAAAGGACATGAAGAAGAATGTAGTTACCTGTCGAATAGATGCTAGCAATGTGCTGATCGATAGTTAAATAAAGTGAATAACAAAAGAAATAGCGTAAAAGACTGACCAAACCAGACTATGATGTACAGAAAGCCCAGACAGCGCACCCTTGAGGACTTGCACGCTGCCAGAACTAAGACAAAAGTGTACAAAATCCTCTTGGACCCTCCACATCCCGGTCACCAGCTCTTCCAGCTCCTTCCCTCAGGTATGTGCGACCGATCAATGCAAACTAGAACTAGCAGACATTCCAACAAATTCTTCCCTCTTGCAATCAACTTCTTAAACACCTAACCGACAATTTCATTGCAACATGCTGGCAATTTTTTGTCTTTTTGTCGTCACATTTCTACTCGTGCACTCACTGGAGTAGTCTCATCACGCTGCAATATTTAAATATCTGTTGTTGACCAATACTGGCCACTCATGCCAGTGTAGCATCTGCTCCATTTGCACACTGACTGAGGAGTATCTGCAACATTTGCACAATCAACATTGTTCCAAATTATCGTACTACTCGCTTGACGTCTCGGCGCCCTTTGCACAATGGTCATTCCACCGGATTGCAATATTGCAATATTAGTCACTCGAACTACTCTAAGTGTTAGAGGACTCTACATCTTTTTGCACAATTGTCAACAAAAAAAATAAAAATGAAAATAGTCGAACAGTTTAAGGACAATGTTCCTCAACGCAATTGCAGGGAATTTAGGGATTTCATCATCTACGTTCCATCTAAAATGGCGCCTACCAGTCGCCTCGGTAAAGCGCTCTCTACTATTGTTTTTGTTTTTGTGTTTTTCGTCCGTCTTTGGAGACATTACACGACTCACTTACACAAGGGGAGACCTGCTAACCATCAAGGAGGCTACTCCGGACTTTCTGTCACCAACTTTCACAAATCCGCTCAGTTTTTTCCCCGAGTTACTCACCGGAGCGGCGTCCGCGGTTTTCGGCGCATGGAGACGGAAGCGGCGCCACAGAGGGAAACGGGCCGGCATTCAGGTGAAACTCCGCAACAGAGGACACAGATTGGCATTCCCGTCGATCCACCTCGCGAATGTACGCTCCCGACCCAACAAAATGGACGAGCTTCATCTTCTGTTAAAGACCAGTAAAGACTTCGGACGTTCCGCGGCCATGTGCTTCACGGAGACCTGGCTTTGCGACGCTGTACACGATGGCGCCGTCATGCTTCCCGGCTTCCACATTCATCGAGCGGACCGCGACTTGGAATCATCGGGGAAAACAAAGGGCAGCGGGATATGCCTCTATATCAACGAAAAATGCTTTACGGACGTCACGGTGCTCAGCACACACTGCAGCCCGCATTTGGAGTCGCTATTTTTAAACTGTAAACCATTCTACTTGCCACGTGAGTTCGCATCATTCATACTGGCTGGAGTCTACATGTCACCTCAAGCTAACACGAACGCCACACTGCTAACACTCGCCGAACAAGTCAACGAAATTGAAAAAAAACACCCGGACTCACCCCTCATTATTCTCAGGGACTTTAACAAAGCTAAACTCAACCACAAACTCCCTAAATACAAGCAGCACATCGACTGTCCTACCAGGGAAAATAATACTTCAGACCACTGCTACACTACGGTAAAAAACGCATACCGTGCTATACCTCGTGCAGCCCTGGGCTCGTCTGATCACTGCATAATTTACTTAATACCGACGAACAGGCAAGAACTTAAATGCGCGAAGCCTACAGTGAAAACAATGAAAACGTGGACCAATGAAGCCAAGATGGAACTTCAAAGCTGTTTAGACTGCACAGACTGGAGTGTCTTTGAAAATTCAGCTGGCAGCCTGGATGAATATACGGACACTGTTACATCCTATATCAGTTTCTGTGAAGATGTGTGTGTACCAACAAAATTATTTCGCACATTCAACAACAACAAGCCGTGGTTCACTGCTAAACTTAAGCAGCTTTGCCAAGCTAAGGAGGACGCATATCAGAGCGGGGACAGGGCCCTGTATAATCGAGCTAGAAACCAGCTGACTAAAGAAATTAACATTGCAAAGAGGAACTATGCAGCAAAGTTGGAAAAACAGCTGAGTGCAAACGACTCTAAATCAGTCTGGCATGCATTCCAATCGCTGACTAATTACAAGCGACGATCCCCCCAAGATGAGAACAATAGCACACTAGCCAACGACTTGAATACCTTCTACTGCAGATTTGAAAAGGACAGTTTCACACCACACACCCACCCGTCCGCACCCGCGACCACAATCACACCTCTGACTTCTGCGTTAACCATCCATGAACAGGATGTGAGACGCATCTTCAAACAACAAAAGATTAACAAAGCGGCAGGCCCGGACCATGTGTCCCCATCCTGCCTCAAAGTCTGCGCGGACCAGCTCAATCCAGTCTTCACTCAGATCTTCAATAGATCTCTGGAAATGTGCGAAGTTCCATCCTGTTTCAAACACTCCACCATCATTCCAGTCCCCAAGAAACCTGCAATCTCTGGTCTGAATGACTACAGGCCTGTCGCTTTGACATCTGCGGTCATGAAGTCCTTTGAATGTCTCGTCCTGGACCACCTTAAGAGTGTCACAGGTCCCCTGCTGGACCCCCTGCAGTTTGCCTACCAAGCGAACAGGTCTGCGGATGATGCAGTCAACATGGGACTGGACTTCATCCTAGAACACCTCGACAGTGCAGGGACCTACCCAAGGATCCTGTTCGTGGACTTCAGCTCAGCGTTCAACACCATCATCCCTGAACTCCTTTCATCCAAGCTTCTCCAGCTCAGCGTCTCACCTGCCATCTGCCAGTGGATTTACAACTTTCTGACGGGCAGGACACAGCAGGTCAGGCTGGGGGAGGCCACCTCATCCACATGCAGCATCAACACTGGGGCACCCCAAGGTTGTGTCCTCTCTTCGATGTTCTTCTCTCTCTACACAAACGACTGCACCTCAGCGAACCCGACTGTCAAATTCCAGAAGTTTGCAGATGACACCACTGTCATGGGCCTCATCAAGGACGGTGACGAGTCTGCATATCGACAGGAAGCGGAGCGGCTGGAGCTGTGGTGCGGCCGACACAACCTGGAGCTGAACACGCTCAAGACTGTAGAGATGATCGTGGACTTCAGGAGGCATCCTTCGCCGCAGCTGCCCCTCACGCTGTCCAGCTGCCTTGTGTCAACCGTTGAGACCTTCAAGTTCCTGGGAATTACAATCTCTCAGGACCTGAAGTGGGGGACCAACATCAACTCCGTCCTCAAAAAGGCCCAGCAGAGGACGTACTTCCTGCGGCTTCTGAGAAAGCACGGCCTGCCACCGGAGCTGGTGAGACAGTTCTACACAGCGGTCATCGAATCAGTCCTGTGTTCTTCCATCACAGTCTGGTTTGGTGCTGCTACAAAAAAGGACAAACTCCGACTGCAACGGACAATCAAAACTGCTGAAAGGATTGTTGGTACCCCCCTACCCACCATTGAGGATTTGCACGCTGCCAGAACTAAGACAAGGGCGTGCAAAATCCTCTCGGACCCTCCGCACCCCGGTCACCAGCTCTTCCATCTCCTTCCCTCAGATAGGCGCTACCGATCAATGCAAACTAGAACTAGTAGACATTCCAACAGCTTCTTCCCTCTTGCGATCAACTTCTTAAACACCTAACCTATAATTCCATGACAACAAGCTGGCAATTTTTTGACTTGAGTTCGTTGTCACATTTCTGTGGGGCCAATTATGTATTACTCGTGCACTCACTGTAGTTGTCTCGCCATGCTGCACTATTTGCATATACTGGCCACTTATGCCAGAGTAGCATCTGCTCCATTTGCACACTGATTGAGGAGTATCTGTAACATTTGCACAACCAACATTGTCCCAGATTATCGCACGACTCGTCACTTTAAACCACATACACTCCTTGAAGTCTCAGCGCCCTTTGCACAATGGTCATTGCACCGGACTATTGCAATATTTGTCATTCGAACTGCTCTAAGTGCGAGAGGACTCTGCATCTTTTTGCACAATTGTTTTTTGTCAATGTCTTTATGTCTCCAAAGTGTTCTGTAAATTGACTGTATGTTGTACTAGAGCGGCTCCAACTACCGGAGACAAATTCCTTGTGTGTTTTGGACATACTTGGCAAATAAAGATGATTCTGATTCTGATAATATCATCAAAAGTTTCAGAGAATCTGGAGAAATCACTGCATGTAAGCGGCAAGGCCGAAAACCAACATTGAATGCCCGTGACCTTCGATCCCTCAGGCGGCACTGCATCAAAAACCGACATCAATGTGTAAAGGATATCACCACATGGGCTCAGGAACACTTCAGAAAACCAATGTCAGTAAATACAATTCAGCGCTACATCCGTAAGTGCAACTTCAAACTCTACTATGCAAATCAAAAGC
Source organism: Phycodurus eques (assembly GCF_024500275.1). Classification (NCBI taxonomy): domain Eukaryota; kingdom Metazoa; phylum Chordata; class Actinopteri; order Syngnathiformes; family Syngnathidae; genus Phycodurus; species Phycodurus eques. The sequence goes on along the minus strand of NC_084526.1, from coordinate 30,832,524 downwards.
CATTTATTAACAACACCCAGAAACTCCGCCGGCTTCTCTGGGCCCGAGCTCATCTAAGATGGACTGATGAAAAGTGGAAAAGTGTTCGGTGGTCCGACAAGTTTCAGGACAATGTTCCTCAACGTACAACCCCAATTCCAATGAAGTTGGGATGTTGTGTTAAAGATAAATAAAAACAGAATACAATGATTTGCAAATCATGTTCGACCTATATTTAATTGAATACACTATAAAGACAAGATATTTAATGTTCAAACTGATAAACTTGATTGTTTTTAGCAAATAATCATTAACTTAGAATTTTATAGCTGCAACACGTTCCAAAAAAGCTGGGACTGGATTTAAAGAGCTACTGAAGTCATGAGAAAAAAAGTGTGAAAGAATTAGATTTTAAATGCTGTCCAATTAGTGCTGCTTTAATGTCAGATTTGTCAGGGCTGATAATATCTGATCAGGTAGTTGAAATTGTAATAATTTAAAACACATGGTCATCTGGAATATCCCAGTTTCAGTTTTACTCAGCAAAATATGCAGCCCTATGGGGGGCACAAGTCAGTGTAGACTGTAGGCCGGTCCCAACCTCAGATAAATGCAAAGGGTTGCGTCAGGAAGGGCATCTGGCTTAAAACTTCGCCAAACAACTATTGCGCGTTCATCTAAAGAATTCCATACCGGATCAGTCATGGCCCGGGTTAACAACGTCCGCACCCGACGCCGTTAACCTGCAGGGCGCCGGTGGAAATTCAGCTACTGTGGGTCGAAGACGAATGAGAGGTGGAAAGCGGGTTCTTAGGCAGAAAGAGAAGAGGAAAGCACAGAGCCTATAATTGAATGTGGGGAGTTTGAATGTTGGGACTATGACAGGAAAATCTTGGGAGTTGGTTGACATGATTTAGTGAAATGTTGATCTTTTGTGTGTCCAGGAGACCAGGTGTAAAGGCAGTACGGCTAGAAGTTTAGGGGCAGGGTTTAAATTATTTTAACATGGTGTAGATGGGAAGAGAAATGGAGTTGGGGTGATTTTAAAGCAATAATTAGCTAAGAATGTCATGGAGGTGAAAAGAGTATCAGATCGAGTGATGAGGCTGAAAGTTGAAATTGAGGGTGTTATGTATAATGTGATTAGCGGCTATGCCCCACAGGTAGGATGTGACCTGGAGGTGAAAGAGAAATTCTGGAAGGAGCTAGACGAAGTAGTTCTAAGCATCCCAGACAGAGAGAGTGTCGTGATTAGTGCAGATTCTAATGGACATGTTGGTGAAGGAAACAGGGGTGATGAAGAAGTGATGCGTAAGTACAGCATCCAGGAAAGGAATTTGGAGGGACAGATGGTGGTAGACTTTGCAAAAAGGATGCAAATGGCTGTAGTGAACACTTTTTTTTCCCCAGAAGAGGCAGGAACATAGGGTGACCTACAAGAGTGGAGGTAGAAGCACGCAGGTGGAATACATTTTGTCCAGATGATGTAATCTGAAGGAGGTTACCGACTGTAAGGTAGTGGTATGGGAGAGTCTGGCTAGACAGCATAGGATGGTGGTGTGTAAGATGACTCTGGTGGTGGGGCGGAAGATTAAGGAGACAAAGGCAGAGCAGAGAACTATCTGGTGGAAGATGAGAAACAAAGAGTGCTGTGCGGTTTTTTGGGAAGAGGTGAAACAGGCTCTCGGTGGACAGGAGGAGCTTCCAGAGAGACTGGACCACTACAGCCGAGGTGATCAGAGAGACAGGCAGGAGAGTACTTGGTGTATCTTTTGGCAGGAACGGAGAGAAGGAGACTTGGTGGTGGACCTCACAGTACAGGAAATCATACAAGGAAAGAGGCTAGCTAAGAAGAAGTGGGACACTGAGAGGACCGAGGAGAAGCAAAAGCAATACATTGAGATGCGATGTAGGGCAAAGGTAGAGGTGGCAAAAGCCAGAAAAGAGGCATATGATGACACGTATGCCAGGTTGGACACTAAAGAAGGATAAAAGGATCTATACAAGTTGGCCAGACAGAGGGATAGAGATTGGAAGGATGTGGAGCATGTTAGGGTGATTAAGGATAGAGATGGAAATGTGTTGACTGATGCCAGTAGTGTGCTGGATAGATGGAAAGAATACTTTGAGGAGTTGATGAATGAGGAAAATTAGAGAGAAGGAACAGCAAAAGAGACAAATGTGGTGGACCAGGAAGTAGCAATGATTAGTAAGGGGGAAGTTAGAAAGGCACTCAAGAGGATGAAAAATGGAAAGGCTGTTGGTCCTGATGACATCCCTGTGGAGGTATGGAAGCATCTAGGAGAGGTGGCTGTGGAGGTTTTGACCAGCTTGTTCAACAGAATTTTAGCAGGTGAGAAGATGCCTGAGGAATAGAGGAAGTGTGCTGGTTCCCATTTTTAAGAACAAGGGTGATGTACAGAGCTGTGGGAACTATAGCGGAATAAAGTTGATGAGCCACACGATGAAGTTATGGGAAAGAGTAGTGGAGCCTAGACACAGGACAGAAGTGAGTATTTGCGAACAACAGTATAGTTTCATGCCTCGAAAGAGTGCCACAGATGCATTATTTCCCTTGCGGGTGTTGATGGGGAAGTACAGAGAATATCAGAAGGAGCTACATTGTGTCTTTGTGGATCTGGAGAAAGCCTATGATGAGTACCAAGAGAGGAACTGTGGTACTGCATGCGGAAGACTGGAGTGGCAGAGAAGTATGTTAGAATAATACAGGACATGTACGAGGGCAGCAGAACAGCGGTGAGGTGTGCTGTAGGTGTGACAGAGGAATTTTAGGTCGAGGTGGGACTCCATCAGAAATCAGCCCTGAGCCCCTTCCTGTTTGCAGTGGTGATGGATAGGCTGACAGATGAGGTTAGTCTGGAATCCCCGTGGACCATGATGTTTCCAGATGACATTGTGATCTGCGGTGAAAGCAGGGAGCAGGTGGGGGAACAGTTAGAAAGATGGAAGCATGCACTGGAAAGGAGAGGAATGAAGATTAACTGAAATAAAACAGAATATATGTGCATGAATAATAGGGGTGGAGGGGTAAGAGTGAGGCTACATGGAGAAGAGATAACAAGGGTGGAGGACTTTAAATACTTGGGGTCAACAGTCCAGAGCAATGGTGAGTGTTGTCAGGAAATGAAGAAATGGGTCCAAGCAGGTTGGAAGGTGTCGGGTGTGTTATGTGACAGAAGAGTCTCTGCTCGGATGAAGGGCAAAGTTTATAAAGTTTATATAGTGAGGCCAGCCATGATGTACAGATTAGAGACAGTGGCACTGAAGAGACATCAGGAAGCAGAGCTGGAGGTGGCGGAAATGAAGATGTTGAGGTTCGCTCTCGGAGTGAAATTCGAAATGAGCTCATCAGAGGGACAGCCAAGGTTAGATGTTTTGGAGACAAAGTTAGAGAGAGAAGACTTAAATGGTTTGGACACGTCCAGAGGAGAAATAGTGAGTATATTGGTAGAAGGATGATGAGGATGGAGCTGCCAGGCAAGAGAGCTAGAGGAAGAACAAAGAGAAGGTTGATGGATGTCATGAGGGAAGACATGAGGGCAGTTGGTGTTCAAGAGGAGGATGCAGGAGGCTTACATGGAAAAGAATGACGCGTTGTGGCAACCCCTAACGGGAGAAGCCGAAACGAAAAGAAGAACTTCTTCCTTTTTTATTATTCAGCAAAAGCTTAATTTGACTCATCAGCCTGTGGGTAATTCATTAACATTCTCACATAAACACAAAATGAATAGAGAAAAGTCATCGCGGAAATTGCATACTTTGGTCAAAGGGTGAATGCAAGCAAACCTTTCTTTTTTTCAGTTCTGCAACCAGCTCAGTGAGGTGGTGAAGATGTAGTTTGTTTATTGATCCCTGCGGAGGAATTCTCTTTACACTCGCTCTCTCAAGGGAGGTCACAGAGGGGCATCTTTACTCCCAGCGATCCTGGCCAAGAGTCAGCTGGGAACCACGTTGTTGCTCAAGGGCAGTGGAAGAACATTACATATAGTACTTTGTTGGAAACATCCTAATTCAAAGGAAAATATTTGATCCAAGATGAAACCCATCCAGACATACTGTAGAGTTTTGTAGAAGTGAAGCTTAAAGTACTAACTTTAGCCTAAATGTAATTTGTTTTCGTGCTCGGAACAAAAAGTACACTACAATGATAACTATTCATCTGAAATATATCCTTGCCATCATATCATAAGGTTTCCTGGTGACACTTGTGCTAATTAGCGACTTAAAGTTCCAAAAGTAGCTTTTGAACAATGTTATAATGTTGAGCTCTCACTGAAAGCTTACATTTCGAGGACAGTGAACATTTCCTTACATAAGCCAACAAGTCCATCCCACTGCAATAATTTATCGCTGGGAAAATTAAATTCTCTCCGACCAGATTACTATAATTATCTAACTCACAATGAAGGAGGAGCAGAGGATTAAGGTCTGTTTAAAAATAACCATCATCAAATATATTTGGACTCAATAATGGGGGGGAGTGGGCATTTTCTCACTACGGCATTTTTATTTTTCTCCCCCCACCTCAACAACGTACTCTATTCTTTTCTCTCTGTTAAGCTGCTTTGATCATCCGGCCGAGGATGCACGGCGCTTGGTGGTAGAGTATCTTAAAGTCAAAGCAGGGGAAATGCAATTGCTCAAGTGGCAGTAAACTATTTTGCAAAAGATGGATGTAAGCTGCATACACAGTGTCTCAAAAAGGCTGGGAGCTACCAAGTGGCTCACAAATCATCACCATGAGCCAGATTATTGTTCTGCCTTCACAAGGTCATTTGCGACACCTGCATTTTTTGTTGTTATTGCAGTACTTTTGCCCTACGAACATTACATGCATTCTTAACTTTTGCACTATCGCACTTATGGCGATAACAATGGAGGCAGGAATGTTATGCTGTTTGTTTTATCGCTGAAGTATATTCTTATCTATGACGGCAGACACTGCGCAGTCTTGTTGGTTGTTATATGTGAATTTTGTTGCTGCTGATGGATGATTGATTGTGTGTAGCCAGTATTGACAGCCTACGGTAGGCAGTCCATCATGTTTTCTCTTTCATTATTCCTTCATGGTAGCCTCAGCTGGCATGCTAATAAGCTGTTAAAGGCTGGTGGTGTGCCAAAATATGCATCCCTGTCAGTCCGTCCTTAATGTGTCATTGCAATGCATTTGTTTCCCATTTTATACTGAATGTTATGTAACGGGCGGCACAGTAGACAACTGGTTAGCACATCTGCCTCACAGTTCTGGGGACCGGGGTTCGAAACCCGGCCCCGCCTGTGTGGAGTTTGCATGTTCTGTCACGTACGTGGTTAGGGCGAGGGCGAGTAACGCAAGGCGAGAACATGGTGGACCCAATTGCAGGGAAGCAGGGAGGCAAGGCAGGAGTGCGGGAGTCTCAAAATAATAATATTTAATCTTCAAAAAAGGAAAATGACACCTGACAATGACATACCACAATGTTAAACACAACTGGCGACTATGACATGGCAAAGACATGTGACAATGACAATGAACCGACAAGAACTGAAAGAAACCAGGGAACTAAATACAAACAAATTGACGAGACAACGAGGAACACCTGGACAAGACACGAGTGGCTGGAGAGAGCTGATTGGTCGACACAAAGTAGACGAGAACAGGTGGACACAACAACCTAATGAGCACACGACAAACATGGAACACAGGAAAACACGGAACAAAACTAAACACAACCCAAACCACAACACAGAGACCATGACATGTTCTCCACGTGCCTGCGTGGATTTTCTCCGGGCACTCCGGTTTCCTCCCACATCCCAAAAACATGCAAGGTAGGTTGATTGGAGACTCTAAATTGCCCTTAGGTGTGAATGTGTGCGCGAATGGTTGTTTATATGTGCCCTGCAATTGGCTGGCGACCAGTTTAGGGTGTACCCCGCCTCTCGCCCGAAGATAGCTGGGATAGGCTCCAGCACACCAGCGACGCTTGTGAGGATAAAGCGGTACAGAAAATGGATGGATGGATGTTATGTAAGGAAACTGATTAAACTGGGTGTTTTGTTGCCTGATGATTTGTCATATTCATACAAAAATTGGTCACGGATTTAGGTCGAACTGTTTCAAACATCATCATAAACAAACCTAATTCTTCATGACCTTTTTGCACTAGTGTACCATTCTTTATCGGGCTATATTACCACTGTTGGGGGTAGTGGCGTTCAAATGGGGTATGTATTATGTTGATCCGGGTTCAAATCCCGGCCTCACCTGTGTGGAGTTTGCATGTTCTCCCCTTGCCCGGGTGGGTTTTTTTCTGGGTACTCTGGTTTCCTTCCACATACCAAAAACATGCATGGTAGGATAATAGAAGACTCTAAATTGCCAGTAGGCGTGAATGTGAGTGTGTACGGTTGTTTGTTTATATGTGCCCTGCAATTGGCTGGCGACCAGTTCAGGGTGTACCCCGCCTCTTGCCCAGAGTTAGCTGAGATTGGCATCAGCAAGCGGGCGACCCAAGTGAGGATAAGCGGTTTGAAAAATGGATGGATGGATGGATGGATGGACACCCTTATATGCAATACTGTACGGAGGGTTGTGTGAGTGTGATAAGTGACTTTACACATGCCAGAAAGTAAAATCTTTCCGGAGATGTTGAAAATGTAGTCTAATTACTCCCCACCTGACCAAAAAAATTATATGAAACTTTGTGAAGGGTAGGGCATGGGGAACAAAGAAGGCACCATTACATTTTGGCTCCAAATAAGTGTGGATACTGAAATTCTGCTGAACTGTTGGCATTGTGAGATATTTAATTTTCTTACATTTTAAGCGGACATTGCAATAATCTTAATGATGACATTTAGTTTTATTCTATGAAGAAGTGCAGTGTTGTGCCTTGTTGAAGGTCTGCAATCTAATGAGGGCCGTTGTGAGTCCTTATTGTAGGTAGCTACTATAACATTATGAGGATAACGAGGGTGACATCTTTACACGACTGTACTCTAGTCTAGATGATAATGAACTTTGACACAGTGCTGCAGTTCCAACCACAGTAGACATCATGCTACATTAATTGTCCACACTGTTAAACTTAATCCCGGGCTAACAGTACCCTGGGTTATCTTTTCATGTCTGACACCGTTTCTATTTAATTGAATCCCAGTTACCCTGAGGCAAAACTCTCGAGTGGCTGGTACGCTGATATTGTTGTGAGGTTTATTGAGAGCTTTGGTCACCTTGTATGCACGAGTGAGAGCCTGACCTGTCGGGTCGGCAGTCAGTGCGAACACATATCGACAGACAAACACATTCACACCTACAGGCACTTTAGTCTCCACTTTACTTGTCATGCCTGTCTCTGGAAAACAGAGAAAAACTGGAGTGGCAGTGAAGGGGGGAAAAAAAGAAAAAGACAGAGATAAGGAAAGGACACAAACTCCATGGAGACTTTCTTGGCTTGATGTGTTTCAACCCTCCGAAGCCTTCTAGTTGTATCACTATGACATGTATGGTCCTATAATTGTACAACGGTGACAATTCTTATCTGTTTGAATGGAATTTGAAGTTAGTTACCTGTGTCTACAGCTCCAACAGCACCTTAATCCGTAAGTTTTTTTCACTGACTTTCCTCGAAGCACCATTCTGCTTTCTCATTCCCTTGGGAAACACTATCTGTCCCTTCCTATCCTGGAGCCTTGCTCTGTCTCTGTCTAATCCTCTCCTCTCATCACTAAATAATTCCTCACGGAGGAAAATCTAATCAAATCTGAGTGAGAAAAGCAAAGATGGGATGAAATTGTGTGTGCGTGCGTGTGGCAGGGTTAGGGAGGGAGCGGGTGTTACTGAGGGGGGAAAAAGGCAGGATCAGAATGCGACATTGGTAGTGTGTGAAGAGGTTGCAGAGTGGGAGAAGTGCAAGAGCATTTGCAGTCAGAGCACTTCGTGTGAGAAATCCATTCATTATTCACTAGCTAATTCACCATGTATAGTAATTAAAATCAGGGCTTTCTCCAAAATGGAAGGAGCTATTACAGACAGGTTTTCCATGTACAATATTTTAAAAGGGCTTTAGGATTTTGTGAATCATGTTTGTGTGTTGCAAGGATGGACCTTGCTGAACTCTTCTGGTGCAGTGGCTACAAAGGCTGACGTCTTAGCGAGAGAAAATGCAAATGTGCACTGACCTATGAATAATTAATACATTTTGTCTATGAATCATGTTATATAAACCAAGTAATTAATTACAAAACAACAATGAAGTTGGAATTTGTCACAACATACAGTACATTAATATATTTTGTCTGTAAAATATTAAGTAAAAGAAACGATCACATTGCTGTTTTGATTCTTCCTGAGCTCATTTATATCAGAAATATATTGTTTAGAAAGTACATTTGTGTGTCTGTGATGCACACATTTATTCCTGTCTAGTTCAGCTCGATTGCATATCGAAAAAAAAAATCTACTCACAGTAAGCTTTTTTTGTATGTTTTAATCTCACGACTGTTTTCATTTCTATTTGCTGTAAAACACATGCGTACCAGTGTACCAACACTGGAATTTTGTCCCATGCAGCAAAGTGATCACATTTGTATGCTGTAAAATACAGGGTGATTTATCTTGTGTTGATAGGTTACGGCTGAAAGACATCAGGCGTGTATGCGGGGGACATGCTTGTCATGGCAGAGAGCGTCTGTAATAATCAAGCGAAGCTGCCACGCTGACCATGGGAGATCTCTATTTTTGCTCGTCATCTTTATTAACTAGAGAGCCCAGGCAAGCACAGAGCAGGTTTTATCCAGGTACTTTGGCTTTTTTGTGCATTCAAAAAACATGGTTCATAGGTTAATTGAATACTCAAAATTGTCCTTAATGTGAATGATTGTTCGTTATATGCGCACTATGATTGGCTGATGATCAGAAACCAAATTCAGATGGGATAGGGTCCATTTTACCCATAACCCTAGTGAGGATTAGTGGTATATAAAATAGATAACAGATACAGATAAAGATAAAAAAGTATAATCAAAAATAAAGGCCAACTCTTTGTTTTTCAATTCTTTTAAATGTTGTACTTTAAATACTTTTCATGTAAAGCACATTAATTTACATTGTGTATGAAATGCACTATATAACTAAAGCTGACTTTCCTCTGTTTTGTACCAGAGGCAATACAGAGGGTATTTTTGTTATTTATCTTTTTATCTCAACAACAATTAGCAATCAGTGAAAACTATTCAACCACAAGGATGACTGGACAAAGCATTATTGCCTCGAATGAAAATCTGCCCAACGTCACTGATGGTGTGGTGGTACACTCGCCTGTCTTTGGTGCGGGCAGCGTGGGCTCAGTTCCCACTCAGTGACGGTGTGAATGTGAGTACGAATGGTTGTCCATGTCAATATGTGCCCTGTGACTAACTGGCGACCAGTTCAGGGTATAGGCCACCTTTCACCCGAAGTCAGCTGGGATAGGCTCCAGTGGACCGCGACTCTAACCAGGATAAGCGGTGTTGACAATGGATGGATGGAATTCTGCCCATGTTAATTTGACACACTCACAACCAAAACTCCAGTGTGTTTGGCATTTATAAAAGTGAATATTTTCTATTGCGCCCTGAGATTGACTAGCGACCAATCCAGGCTGTGGTCTTCATCTCACCCAAAGGTCAGCAGGGATAGGCCGTGACAGGATAAGCTATACAGAAAATTGATGGATTTTATACTGAATCACGTGCAACCTGATTTGCATGCGGCTCAAAAACAAATTGCAGCGGAAGGTAAAAATTGACTAGTTGTGTATACAGCGACTGAAATATGTATTTAACACGTCAACATTTTTCTCACTAAGTGATAATATATGCTACACTCAGATTGACTTGGTACTTAGCTTTCATAGTTTTTTTTTATTTTAAAAAGGTTAAACATTTATAATTAATTTAATTTCAGCAAAATAATGCATTCCTAAAATACAATTACACAAAAAAAAAATCATCTTTTTGTATGTTTAGAATAAGACAATTTTGAAGTCATGCAACCTTTTATTAGGAATGACATGCAAAATATTTGATATTAAATAATAATATACACAGAACCTATCTGCAATAAGTTGATTTATGTCATTATGAGTTAACATAATGGCATTCTGTGCATTGTGATAATAAAGCAGGGTAGTCCTTGTAATTTTGGACAAAGCACTGTGTCATGTAGTGAGAAGTCAATAACAATTTAAAGACTCTTAATTTTCATTTGGCTCGACTCACGAACCCAACAGTTTACGTTGACGACCCTCTGCATGCATCTGCATATAACTTCTCAGTTTCCCGTTCATTTAAGAATTTGAAAAGCTTGATGTCGGAGATTTGTATCAACGAGAGGTGGGCTTACGTTTCCCACATGAATTAATTTGTTTAATGGTATATTTATCAGACCTCAAATGCAGCTGACTTTTAATTGTTCCACAAGAACGACACCCTACATACAAATAGAGGACACAAATATTCCGTTTGGCATCAGAATCAGAATCATGTTTATTTGCCAAGTATGTCCAAAAAACACACAAGGAATTTGCATTAACATCATATTACATCATCATCATTTGTGTTAACCTTCCATCCATCCATTTTCAATACTGCTTATCCTGTACAGGGTCACGGTGAGCTGCAGCCTATCGTGACTGACTTCAGGCAAAAAGCAGACTACACTCTGGACTGCTTGCCAGTCAATCACAGGGCACGTATAGAGACAGACAACCATTCACACTCACATTCACACTGTCACTGAGTGGGAACTGAACCATGCTGCCTGCACCGAAGTCAGGCAAATGTACCACTACACCATCATTGACACTGAATTTACCTCACCTTTATATTTTTAAACAAACTGTATAAACGCTCACCAGAAAAAGCTTTCTTGCTCAACACCTCAGCCGTGTGATTGAAACTTTGTCCCAGACATTCATATGTTACCAGTTTCCTTGAAACCTCTTGACATACTGCACAATTTATGTGATACACATGCATAAAGTATAATTTTTAAGCAGAAGTATAGTTTAAGATTTTAAAAAAGAAAAAAAAATTTTTACTGGAAAATAAATCAGTTCATTTTCTGTATAATCTTATCCCTGGGCTTTGGGGTGGAGCCTAACCCATCCTAATCCAGGTGACGTCGGTTTCCCAAAGTATTATAGAAAAAATATGGTTGTCAGTCAAATTTTCATTTTCTAAGCGAACAAGTTCAAAGTTTAGCTCACCGTTCCAAAAATGAACTAGTTTCCGTTCACAGTTCTTAATGCAAAATTTTGAACTATGTTCACCATTTCAAAAAATGAACAAGAACCAAGTTATTTTTTGTTTTTTCTCAATATGTTGCTGACGGGCTATTACCCTCAAGATACTGGCATTTCATTTTCCTATTGTTACCACTCATTCAGCCCACACTAGTAGCCAGCTGCAGCTTTCACCCTAAAATCTCAAAAACATGAGGGAAAACGTGTTGATTGAATGTTTTTTTTTTTTTAAATGAGGAATTAAAACCAAACAGGACTTTTGTCCTTAATGTGCAAACAAAAACATGCAATACAGTATGACAGGAACGATGGTGAAAGGACATTGACAACTTTGCATTCCTTGCAGTTCTGGCTGACTATATTAAGATTTATTTATTTTTTTATCTATTCCTATATTACAAAATAATAAATTCCATATTATCACAGTGTGATCTTACAGAATATTAACTAAATCATTTTGATACAAATAATAATTTTCCTAGTAGGCCTAATCATTTTTTACAATTAAGTACTGCACTACGAAAGAACCAACGAAGAAGACTTTTACTCCCATTTATGCAGTGTCCCTGAACTCACATGCAGCTGCGACGTGCCTGCCATGAATGGCGGCTATGGCCGCACTGAATCAGTTGCCAAATACAGCATTTCTCTGCCAATTTATAAAGGCTCATATATAGTGTGTTCAGATGTTTTTTTCCTGGAAGTCCCTAACAAAAACCTGGCATTCTTGAATGAAAATGAACCTTCGTTTGAAAACCGTTCTTTGACGCCAGAATGAGTGCGCTCTCAATTATGTTCATCAGGCAGAAATGAACTAAGTTCAGTTCACGTTCGCACAAAATATGAACTACTTCATGAACTTTTGTTCATTTAACTCGTTCAGGTACAACAATGACAGTAGTCATATATTGGTTTGTCAGCTGCAACACAGGACTCACCAACTCATTTGAAGTTCAGCATTTTTCAATGCCAGATTTGTGACTAGGCAGCACTGTCAGCTAGTGGTTAGCACGCCTGCCTCGCAACCAAGAGCTTTCAAGTTTGAATCTCAGCTCTGACCCCGCTGTCTGGAGTTTGAATGAAGTAGCTTAGTTTGCCTGTGTGGATTTTCTCTGGCTACTCCAGGTTCCCTCCCACATACCAAAAACATGCTTTTAAGGTTAAATGAAGACTCTAAATTGACCATTGTGAGTGTGAGTAGTTGTTTGTCTGAGATGACTGCGAACCAGTCGAAGGTATCCCACCTCTCGACCAGCGTCAGCTTGGATAGGCCCCAGCTCACCTCTAATGAGGACAAACAGTATAAAAAAATTGATTGATGGACAATTGTGATGGTTTAAAACCACGATACCTCTCATTTCGGATTGTTAAAAGTGGTTCCTGGGACCACATAGCTGTGTCCAGACGCCGTCTAGAGACCAGCTGGGGGTCTCTTTCATGTCCGAAGCACTGAATATATAAGACAATACTTACATACATAAGACAATACCCGAGGCAAGCCACTACCTCTTATGCTACGTTCAGACCAGACGCAAAGAGAACATTAATCCAAAACTCGACTTTGCTTCTAGAATTAGCAATTAGCAAACACTTTTTTTTTAATGCAATAGAAACACCTTTTAGAGCCACAGTATTCCGCTCAAATCTGTCGTTTAGGCCAGTGATTTCCAACCTTTATGGAGCCAAGGCACACATTTTACAATTGAAAAATTTCACGGCAGACCAACAAAAAAAATTTCACAAAAAGTGGATACATTATTTGTTGTATGTACTTCCTGCCATCTAATAGAAGAGCATTTATTTGTTCTGTCCGTCACTATGCCTCACTGGCATAAATAGATTAACAAAGATACATTATTTCTTGTAAATAAATATTTTTTTGAGCAATTAAGCAAAATTTGATAATTTCCCACGGCACACCTGAAAAGCTCTCACGGCACACTAATGTGCCACGGCACACTGGTTGGGAATCACTGATTTAGGCATCCTCAAGCAAGATATGCACTCTGGGTGGGAAACCCTAAAATCCTTCCTCGCTAATGTAGCCTTGCGCACCTTCTTCGCACATTATCCTGTGGACTTAAACACGTTTCCTCTTTCAAACTTCACAGGCTGTAAAAAGTCCAGCGCCATGTAAAGCTAAAAAACTATATTGCAAGTTTTTTTGAATGTGATGGACACACCTGGCCCATAATGCTCCCCTACCCTCAGCGGCGCTCACTGACTGACCATTGGACATAATGTGTCCTTATCAAATTATGCTGACGGATGAATGTCGACATATTATAGGCTATTAAGCTATCTTATTACTTACGATAAAATATCCGTGTCAGTGTACTTTTTTCCACCTCTGCGATTAGATTAAGTTCAAACTTGCTGGAGGTTTTTTTTTTTTTAAAGCCAGGGCTCCCACTATTATAACTACAATCATCGTAATGTTGCAAAAATGAGTTAGATATTGAATCATTTGTTTTTATTTGCTTCTATGTCAGTTGTCAAATAAGTTAAAGTGATTCGCCTGATCAGTGGGGCAAAGAAGTTTGGGCACCGGTTATCTGTACGGCAGGCACGCCCCATTTTTATTGATGAACCTACAAACTTGCATTCAGTCATAAGGACAGTATGCAGATTAAATTATTTTATTGGATTTATTTCATACAGAATTTTAAAAAACACATGCTTTCCTTCAAAGTGTGTTGTGTTAGATGTAGCGGCGTGCACATCCCACTGGCGATGACACATCTGCTACAGTACGTAGGGTATTTTTATATTTAAAGGCTGCTATATTTTTCAAATGGATTTGCTTGACATTCACAGGTCTCAAGAAAACAATGATGATGATGATTGTGATTTACAACCGACCTCTGACTTCAGTGAGTCACACTTCTTTGGTGGTTGCGCACAAATTCCCTGGTTACGCTTGATGGGTGCATCAGTAGTCTGCGCAGGAGAATCCACATAGGAAAAGGTGCAAAAGCCAGGCGCATAAAAAAAAGATGAACAGCAGAATATGGCCCTAAATCCGGAAACCTTTAGGCCTTTCAATCACAAGCACATTGGCCATACTGACTAATTTGGAAATGGAATCTCTAAGAAATAACAAATGCTAAGTAGCTGGCAGTTAGATGAAATGGTTTCAACGAGGGATGTCCCGATCCGACTTTTTCACTTCCATTGCGATACCGAGATTGCCGCCTTGAGTTTTGGCCTATACCGATATTGATCCGATCCGATATAAGCAATATACATACAGTATACTTTACTTATTGTGTAGTATGGAAAGTTAGAAAAGACTTGATCAAGTGATATTACTCAAACAGAGAACATTAATCAGCAAAAGTAGGTAAGAGAAAAACTGACGCATTTATTATTAAAAAATGGGTTACGTAAAGTGACTTTAAACATAAATGTACTAAATTGAATAAAATAAAAAAATATATTAGAAATTGCTGAAAAATAACTTCAATAAAACCAATAATGACAAAGAATATACATCAGCACTGCTTAACTTAAACATAAGCATATTCTACAATTGAATAGATTAAATAAAAAATATATATAAATTGGAAGACCATGAAAAATAACCTTACAAAAAAGAATCCAAATTATACTTTTAAAGTACAAAATAACAATTCAAGTTCAATTCAGTTAATTTTTTTACTGTCAATATATGGTGGGAACAACATTTGCTTTCTCAAAATGTGCTAAGCTCGAGGTGCTTAGCTGTCTCTGTGTGCTTTGTTGGGATCGCCCTTCCGACTGTGCACTTCTTGGCCTTTGAGGGGCAGTGTGATACACGCAATGATGTAAACACTTGCAGTAATAAAAAAAGTAGAAGTTGTCACGATCGAATATTGTTATTACAACTCGTTTTTTTATTGAGTTTGAAGAATATATGCAGAGTTAGTAATTTCCATATTGCCTGTTTGTATGTGTTTATAGAGCATTTCTATTCCAATATTCATTATTTTGAGAGAGATACAAGTGCCGCTTGTTCGATGCTAATTTTTGTTAGCTTGTCAATCGATTTTTGTGAACAGTCTCTAACAAAGTCTGTGATGTATTTGAAAATTAAATTGGTGTAATTCTTTTGTTATGTGTGGTCAGTTTTACATTAAACTTCAACTGGAGTGCCAATAAACGACATAAAGCAAGCAACATTCACTCTTACTCCTTGCTACTATGGTAGCACCTTAGCAACCTGTTGTTCTGATCATGTGGGCTCTGCATGCCATCCGGGCACTGCTGGAGAGAAGTGCTGGAGCGTTGCATGGAATGGACTGCTTGTATAAGACTGGTAAAATCAGAGATTTTAGATCCAGTCCGATATATTCTGATACTCTTTTTGCCGACAACGGACCAATCAGATTTTAAAGAACGGATCGGGACCACCCCGAGTTTCAACCAGTGCCACTAAATGTATGTACAATTAAACAATACACTGCATTGAGTATGGATAGATATATTACTGTATTACACAGCTCAACCCATCTATTTTTATGGATCTGTTTTTTCATACCTCAGGCAAATGTGTATGATAGAGTTTGTGCCAGATGTTAACAAAGGATTTTATCTTACAGATTTCCTGTCATAGTGAATTGTTTCCTCAATTAACATTTACAGGCTTGTGGCATGATACTAAATGGATGAAAGTGACTGGCAGATGACTGAAAGGATGATAAAGGGGAAGCGACAGATTTTGGCTGCCGTCTATCATCTCTCTCTCTCTCTCTCTCTCTGTCTCTCTTTCTCTGCCCTGCTGTAAAAGTGGATGCTCAGCCCCTGAATACAGATGGCATTACACGAGCAATCCTCTAAATGGCTGCGACACGCTAACATGCTGGTGTCTGCAATGGCGCATCAATCTTCAGAGCCTTGCAAATGCCAAACACCTTTTGTTAACCCACAGTTAGGAGACTAAGGATAGGGTGCAGAGGACATTTCATATTACATTTAACTCACACACTGTTCTCGTTGTTGCAACACATTGTTCTCGTCGTTGCATTTGTTTTCCTATTTGCTGTGATGTCAATGATACGAGGGGACAAGCAGTAACCTGTGTAGAAAATCAGAGTGTGTCTTTCAAGTAGACTTTACACGGATCTTATCGGCCTGATCGGTATCGGCCGATAATTAGCATTTTATGCTGATCGGTTTAATGTCATAATTCGCCAATCCGCAAAAGACATTTACTCCGCGTCGCCATTGTGTACAGTATATTTGAATCCAAAAGGTAGTTTATTTTTAGCCTTGTCGCGTGTCTTTTGACATAGTACTATAAATATCTGACCACCAATAAAGTTATAAAAAAAAAAATGTCGGCGGTGTGGGGCAGACAACACATCTGAGACAGACGCAATGCCCGGATCAGACGACAAGACAAATTTGCTCTTTCACGATTGCACTATGTCAGACTACTGCAATAAAATCTTGTATTCCGATACCACCGCATCCCGTTTTTTATGATCACTGGGCTTTATCTTGTCAACTCAAACACTTACAATGTAGCCTAGCAAGCTAGTGCTAGCACTAACGGTTGTACCGGCGTTCTGTCGAATCATGCTCTAAAGTTCCGATGTGTGTGAAGTAATAAAGTAATTTAATTTCAGTAAGTTAGCACCCATTATTTCTGTCATGTTGTAATCTTGGTTTGACCTGAATTATTAGAATACATGACCTGACTAGAGCAGTGATTTCCAACCTTTATGGAGCCAAGGCACATGTTACAATTGAAAAATCTCATGGCACACCAACAAACAAACATGTCACTAAAGGTGGATGCATTAATAACTGTGTGTACTTCCTGCCATCTAATAGAAGAGCATTTATTTGTTCTGTCTGTCACTATGCCTTTACTGGTCTATATAGATTAACAAATATATAATTCTTGTAAATATATTTTTTTAGCAATTAAGTAAATGAACATGTCATTTAAAGAGACACATTGCTCCATCTTGTGATCGGAGCAGTTATCGTTTTTTTTTTTAATTCACTGATCGGTGATCCTGATCGTGTAAAGCCTACTTTCAAGGTTCCCTAAGGATGTCTGCAGTGAAGACTTTGTGAAAGGAAAAATACTGCTTGAGCAAACAGTCACCTTATATCAAGGTAGTGTCTCCACTGGTCATTTCCTTAGTGTAACTTGTAAGAATTGACCAAACGCATCATATGAAAAAGTAGAGGAAATGGAGATCACAATTTCTACTTATTAAATTAAATTAAATTAAACATCTTTCTTTGGGACATGAAAGTAAATACATGTCAAAAAATATTTCAAAGATGTCCATGCATAAAATACCATACACATTTACTACAGTTACATTTGTACTTTAAGAATTAAGAACATTTTAATTTATTTCACAAACCTCAACTGTTATCAAAACAACACTGGCAGAACTCACAGTCTTAGTTTGAGTTGAGAAACAACAGTGAACTAACTCAGCCAATCCAAATGAACAGCTAATATGAGAGGAGAGAAAATGCTACAGAATGCTGATTCGTAGATTTTAACAGAGGCTGACATGTCCTTACAATGGCTGCAAATTGCATACATCGTATATATCAAATTAGATTAGGTGTACAGATGGCATTGAATAGAAAGCTGAAAAGGATACACCTTGCATCAGTCAGCAAAATGTACCTCAATATATTAAGCAATCTGCAAGCTCTCAATAAGGTTTCTGATTGCCACTTCTATTAAGATACGCTGAAGTTGTTACTCTGAATAAGACGCTACCTTGTAGAGTGTTTTCTTATACCTTCAACCAGAAGAGGTCATATTCAGCCTAAGCAATAGCTTAATGAAGACTAATGGAGTATCACCATCTCAGTCGCATTATGTGCACGAAATGGATCATGAGGTGGGCCTGTTTCTTCGGCCATAAACCAGATCATGTAGAATGAAACCGGCAAATCATACAGCACCAGTTCAGATAAAGTCTAACTCTAATTAAAATATTGCATTGTGTCACAGACAATCTGTTGATGCATTATATTTTATTCATTGTGTGGCTTATTTGTGACTGTCAGTGGCACAGTGTTTTTCTGTTCCAAGTTACAACACTCAATCACAACACAAGGTCAGTACAATCTCCACAACAGCGGCAGTAGCTCAGATTACGAACAATTGGTTGTTGAGCAGACAGTGTTCGGATCAAGTCCCACTGTGGACCCAAGTATGGAAATTGGGACTGGTCACTGGAGAGCTGCTAGTTTGCTTCCTGAGCACAACTGAGGTGCTGTCAAGCAAGGCACTGAGCACTGCTTGGGGTGTTCGTCAGTGTGCAGCCCTCTACATTCATTAAGTTCCGTGTTCGATATACAGTAAAGGAGCATTAACATTTGACTACCCTGAATGGACACACATTATCCAGCGGGCGTGCTGGAGCCTATCCCAGCTATCATCGGGCAGGAGGCGGGGTACACACCCTAAATTGGTTGCCAGCCAATCGCAGGGCACATACAAACAAACAACCTTTCGCACTCACAGTCACACCTATGGGCAATTTAGAGTCTCCAATGAATGCATGTTTTTGGGATGTGGGAGGAAACCGGAGTGCCCGGAGCAAACCCACGCAGGCACGGGGAGAACATGCAAACTCCACACAGGCGGGGCCGGGGTTTGAACCCCGGTCCTCAGAACTGTGAGGCTGACGCTCTAACCAGTCGGCCACCGTGCCGCCGGGACACATTAATGGTTGTTAATATTGTTGTTTAAACTTGTGAATATCACATGACTATTTGCCAAAAAGGCAGCATTAAAAAAATATTTCAGACCTTCAGGTCAGAAATTAATTACAAAATGAAACTGAAACAACGACTTTGTCAGATGCAAATTAAATCAACGTCTTTCATTGCACATTTAATTATCAGGGTATAGCTGCAGGTTGAAACTGTATTTAACGTCATGACACATTGAGTTCTGTTCTGTCATACTAAACTATAGTTAAACTTTAAATTCTGTAGTCAAGCCATGAAGATGTGTGATACTAAATTATCATATGTGAAGGATTTTATTGATGTTGGCCAGTAGAAGTATTGTGCCAACACACTCGAATGCATGCCTGTAGAACTCCTAAAACTTCGACAGTTTAAGAGTCGACCCAATGAGATTTTTTTCTCTGTAGAGCGAGGTTGGGGAGGGGGAGGTGCATTTCTGTTCATCATGAGTTGTTAAGGTGGCTGGTTTGGAAGAAGTCCAATACAGGTGTGTCAATGCAAATGCAGTAGAGCTTTGTCAAATGGCCCTGGTGATACTAGGCCTAATGGCAACTTCTTTGCAAGCACTGAGACTAAAAAAAATATCCATCCATCCATTTTCTGAGCCGCTTATCCTCACTAGGGCCGCGAGGAGTGCTGGAGCCTATCCCAGCTATCTTAGGGCAGGAGGCGGGGTACACCCTGAACTGGTTGCCAGCCAATAGTAGGGCACATACAAACAAACAACCATTTGCACTCACATTCACACCTACGGGCAATTTAGAGTCTTAAATCAACCTACCACGTATGTTTTTGGGATGTAGGAGGAAACCGGAGTGCCCGGAGAAAAACCACGCAGGCACGGCGAGAACATGCAAACTCCACACAGGCGGGGCCGGGATTTGAACCCTGGTCCTCAGAACTGTGAGGCATATATGCTAACCAGTCGTCCACTGTGCCGCCACTGTGTATATACTGTATATATACAGTGGGTACGGAAAGTATTCAGACCCCCTTACATTTTTCACTTTTTTATATTGCAGCCATTTGCTAAAATCATTTAAGTTCATCTTCTCCACATTAATGTACACACAGCACCCCATATTGACAAAAAAAAAATGAATTGTTGAAACTTTTGCAGATTTATTCATTCTTCATCTTCCGTTCCGCTTCTCCTCACTAGGGTCGCGGGCGTGCTGGAGCCTATCCCAGCTATCTTCGGGCGAGAGGCGGGGTACACCCTGAACTGGTCTCCAGCCAATCGCAGGGCACATATAAACAAACAACCATTCGCACTCACATTCACACCTACGGGCAATTTAGAGTCTTCAATTAACCGACCATGCATGTTTTTGGGATGTGGGAGGAAACCGGAGTATCCGGAGAAAACCCACGCAGGCATGGGGAGAACATGCAAACTCCACACAGGCGGGGCCAGGGATTGAACCCCGGTCCTCAGAACTGTGAGGCTGATGTGCCAACCAGTCCTCGACCGTGCCGCCTGCAGATTTATTAAAAAAGAAAAACGGAAATATCACACAGCCATAAGTATTCAGACCCATTGCTCAGTATTTAGTAGAAGCACCCTTTTGAGCTAATATAGCCACGAGTCTTTTTGGGAACGATGCAACAAGTTTTTCACACCTGGATTTGGGGATCCTCTGCCATTCCTCCTTGCGGATCCTCTCCAGTTCTGTCAGGTTGGATGGTGAACGGTGGTGGGCAGCCATTTTCAGGTCTTTCCAGAGATGCTCAATTTGGTTCCATGTCAACGTCTTCCATGTCAGGATTATGGAGACCACTGTGCTCTTAGGAACCTTAAGTGCAGCAGAATGTTTTTTGTAACCTTGGCCAGATCTGTACCTTGCCAAAATTCTTTCTCTGAGCTCTTCAGGCAGTTCCTTTGACCTCATGATTCTCATTTGCTCTGACTGCACTGTAAGGTCTTATATAGACAGGTGTGTGGCTTTCCTAAACAAGTCCAATCAGTATAATCAAACACAGCTGGACTCCAATGAAGGTGTCGAACCATCTCAAGGATGATCAGAAGAAATGGATAGCATCCGAGTTAAATATACGAGTGTCACAGCAAACGGTCAGAATTTTTATTGCTGTGTGATATTTCAGTTTTTCTTTTTTAATAAATCAGCACAAATTTCAACAGTTTTTTTTCTGTCAATATGGGGTGCTGTGTGTACATTAATGAGGAAAAAAATGAACTTAAATCATTTTAACAAATGCCTGCAATATAACATCCAATGAATGCATGTTTTTGGGATGTGAGAAGAAACCGCAGTGCCCGGAGAAAACCCACGCAGGCACGGGGAGAACATGCAAACTCCACACAGGCGGGGCCGGGGATTGAACCCCGCTCCTCAGAGCTGTGAGGCAGACGCTCTAACCAGTCGGTCACCGTGCCGCCTGCAATATAACAAAGAGTGAAGAATTTAAGTGGGTCTGAAAACTTTCCGTACCCACTATGTGTGTATACACACATAGTGGGTATGTGTGTATACACACACACACACCTACACGCACACAGGGATCTTGTTTTATGTGCATCCCGCGTCCTAGATGCACAAAAATTATCAGGGATGCAAAACGTCCACTGACGCATAACATTGCTTACCTACGTATGTGTGCAAGGCTCGAATTAAGCGATGTCAAATCGCATTTTGCGGGTCAAAATTCACATTTTGCACATCAGAAAACACATTGAACAGCAAAACTGCAAATCGGTTTACCGCGGAGATGGTCGCGAAGACGGAGGCAGGCAGTGGCGTATGGGACACAACGCGCTTACAGTCACCGATGCGTGGACGCGGACGTGAAGCGTTCGATTGAGGGGCAGGAAGACAGCCGTTGCAAGACGCGACGCTGTATTGAGAAGAGAGAGAGAAAAAAGACAAATGGCGAAAGTGTGGTAGCATTTCATAGTGAAATGAAAGGCGAGCACCCGTTTGTTGTAACCTCGGACCTTTCTCTCCGCCGAGTGTGATGCTGCGTCGCGGGACCCGAGAGACAGAGTTGAAGTTAGCGCAAATCAGTGAGCTTAACGTTTGTCTACTTCACTAACATAACGTTAGCGCTGCGAGCTGCGGAGTGTCTCTTAATTGTCGAGTATGTGACTTGTCTTTTTTTTTTTCGTGACAACGACAGTATAATGCAACCATAATGGTACATACAGTGTGCTTTTTGCTCATTGGAGTCACTGTGTGACATATGGCCTGTGTGATGATCTATAAGTGTCAAAACTTTGACTGAAGTCGGTGAAAAACAAACAACTGTGGCCGGAGAGGAACAAGAGTAAAATGGATCGTCATCATGTACCCAAACAGAGTAGGTTTGAGGTGAAGGGAGATGAAGGAAATATTTTTCTCTCTTGAGGTTTCTTCATTGTAGTTTGAATAAACTGAACACTTCCAAAACTTGTAGTAGAACAAAGACTATTTGTCTTATTCCTTGTCAGCTGGTCTAAGATCATACATGCACAGACATGGATTGTATTCATAAATACAATGGACACAAGAGTTTTTCTCCGGACTCGATAACTTTTCATTGTTGTGGTAACACCCGACGCACTGCTCACGAAGCAGCGAGGTGCTGGCGGAATGGCTTTGGCTCCATAGATGCAAACAACTGGGACATTTTAGGGAAAGTTAACTACTTATTACGCTTGCTAGCTTGCAAGCTAACAAGCTAGTGTGCTAGAGCTAAACAGCTCACTCTGGCTCACTCGATTGTTGCAACATCGTTTAAAACAGAGGTCACTAACTCACAGTCTTTTGGTATTCAGAAACAAAGATCGATACAGAGAGATAGCAATCATTCACTGACTGAACTTTAAATTTCTTGACAAATAATTACTGATATCAAAATAATGCTTATTGGCCTGCCTGTAATAATGCTTACAGGCAAAACTGCAGCTAGGCATGCATGCTGAAACGAATTAACTCTGTGGAAAGCAACCACTGCAGTATAACAACTAAAACCACAATGGCTACAGGGATACTGACTCAGTATCTACAGTACATCAATTTAACATTAATGTCATTTTTAGGTTTACGTTTGAGCATGTTTTTTTATGACACTTCTACAACATTCAATATTACTCGCTTTTGTTTTGACTTTTACATTTCTCAGGGGAGACACATTTATTGGGTTCATTTTCAGAGAAATATACAGTACATCAAAGTTGTTATATTTCGGTCGAGAGGAACTGTGATCTATTCGATTAGAGGATTAATAGATGAGACCCACTAGGTTATAAAACACTTTTATCATCTAATGGGCAAAATGGACTATTAAATCTACACCATTACAGGGATTGAACAACTGCACTGCAGTCTCAAAAGTACTGTCGATGTGGCTTTGCTGAATATAAATAAGGTGAATATTAATTTGATTGTTGATTGATTCTGATGTTAATTTGCATGTGCTATCATAATTCATTTGAAAGTATGTACTGTGTATTTTGCCATCTCTCTGTTGACCTCACATAGATATTGCCGTGGACAAAAATCATGCATGATCACAATGCAGGCAGATGTAAACTGTAGGTGACTGATGGGACCTGCTTGTAGTGCTCAAACAAGATAGATGAGCTTCAGGGCTCAAAAGGTGACCACACTCCTCACCTCAATTGTAGCTTTTAAATGTGTTATTTGGTGAGATCTAAAGGGTTCTTTGAAACAAGAGCTCAGTTTGATTGGACACACTTGTTTTTCCTCTCGTCTGACCGCTTTTAAGAATGAACGAACAAACACGTCTCTGGGAAAACCAGTGAACTGTCATTACATGCAGCTCACAACAAAGTACAAAAAAGTAAAAAGAAGAGGGCCAGTAGTTGACAAGGCTCTTTAGTTTGTTTGTCTTCTTGGGAAAGGACAACGAATGGACTTAATATATTTTAATACATTTTCATTTAAAATTGCCTTGAATCAACTGTTCAAGTTATTTCAAATAATGAAAGCTTAAGGAAGGGCACTCCCTTATGAAGACTGTGACCGGTCGTGGGAGGCCCAACTGTGGGCCAGGGGCATGTGAGACTGGTGTTGGTAGACCAGCGCAGCCCGGCGGATATGAGAGTGGGCGGGCTGCGCCACTGTGGGTGTGTTTTTAATAGCCATGCTCAATCTTCACCAATCAAAGTGGCTCTCATTCCTTTTAAATGTGGTGCAACGACCGTCTTCACAGAGACATCTCTGTGCAGAAGAGGACAATGCGTAATCGCTGCGATACGTGCATTAATGGAGCTTACTGCTTACTGCTCTTGACCGGTGTGGCAACAGACAATGTGAGTGGGTGCCCTTTTTACTGTCAATACAGAATGAGCTAGTGATAACCACTGGTGACTTAAATATGTCAGCAGACCTGAGTATCTGTCTGCCTATGTCACCAAAATTGTGTTAGACCAGCAGTCTACCTTTCAGCAGTATTTAGACGTGGTCTGAGCCGGCGTATATTTTTACTAACTTTCTGCTACCAAATGTCACTCCACCTGGCACATCTCCAAGGACACACCCTTGCTGCCACAGAACACCCAGCTTGGCACAGACCAGTCTTCCAAATTGGCAAACACGCGCATCGGGGCTTGTGCTTACACAAAAATCAGAATACGCCGGTATTTGCGGTCCGCCGCAGATGTGTTGTCTGCAAAAATAGAGCCCCATATGTCATTGTAAATAAAAGCACTTATTAGGCTTCGCTAACTTATAACAAAAGAGATCAGTTATGGGAAGAAACATTTAAGGCACATTTTAAACCAGGCCCTGCGATTGGCTGTCGACCAGTCCAGCTGCGATTGGCTCCAGCTCACCTGTGAGCCTATCGAGGACAATTGTTATAGAAAATGGATGGATGTTAAGCCAGGAAAATTGGGTTTCAAGAAACTACTTGTAAACCCAATGTATTCTGCATACAACCCGACTCACAATGGTATTTTGAACGTCTAATTTGTTCATGAATATTACAACGTGCACCATTTGGCTCATGAATATGAAATAAATGGAACGACAGGCTCTCGCCGTAATCAACAGTAGACACACACAGTCCGTTGTCAGCTGTGCTCTGCTGCAACATTTTCTCTGCTTTATTTAGCCAATCACAGACAGCCTGGGTATAATGTTGGTGTTGGAACAAATCGTCCATAAAAAAAAAAAAAAGAAAGTGTGAATATGACGACTTTTGTCACCCAGGATAGTTAAGCGTATCTTCCCTCGCCTGCTTTGTCTCTTTTTTCTGCATTTCACATCAACACAGGTATGCATTGAAAAACACTGTTTTCTTTGTGACAACCATAATTCTCTCGCACCAAAATCTGATTGACATATTACAAGACAAACAGTGTGAGCAATAATGAATTGTGGAGCTCCAGAGCTACCACAGAAGGATTTTTTCCAACATAACAAGAAGCATCACTTTGCAAAGTTATATTATGGTTAATAAAACACAGTCTATAAATAATCACTAGACGAGTGACAAAACCTGTCATGTTTAGTTCATCCTGGCCCACCAGTGTCCAAATTTGCTCAATTTGCTTTTTAGCTCAAGTTCATTGTTTTTTTTCTGCATTTCTCTTCGTGTCAAAGACCCACTGTCTCCATTAAAAGTCAATGCAAATTCTCATGTTCGCTTTAATCGGTACAATTTTATTTTTCGCTCACAAGCAACGCCTACAGATGTAATAAATTTTCAAGCCAC
This sequence comes from Phycodurus eques, assembly GCF_024500275.1. Classification (NCBI taxonomy): domain Eukaryota; kingdom Metazoa; phylum Chordata; class Actinopteri; order Syngnathiformes; family Syngnathidae; genus Phycodurus; species Phycodurus eques. The sequence continues at coordinate 30,806,857 of NC_084526.1, read as the reverse complement.
TGTAGTAATTAGCAATAAACATTGAAAAACTTGCATTTGTTACCTGACAAAAGCATGGTCAGAAACTAAAAAAGTCAAGCCAATTAAAATACAGTATTTTCTAAAACAGTAACAAAGCGCTGAAGGACAGAGACACTATTCTAATTAACATTAGGATCCAGATACGGATATATGACTACACATTGCTCTAAACAAAAACTATGAATTATAACTTTATGATCGGACACAGCGTTCAAGATGTATGTACAGTATGTAAGTGTACAGTATTTTGGACAATGATTCATACATATTCAATCAGCAGACAGTGCTTACTGGAAAGAAATCCAAAAAGATTGCACAGTAGCTACAGTAGGTTAGTCAAGCAGAGCTACTGTTCTTAACAAACCAGTAATGATGTTCATTTTCATTACCATGGTTTAAATGACATAAAGATCAGGGACTCCCCCAGAGTTTGTACTGTTATTCCCTGCTTGGATAATTAAAGTCCAAACAACAGGTGTTATTTAGAAGGCCTTTCAAAATTCAACTTAAGCGGTGCATCCACGGAGCCATTAGAGTGAAATGCACAATGTTTACTGAGTGTAACAAATGTAAGCAGTGTAAGAAATAATTAAGACTGGAGGATTTACCACTGGCATATGAAGAGCAAAAGAAACGATAACTTGTGTATCAAAATCTGCATAGAATGAGGTATAATCTTTCACGCCTCCACATACATGCATCCATTTTCTATCGCGCTTGTCCTCATTACGGTTAAGGGTCAGCTGGCGCCTTTTTGGGCAAGTTGCGGGGTACACTATGAAGTGGTCACCAGCAAGTCGCAGGGCACAGAGGGACACCCATTCATCCACACTGATCACAGCTATGCACAATTTAGTCTTGATTTAAGATCACATGCGTGTTTTGGGGATGTGGGAGTAAAGCCAGAGTACCGGGAGAAAGGGCCAAGATTCAAACACCAAAACTTAGAACTGTGAGGCAGACATGTTCCCTGGAACACCGTGATGCTCACGTTTTCATACAGAAAATGTAAATAATATTAAAATAGATAAACATGTACTGTATATGGTGGTGAACACAGAAAGCTGGAATTCTGTTTATAGATTCTTAGGCATTGAAAGATAAATTGGGCATTGAAAGATTAATTGTGAACTTGTTTTATTCTTATTGACACACAACTGCCCATGCCAACAATTTTCAAACTAAAGATGAGGGCTTCAATTCTTTATTTACTGCAGTGCAAACTGCTTTAACGCGACTGTGTTCTTTAAAATACTGATACTACCGTGTTTGGAAAGTGTCAGCAGTTATTAATCCGAACACTAATCCGTATTTCAAAGCACGTGCTGTTGACTTACATTTTGAAATTCTGATGATTTAAAGGGGAAATAATATTCATTCATTCATCTTCCGTTCCGCTTATCCTCACTAGTGTCACGGGCGTGCTGGAGCCTATCCCAGCTATCTTCGGGCGAGAGTCGGGGTGCACCCTGAACTGGTCGCCGGCCAATCGTAGAGGGGAAATAATACTTTATTTTAAACATCCTATTAATGAAATGTAAAATCGTTCCTGGCATATGAAAGAAGGACAAAACTGTTCGCAGAAGCAGTTTGGGGTATGTATAAAAATAAGATTTGATAAAAACAAAAAACAATAGTGCAGGACCCCCAGCGAGTAAAAACATGGGCACTCCTAGAATGGGATTCATCATAACGTGTCGGCGGACAGTTAACTGAATCAAACATGCAATATGACGTTTAACCTTCACGAGACGCTGGACTTTCTACAGCTTCTGGAGTGCAGAAGAGGTACAGTGCTTTAAGTCCACGGGAGAACGTGTGTAACATTTTCGCAGGGCTACTGTAGATCTGACAGGGAACGGCCATATTTTAAGGTGTGTATCTGGCTCGAGGGTGTGTAAATGACAGATTTGAGTGGACAGAAGAATGCTCGCAGCCAGAAAAGTGGACAGCTGCACGTCTTTTCTGACTTACGCACACAGGAGAATGTAGCCTAAAACATCTCACCACAAAAAAAGCCACTTTTCTCCATTATTGATGATACAAGACAAAACGAATTGGATCACAGAGGACTTATTTCTGGTTTTGACAAAATCCTTTTGTGGCAAACAGCAACGAGTTTCACCAATAATGTATTAGTACATGGCAACAAGGGAACAACATGTTCTAACAACCTTGTTCAGTCACAGAAAACACTAGTTTGAAGAAAGCTGTTGTCATAAAAGGCGGGAAACGTAGGAGAGGCAATGTAGAGCCACACACTATTGAGGCAATCTTGTCAGGCATATAAGATTCCCTTTTTGGTTCAGTACTGTTTGACTTGGGGCCTGTTACTGAAGTTCTATTTCTGCCAAATAAGACAATATTTTGCACTCTGCCAGCTACAATTGGTGCAAAGCATTAATATCTCAGTTAGCATACTGTACAGTAGTTTTCTTAGAGTGATTCAGTTACTGCCTTCATTGTAATATGCTGCAACACAACATGAATGGCCATGCTGTATGCCACTAAATACAAATAGCACACTGTCATTAATGACCTCTTCTTTAAATTAACTTTCTCGAGATAACATGTATAATAGTTATGTGAGAACTGGAATACTAGCAGGGAAGCTAAGACAGAGGAAGGCACAAAATAAAAGCGGGAGGAGTGGCATTGAATAATATTGAAGGTCTCATCATGACAGTCATCACTTCAGCTATTATCCCAAATTCTCTGAGGGAATATCTCAGTAAGGCAGAGTAAATTTGAGGCTGATAGCAGACAATGTGATTTGCTGGAGCTTTGAGGAAAAGCCCTTCCAATGAATCGCTTTCACCTCAACTGGGTTCAAACTTGACACATCAAATGAAAATAAAAAGGCTGACTTTGCTGGACGTTGGTCTTGATTGTGCAGTTTGAAGTGATGATCTGGTCAGAGTTCTGACTTATTGTAGCAAATGGTTATTGTTCTTTCTGTGGTTTGGTTGTGTAAGATTAATACCCTTTCAGTTTTTTATTTTGATTTTGAATGCACAATAGTTCCCTGTGGAAATTGATATGGTTGATCAGTAAGACCGTTGATTAAAGATGACTCATCTTCAACCCCCACACCATTTTAACTAATCTGTTTGTTTTAGACAAGGGATTATATTTGGTTATATAGGGTACATCTGGGCGGCACAGTGGGCGACTGGTTAGAGCGTCTGCCTCTCAGTTCTGAGGACCGGGGTTCAGTACCCGGCCCCGCCTATGTGAAGTTTGCATGTTCTCCCCGTGCCTGGGTGGGTTTTCTCCGGGTACTCCGGTTTCTTCCCACATCCCAAAAACATGCATGGTAGGTTCATTGAAGACACTAAATTGCCTGTAGGTGTGAATGTGAGTGCGAATGGTTGTTTGTTTATGTGTGCCCTGCGATTGGCTGGCGACCAGTTCAGGGTGTACCACGCCTCCTGCCCGAAGACAGCTGGGATAGGCTCCAGCACTCCCGCGACCCTTGTGAGGATGGGTACATCTGTTATTTTGATTTGTGACTAGTGGCTTCTAACTTTCATCGTCTTTTATCATATGACCATTCTCTTGTTGGATACCAGGTTGATTACTGCTACCTGTTGATAATTTGTACCTGTGTGCTGCTTGGCAGTCCTTGTTCCCCCCACCCGTGTTCACTTTTATTTCCCAGCCAGTTGGCTCCCCGACTGCCACCTATCTTTTGTTGTGTGCTGCCTTTTAGTTTCTGGCGTTTCTTTCAGATCTTTTGTTATCCTAGGGTTTGTATCATGCAGAAAGATTTGAGAATTAATGAGGTAACTTTGGATTCAACCTCGGAATTTTGGTGTCATGAAGGTGGGGTCACTTTTTAGCCTCACATTGACAAGCATGTTAAGTTTAGTAAAGTAAGTTAAAGTAAGAGTTAGTATTCAGACTTACCGTACTTCAGATCATACTAAGAGAAAAGATATGGAGAGACAACTTTCTTGGAATATTCACTATAGGGTCTGTTCCCAACTTAATTTAATAGGGATTTGTACGAGAGCTGATAGTTGTTGTTGTTGTTGTGGCTTCAAAAACTTTCATATTTTTATTTATTTTTACTGAATTGAATGAAAATATATATATATGTATAAAAATACAATGGCGGCATGGTGAAAGATGTGTTAGCACATCTGCCTCACAGTTCTGAGGACCCGGGTTAAAATCTGGCCTCACCTCTGTGGAGTTGGCATGTTCTCCCTATGCCTGAGTGGGTTTTCTCAGAGTACTCCGGTTTCTTCCTACATCCCCAAAACCTGCATGGTAGGTTCATTGTAAACTCTCAATTGCCCATAGGTATGAATGAGAGTGTGAATTGTATGTGTCCTGCGATTGACTGACGACTGGGACCCCGCCTTTCGCCCAGAGTCAGCTCGGATAGGCCCCAGCTCGCCCACGACCCAAGTGAGGAGAAGTGGTATGGAAAATGGAAAGTGTCACTGGTTGTTTGTGTGTGCAGAGCTTACACAAATGCAGTAACACTCATGCCGCTCGAAAAAAGTAAGGTTCAAGTTCAGTACTCTTACATTTCCGACTAAATTCTAATGAGAATGCATTGTCTAGATCAGTGATTTCCAAACTTTCTGGAGCCAAGGCCCATATTTTACAACTGAAAAATCTCACGGCACACCAACAAACAAAAATGTCACAAAAAGTGGATATATCAATTACTGTATGTACTTCCTGCCATCTAATAGAAGACCATTTATGTGTTCTGTCTGTCACTATGCCTCACTGGCATAAATGGATGAACAAAGATACATTATTTCTTGTAAATAAATACTTTTTTGAGCAACTAAATAAAATTTTATAATTTCCCACGGCACACCCGAAGAGAGCTCACGGCACACTAATGTGCCCCGGCACAATGGTTGGGAATCACTCGTCTCGATCACGGTTGAGCAATTTACTTTCCAAATGGGCCATGTGAGAAACATGCCAATTACCTCATTTGCGTTTCATATTAATGTATGTATTTACATAAATTATTAACGTGTGTCTGTGTGTGTGTGTGTGTATATATATATATATATATATATATATATATATATATATATATATAAAATATATATATTTCTATATTTCATATATTTATTTATCTATATTTCTATATTTATTTTATATATTTCAAAATTGTGAAATATATATATATATATATATATATTCAAAATTGTGAAATATATATATATATATATATATATATTCAAAATTGTGAAATATATATATATATATATATATATAATATTTGTGTATATAATGTATGCTATATGTTGTTGTAATTACGAAATGTAAAAATTATAAGCAGTCATTAAAAGTACTATTTATAATTTGTTTTCTATATTTTTTGAAGTGTGCTGCCATTATAAAGTAACAACTGCTAACTCATAGATTGGAAATTCCTAGTTGAGACTTTCAAATCATTCCGCTTATCCTCACTTGGGTCGCGGGCGTGCTAGAGCCTATTCCAGCTTTCTGCGGGCGGGAGGCGGGGTACACCCTGAACTGGTCGCCAGCCAATCGCAGGGCACATATAAACAAACAACCATTCGCACTCACATTCACACCTACGGGCAATTTAGTCTTCAATCAACCTACCACGCATGTTTTTGGGATGTGGGAGGAAACCGGAGTACCCGGAGAAAACCCACGCAGGCACGGGGAGAACATGCAAACTCCACACAGGCAGGGCTGGGATTTGAACCCCAGTCCTCAGTCATCTGTGAGGCAGATGTGCTAACCAGTCGTCCACCGTGCCGCCTCTCAAATCATTATTAGTCCAAATTCCCTCCCCTGTGCATCAAGAATTTTCACTTTCGGCTTTGTGGCTAGTGACTAGTCGGCTACAATGAAGATACAAGTTGTTGCTGTTGCTCGCTTATATCGCCCATGGGTGCACATCAAGTTAAACCCACCCTTGAGGACTTGCACCCTGCCAGAACTAAGACAAGAGCGTGCAAAATCCTCTCGGACCCTCCACATCCCGGTGACCAGCTCTTCCAGTTCCTTACCTCAGGTAGGCGCTACCGATCAATGCAAACGAGAACTAGCAGACATTCCAACAGCTTCTTCCCTCTTGCAATCAACTCCTTAAACACCTAACCTATAATTCCATTGCAACATGCTGCCAATTTTTTTGTCTTGAGTTTGTTGTCACATTTCTGTCGGGCCAATGATATATTACTCGTGCACTCACTGTAGTAGTCTCGCCACGCTGCACTATTTGCATATCTGTTGTTGACCAATACTGGCCACTCATGCCAAAGTAGCATCTGCTCCATTTGCACACTGACTGAGGAGTATCTGCAACATTTGCACAATCTACATTGTCCCAGATTATCGCACTACTCGCTTGAAGTCTCGGCGCCCTTTGCACAATGGTCATTGCACCGGACTATTGCAATATTAGTCATTCGAACTGCTCTAAGTGCTAAAGGAGTCTGCATCTTTTTTTGCACAATTGTCAAAAAATTTAAATTTAAAAAATTTCCGGCATTACCAGATAACTGATTACATTGAACTTCAATAGGTGGATTTAGCCACATTTATCAGCAATGGTAAAATCTGTTTCAGTCCGCAAAAACAATTTGATTTCTGCCAAATTACATCTTTGTTGTGAATACATTGAGGATTGTTTTCTCCCTCCTGCTTTTCATTGCCCACAACCCTTTCTACAGTGAGGAACAGAGAGCTCAAATGGGTCTGATTGGCTCGGACAAACTGCAATTCGCTTTCACGTGCTGTGGTCGACCTTCTGGTTTCATTCCACAGAGCATTACATTTTGTAAACACAGACGAGAAAGCCTTTTGTATGTTTCTCAAGTTCCAAGTAGAGTTCCTTTAGGCTGCAATGCCAAAATTTTAGGCAGACACAAACAGGGGCGCTGAAAATGGGAGAAACAGGAGAGGGATTCTAAGGGCCCATGATTGACAGGGGCCCAGAGAGACCCCGCATAAAATTATAATCCTGACAAAATAATATGACACTCTGTAATACTCGTACAATTACAGCAACTGCATTTTTTATTTACAATGCACTACGTGTATTTGTTTTGGAAATATCGCAAAACATCTACCCTTCTCTATTTTCGCAAAAATGATTCTGTCTACCTGCTCCACCCTGCAAAGTGCACATTTTTCACTGACAGCGAGTGAAGGCGGAGACGCCACAATGCCACAAAAGTGGACGAGTCAAGAAAGAAAAGAAAAGAAGCCAGGAGAAAGAAGAGACAGCTTGACACTACTATATGTCACCCATTTTTATCCATTGGAAAAATGGATCTGTTAGTCGTTCACGTGGTGGAAAACCTGTAACCTGTTGTGTTTTCCTAACATTGTTCATTCTTTATAAGCTATCACACTATTCTTCCCATATTGTCCATATATCTGGAGAAAACTCTAGATTTATATGTTCCACTGTTGTTTTAGTTAAATAATCAATGCAGGGTATTTGTTAGAAAGCTCCTCTGCTCGTCTTCAGTCAGTCAAAAATGACGCATGTTGTGAACAGACATGTCAAGAAGAAAAGCAGCTGTCTGTCTGTCAGTCCCCCCGCCCCACCTGAACAAGCCCAAGTATCCAATGAGGAATGAGGTGAACACTGATTATTAATGAGAAAAAAAAAAATTTAAGAATAAAACTATTACTATTATTAGAATATAATACATTATATTTTCAGTGCTTAGTCCACAAAGTAACTGTCGTATTTTTATTTTCACAATTATGGGAATAGTCAAAAACATCATTAAAATGCGTGTTATGTGTTATGTAAAACAGTATCAAAATGTTCCACTGCCCTGAGTGGCCAGGTGTTGGGGTGGGGGCTTCCTGGTAAGATTTCTTTTCATAGGGTCCAAAATCCCTGGCACTGTCCCTGGACACAAATGACAGTACATGACATATATACTATATTGCCAAAAGTATTCGCTCACCTGCCTTGACTCATGTACGATTTTAAGTGATATCCCAGTCTAAATCCATATGGTCTACCCTTTGCAGCTGTAGCAGCCTCAACTCCTTTGGGAAGGCTTTCTGCAAAGTTTAGGAGTGAGTTTATGGGATTTTTTGCCCATTCTTCCTGGAGCATATCTTTGAGGTCACACACTGATGTTGGATGAGAAGGCCTGGCTCTCAGTCTCCGCTCTACTTCATCCCAAAGGTGTTCTCGGGTTGAGGGCAGGACTCTGTGTAGGCTAGTCAAGTTCATGCATACCAAATTCTCTCATCCATGTCTTTATGGACCTTGATTTGTGCACTGCTGCACAGACATGTTGGAACAGGAAGTGGTAATGCCCTAACTGTCCGACTGTACAAAATCTCTTGGTATTCTAAAGCATTCATGGTTCATTTCAGTGGATTTCAGGGGTTAATACGTTGAACATTTCCAACTTTGTGGCTGTGCACAAATTAAGGTTAATAAAGGCATGGATGAGAGAGTTTGATGTGGATGAACTTGACTGGCCTGCACAATCCTGACCTAAACCCTATAGAACACTTTTGGATGAGTTAGAGCGGAAAGCAAGGCCTTCTCGTCCAAAATTAGTGTGTACCCTCACAAATGCGCTTCTGAAAAAAATGACTTTGGGCGAGATGAGGTATATACCATGGACTGGTCGCATAAGGCCAATTTGGAGTCTACAATTATTATTCATCCATTTTCTGTACCGCTTATCCTTACTAGGGTCGCGGGCGTGCTGGAGTTCATCCCAGCTGACTCATTATTATTAATAATTTTGAAATCTGGGAGGAAGCCGGAGTACCCGGAGAAAAGCCATGCAAGCTCAAGGAAAACATGCAAACCCCACACAGGAAGCAGATATTCAAACCTCAAATCTCAGAACTGTGAGGCAGACTTACTAACCACTCGTCAAAGATTTGGAACAAGCGTAAGACACTGTAAAATTGTCTCCCTTATGTTTCTTTGATGTGGGCATAAATGAAATAATCCTCAAACTTTCCAAACCTCTCCTGCTGTGTGAATTCCACACTTCACTGCCTACTTTCTGAATGTGTTCCAAACATTTATTAAATGGCCAAGGACCTATTGACTGTATTGGTGAATAGATATCAACAAGCTGCTTGAGTGCTTTCCATGCTTTGACCCTCTTCAGCTGCAACTTGTTTTTTGAATCCATATCCGAGAGCTCTGAATTCCACCTTAAAGTAGCCATGTGGGAACAAGGTCTTATTTCCAAGAATACTGAAGTATGGAAAGTTAACTTCGAAGAATACATTTTCATTGCCTCTAATGTATTTTCTGGTTTCTTGATAATCTTTATGTTGGTGCACAGTAAATCAATAGTACATTTCACAGCATATATTTAGGACATTTTTCAAATAAAGAACCATGAAATTTAAAATGAGTTTCAATGTGAAATTGCATGTTATGCAACGAGTGAAAAAATTCAATAAAAGTAAATGTTTACTGTAAATCATGAAGCCCTTTTGCCAAATAATGCCAAATATAATTCCAGTCAAGGTCTCCTACACTCCTGACACATACTTTTTTATATTTCTCTAAAAGGGTCTGTATTTATTTTGTACTTAAATCTTATCAAGTCACTGATGGTGTAGTGGTACACTCGCCTGACTTTGGTGCAGGCAGCGTGGGTTCAGAATGTGAGTGCGAATGGTTGTCTGCGTCCATATGTGCCCTGCGACTGACTGGCGACCAGTTCAGGGTGTAGTCCGCCTTTCGCCCGAAGTCAGCTGGGATAGGCTCCAGCGTCGAGGGACCCTAACCAGGATAAGCGGTGTTGAAAATGGATGGATGAATCTTATCATAACTACATCTGATTATTAACTATTTTTGAAGCAAATTTTTAAACCAGTAACTGTTAACTGTACGATTGATTTTAACTTTACAGCTGACTCTGACATACATCATACAGTGGGAATTGTTAGCATTTTTGCTGATTTATTAAAAAAAGAAAAACTTAAATATCACACAGCCGTAAGTATTCAGACCCTTTGCTGTGACACTCATATATTTAACTCGGGTGCTGTCCTTTTCTTCTGATCATCCTTAAAATGGTTCTACACTTTCATTGGACTCCAGCTGTGTTTGATTATGCTGATTGGACTTGATTAGGAAAGCCACACCGCTGTCTATATAAGACCTTACAGCTCACAGTGCATGTCAGAGCAAATGAGAATCATGAGATCATAGGAACTGACTGAAAAGCTCAGAGACAGAATTGTGGCAAGGCACAGATCTGGGCAAGGTTAAAAAAAAAAAAAATTATGCTGCACTTAAGGTTCCTAAGAGCACAGTGGCCTCCATAATCCTGAAATGGAAGAGGTTTGGGACGATCAGAACCCTTCCTAGAGCTGGCCGTCCGGGCAAACTGAGCAAATGGGGGAGAAGAGCCTTAGTGAGAGAGGTAAAGAAGAACCCAAAGAGCTACTGACATGCAGTCGGGAGATGGGAGAAAGAGTTATGGCAGAGTGGCCCGACGGAAACCTCTCCTTAGTGCAAGACACATGAAAGCCCGCATGGTGTTAGCTAAAAAACACCTGAAAGACTCCAAGATGGTGAGAAAGAAGAGTCTCTGTTCTGATGAGACCAAGATAGAAATTGTTGGCCTTAATTCTAAGTGGCATGTGAGGATAAACCAGGCACTGCTCATCACCTGTCGAATAAAATCCCAACAGTGAAGCATGGTGGTGGCAGCATCATGCTGTGTGTGTGTTTTTCAGCTGCAGGGACAGGACGACTGGTTGCAATCGAAGAAAAGATGAATGCGGCCAAGTACAGGAATATCCTGGACGAAAACCTTCTCCAGAGTGCACAGGACCTTAGACTGGGCGGAAGGTTCACCTTCCAACAAGACAATGACCCCAAGCGCACAGCTAAAATACAGAAGGAGTGGTTTCAGAACAACTCTGTGACTGTTTTTGAATTGCCCAGCCAGAGCCCTGACTTAAACCCAATTGAGAATCTCTGGAAAGACCTGAAAACGTTCACCATCCAACCTGACAAGAACTGTAGAGGATCTGCAAGGAGGAATGGCAGATGATCCCCAAATCCAGGTGTGAAAAACGTGTTGCACAATTCCCAAAAAGACTCATGGCTGTATTAGCTCAAAAGGGTGCATCTACTAAATACTGAGCAAAGGGTGTGAATACTTAGCGCTGTGTGATATTTCAGTTTTCTTTAATAAATCTGCAAAAATTTCAACAATTCTGTTTTTTTTCTGTTAATACGGGGTGCTGTGTGTACATTATCTATCCATCCATTTTCTGAGCCGCTTCTCCTCACAAGGGTCGCGGGCATGCTGGAGCCTATCCCAGCTATCATCGGGCAGAAGGCGGGGTACACCCTGAACTGGTTGCCAGCCAATTGCAGAGCACATACAAACAAACAACCATTTGCACTCACATTCACACCTACAGGCAATTTAGAGTTGTCAATCAACCTACCATGCATGTTTTTGGGATGTGGGAGGAAACCGCACGCAGTCACGGGGAGTACGTGTGAACTCCACACAGGCGGGGCCGGGGATTGAACCCCGGTCCTCAGAACTGTGAGGTAGACGCTCTAACCAGTCGATCACCGTGTCGCGTGTGTACATTACCGTGGAAAAGAAATACTTAAATGATTTTAGCAAATGGCTACAATATAAAAATTTAAGGGGGTCTGACTACTTTCCGTACCCGCTGTATAATTGCCTTCACAGCAGAACATTTTGTTGCGATTGTGCATTGTTCAGAGTAGTAGTGTGTGGCATTCAGCTATACTTCAGAAAACAGTCCATGCATGCTTATAATCAGTTGACTTGAGCCTTATTGCCAAAATGTATAATTGTAGTGAATTTGTCAAGGACTCTAGTTAAAGCATTCACAAAAAGTGGTTGGCTGCTGAAGAGGCACAAGCATCAGTGTACCTAAAAGCCTGACCGTAGCCTTCCTATCACAGGCCCTTACTTGTGATGAGAGAGAGAAAAAAAGGACTGAGAGGCCTTCAGTCAAAGCAGCGGATGTGTCATCATGACATTAACAGTGCCACTCTAAGTAAGACACACTGGTTTGTACAGTGAATGAACAGTCAAGGGAACCGCCTTTTCTAGTCATCACCACATCAACATTAGTTGGTTTGGAAATGCCTACTCACGAATGACACAGAGCAGGATTCGCTGAATAATCCCCTTTCTGGTGCACAAAGACGTAACTTAATATGCAACATTGTACACTAAGTCTCTCCAGGCTGAAATATATTGGATTTACTGTATTTCTTACCAAAGCAGCCCAAATCATCGAAATGGAGTGTCTCTCGACTTGAGAAAAACACGTTCATAAGCACTGGTGGAAAGTTTCAAGGAATTGTTGCTCAAAGAAGAGTTGGCTTCAAGTCAAGCTAAACTCAAATTGCATCCCACTCACTTATCTATGTCACCCAGAAACATACCTTATAGCTTCATACACAAATACACACTTTTTTGTATTACTTAACCCTTTTAGCACCATAATAATAGATGTATTTATTAAAACACCAGGTCTTTTTTTTTGTCTATTGAATGATTAAAATTGCTCGAAGTAGCGAGGAGTTACGGTAATTTGAAATACACATCCGCCGCGGTGTCACCAGTGATCCCCGTGGTTTTAAAAGGGTTAAAACACACATGCCTGGAGGGATGGTGTCTTTCCACTTTATTCGGACAGAGCCGCAGACATCAATTATCACCACTCCTATCACCAATCTTAATATCACAGAAAAAAAGATGCAGACGGCCAATATGACAATAACAACGGAGGAAACAAAACTGCCATTTTATAATGCAAAGCCTACAAAGATGCTGCCATCAAAAGCGAGATGCAGCAGGGTGTTTAGAAAATGAATTTTTAGTTGTTGAGAGGTTGAAATTTAGTCGACCCGAGTGAGGATAAGTGGGACAGAAAATGGATAGATGGATTAATTCATAATAAATTAAGATGTAATTGTAGGTGTGTGTGTATGTATGTATGTATGGAATGGAAGAACATTTAATTGTTCTGCCTATCACTAAATAACACTGACATAGATGGATGAACAAAGATGTATTTCTGATTAAGAAAAACAAAAACACTAAGCAGACGCCACAGAAGGTGGTTGAAAACAACCAGGGAAAGATCCTGTAGGACTTCCAGATGCAGACTGACAAACTGGTGATGGCCAACCAGCCTGACATATGTTTTTACATGTTTTTTTTGTTTGTGTAAAATAAAATATATATAAATCAAGACACACCACCTCATATGCCAGCTTTTTGTGATGTACAAAAATGAGACAAATGGATAACCATTTTTTTTAACCATTAGTGTTACCTACAACCTGTATAACTCAATTGAATTAAAAAATATATATATTTTTTCACGAGGGGAAGAGAAACGAAACAACTTGGATACTGTGGTTGTACAAGTGTGAATACCCTCTTATAACTGGTGATGTGGCTGTGTTCAGAATTGTTCAAATTGTTAAATTGGAGTCAGTACACACATGACACCATTTACAATTAGAATTAGAATTTTAGATGAACCATCCATCAATTTTCATCCGCCGAGCCGAGGTCGGGTCGCGGAGGCAGTAGCTCGTGAACAAGACAGGGGGCAGGTTCTCATCCCTGACCTGGAGAGGGCACACCACCCTTTTCCGACTGAGGACCTTGGTCTCAGATTTGGAGGTGCTGATTTTCATCCCAACTGCTTCATACTCAGCTGCTAACCACTCCAGTGAGAGTTTGAGATCACGTCTTGATGAAGCCAACAGAACCACATCTTCTGCAAAAAGCAGAGATGCAATACTGAGGCCACCAAACCGGATCCCCTCTACACATCAGCTGCGCCTAGAAATTCTGTCCATAAAAGTTATGAACAGAATCGGTGACATTGGCAGCATTGGTGGACTACAACCCTCACCGGAAACTAATCCGACTTACTGCCAGCGTTCCTCCCAATCACGTTCTTCCAGGTCTCACTGTCATTGCCCACGTGAGCCTTGAAGTCCCCCAGCAGAACAATGAAGTCCCCAGCGGCAGCACTCTCCAGACCCCCTCCAAAGACTCCAAAAGGGTGGGTACTCTGAACTGCTGTTTGATGTATCGCCACAAATAACAGTCAGGACCCGTCCCCCCCACTCGAAGGCGAAGGGAGGCTACCCTCTTATCCACCGGGGTGAACCCTAATGAACAGGCACCAAGCCGGGGGGCAATAAGTATACCCACACCTACTCAGCACCTCTCACCTTGGGCAACTCCAGAGTGGAAGAAAGTCCAACCGCTCTCGAGAGGACTGGTACCAGAGCCCAAGCTGTGTGTGGAGGCGAGTCCGACTATATGTAGTCGGAACTTCTCAACCTCACACACCAGCTCGGGCTCCTTCCCTGCCAGAGAGGTGATGTTCCACATCGCCTTAGCCAGCTTCTGTAGACGGGGATCTGATCGCCAAGGTCCCTCCCTTCTGCCACCACCCAGCTCACACTGCACCTGACCCCTATGGCCCCTCCCACAGGGGGTGAGCCCATGGGAAGGTGGACCCATGTTACCCTTTATGGCTGTGCCCGGCCGGGCCCCATGGGTGCAGGCCCGGCCACCAGGCAATCACCTTCGAACCCCACCTCCAGGTTTTTAGATTAACCCCAAATAAAATGTGGCTGTTCTAGTATGTTTTTCCTGACATTTTAGTCGCCACATCTTACAGCACAAGCCATGGTTTGTAGAGAGCTTCCATAGCAGAGGGATCTCATTTCTTAAATGTATCAGTCAGGAGAAGGGTACCAAAGAATTTCTAAGGCAGATAAATATACTATACTATAAATATACTACCATGGAAGAGAGTAATCATCAAGTGGAGATAATACAGCACAATAGTGACATTACAGAGAGCTGGACAGCCATCCAAACTTAATGATAAAACGAGATGAAAACTGGTCAGGGAGGCTGCCAAGCGACAGCAACATTGTAGGAACTGCAGGAATTTCTGGCAAGCACTGGATGTTTAGTACATGTGACAACAATCTCCCATATATATATGTTATAGGTCAGATTAATGGTGGGAAGGTTTTTTTTAAATTATTTACTCGGTCTATTATTTATTATATATCACAAAAACCTGTCCTTTGAACAGGGATGTGAAGACCTTTATATCCTTTCTAAATACCTGTAACGGTGATATAAAGTATATTGAAGTCAGATAATTAAAAACTAAAAATGATTTTTAATCCAATAGTATATATGTAAAAACCCACACAACATACATTTTCTAATGTCGTCTCATCTACAGTAAAATGCCATGTACATCACTCCAAGCTACTGATAATTAAGGATCAGAATTCACCTTGCAGGTTATTTGAGAAGACAAGAGGAAACACTTATTTTCCCTAGTACCAGTGGTCCTTGAAATTGCTCAGTGATTAGCATCCCACCATGCTTAGTGTTGTGTTTAAAAAAAAAAAAAAAAAAAGGTTGGGTACGGCCCCTCTCATTATTTTATTTCCTGTGGTTCGAACAAGGAACCTATGGGTTCAATAAAAGGCAGACTGTTGTGTTTCATTTTGCTGCTGCTGCTGCAATTTGCAGCATTCAACCTATAATGTTGGATGATTGAAGAATGTGGATTAGGTGGGTGGCAATGATGACAGAGAACAATGGTAGACAGACACAATCACTAGGGAATATATAAATAGCGCTTTACTCTATTGTTGAGTTCACCATAAATGTCTAAGTTTAAGAGGACAACCCGTCACCAGAAATTTTTCAAGCAAAAGAGGAACTGTGTCCCATCAAGCCACGATTAGACGTCATTTTTTGCCTTTCTACCCAGTGGGTTGTGCAAGAACAAAAACTAGGGAAGGAAAAGCTTTGGATACTGAATGAGTCACTTTTCATCGAGGTGAGTCAGTGGTTGACTTCATGCATGCCATGCATGAAGAGATATAGTTTTGCCCAGGACCTTGTTTCCCATGGTGAATTCTGTCAAAGCTGATGTAGTCACTGGTCCTGCCGTGCTTTGCAGCTTTTCGATCCCTTAACGGGTAGGTAAATGCCAAAACCTACAATGTCCAATTACCAAAATTCTGTGTGGCATTAGCCTATGCCCCACCCCTTCAATGAATTACTGAAAATGACAGTGATAATAATGAATACAACAATAAGAAATAAATAAGAATTCATTGGCAATGTTAGCAGTATATTGATCACTATCAAATATTTTTAGAATTGATTGGTCTGTCGATTATTCCATCAATTAATTGAAGGAACAAATACAACATTATTTTGCATTATTTTATTTTAAAATATGTTTTTCTGATTACTATTTAGGATTATTGTTGTTTATTTGGTATTGTTTAATCCATCCATCCATCCATTTTCTACCGCTTATCCGAGGTCGGGTCGCGGGGGCAGTAGCTTTAGCAAGGACGCCCAGACTTCCCTCTCGCCAGCAACTTCATCCATCTCTTCCGGGGGGATCCCGAGGCGTTCCCAGGCCAGCCGAAAGATGTAGTCTCTCCAGCGTGTCCTGGGTCGTCCCCGGGGTCTCCTCGCGGTGGTACGTGCCCGGAACACCCCACCAGGGAGGCGTCCGGGAGGCATCCGAATCAGATGCCACAGCCACCTCATCTGGCTCCTCTCAATGTGAATGAGCAGCGGCTTTACTCTGAGATCCTCCCGGATGACCGAGCTTCTCACCATATCTCTAAGGGAGAGCCCGGACACCATGCGGAGGAAACTCATTTCGGCCGTTTGTATCCGCTTGTATCTTGTATTGTTTAATGATTGAACAAAACCAAATGAAGAAAGATTGAGAAATATGACATGAGAGGGAGGGATGTTTTAATCACCAACCTTTTTGCAATTGTGAGCTACTTTTTGGGTACTGATCAATGTGAAGGGCTACTAGTTTGATATACACTTCTGAGGCTGCTCCAGCTCATCGACATGTCAATTGCACGCTATTCATATTACAACTGCAAATAATGATTATTTCCATAATAGACTAAACTGACTATTATTTTTCCCATGAATTGATTATGATTGAGTTATTGGTTTGGTCCATAACATGTCAGACACTAAAGAAAAATGTTCATTGTTTTCCAAAGTGGAATGATGTTCGAAAATGTCTTATTTTGAGTAAAGGTCAGATGACAAAGATGTTATGGGGTCAGTTAAAATTGATATTTGCATTGTTTATATGTTATGTAATACATGCACATAACTTCCAGCAAGTTTTCAACCATTGTTTAGCTAACAATGTTGTTTTTATGGCGCATATTGAGTCCTCCCCGAACATCCCCGAAGCTCAAGACACCGCGGTGTGGTTACTCTATCCACCACAAGGGCTACCAGAAGTGACGTTGCAATTGACAAACACAGCGCACTACACTCTATACGCAATGGCGAGCAACGTGTTGGAATAGGAGGAGGAGGAGGATTTCGACGTACAGGAGCACCTAACTGAACTTGGCATCGTCAAACCGTACATGTTTGAGTCGATCAGGAGGTCGGAACCTGACAGTGACGAAGACGAGCAGCCAAGTAGCAGCTGTACAACAGAAAAGGAGAGTGGCCACTGGCTCCATGTGACGGTATGTCAAAGGCATGTCTTTTTATACAGTCATGGCTTGAAATAATGGCACCCTAGGGGTGCCAATATTTTTTAGCACGACTATACGTATTATATATTAATATGTTTCAGTGACACGGCACAAGCTTTTACATAGTATGCAGTATTCCTAAATATTGTGTGCCTCGAGTAGCGTTATAACATGCCGCACAGAAAATCTTTGCTGTGTCTGTTGGCTTGTCATCTAGGCAAACGTACAGACGATAGTACTAAAACGTATTGCGTGGGTCTTTTTTTTCCTACTGCCCAGTGCATAGAAACCATAATAGTGTCGTAGGTATATACAAGGAAATCCTCACCTCTTGTCTGCACCGCTTTGCCGCAGCACCGAGACGGCTGCGAGATTTAGTTCTCTTGCTGGCGGTTGAGGTCCCGATGACCGTAGGAAAAATAGTTGGTACCGCAGCTGGTTTCAGCCTCTACCTCTGTATCCAATGCTTTCTGCTAAGTCTTTCTCAAAACATGCCGGTTCAAAGTGATCGGCACAGTTTGGAATGCTTGCTAGGCACCCATAGCTGACCACGTTTCTTCCCCTGTCGAGTGACTTTGGCTATCCACTGGTAACGTATTCTTTTTTCACTTGGAAAGCCATAAAAAAAAAACTCTTGCCACTGCCTTGAACCATTTGTACGACCAAATGCCACTCAATAAACCATCGTGACATTGTTAAATCATACAAGGACGGGAACAACAGCATGGAACAATAGCACACAACGTCGAATGAACAGGCTGTTTGGCTCGTGTTACGTCACAGCGCTGGATAGAGCCGAAGACCGGAAGGCGCTGGATGCAAAAAGCAGAAGGCGCATTCTGCATCATATTTATCGATTTAACTGCTGTGTATCTGCTGTATAATCCCTTTGAAATAGGAGAAGTGGTTTGTAAAGGGGTTTTCGAGTTATCAAGAAAACCTCTGACCTTGAAACGCAAAAGGTAATCAGTCTGTTTTCATGAAGGATGACAGAAATCAGAGAATATTTACTGTTGAGGGGCTGAAATCAGAGGATTTGGACAAAGTTAAACAATGGCTCTCAACAATGATTTGATTATCAAAAAAGTTGATTAATTTGATGATCTATTAGTTGTCGATTAATCAATTAATTGTAACACCTCAATATTATTTTAACGATATGTTTATTAATGTAGTTGTAAGCTGCAGCGATATAAAACCGCACTTCAATGTACAGAGAAATAATTCTAATATTTTGCTCCTCTTAAGTACAGTTACTCAATAAGGAAGCCAGCTATTTGTTTGACAGTATACAACGGATGCCTGACACTCTTTTATTTGCAAGTAATGCTTTGAATGCCGAAATGATGATAATTTTCCTATGTATTGTTTTACAAAAAAATAAACAGTAAAGCACATTATTATTTCACTATCGAGATGCCAAATTATATTTACTTATATTACTAAATGAAAAAAATTTGTTTATGTGCTAAAATTCTATCTGATTAATTTCTGACTTTTTCAGTCTTCATTTCTGAAGCCAAATGAGCCAGTTTAAATTTATGTATAAAAAGAGTATGTCATCCCTTTTTCTTGGTCAAAATGTTAAAATGTCGATTACGACTGATATCCCGTTGCTGGACGAACATCGAAAATAATCGGAAAATATGATGGGTAGAGGACATCTAGTAATGGACATGGCTGGCTGGCGTCATCCTCAGTCATATAGACATACAAAAGCCCCTGTTTCCCCTGATGCTGTGTCATCAGTGTGTAAATTATCTTAATTTCTCTCCATGGTATCATTGGGAGAATGAGAATGTGATCCGGTGAATGAAGCCTCGAAGATATTGGAGTACTGTACATTGAATGCCGTTGCGATAGCAGCAGCGTGAGAATATGTCATGGCGTGACACAAAAAGGCACACTCACTTACTGCTGTAATGCTTTTTAATTAATTGGGTTTTTTTATGTATGGTGTGGAAGTGTTTTTCATACTAATATTTACTACTTTTATGACTTCGCTATTGTGTTAGCGTAGGTTAGTGATAGAGTACGCCACGTTCTGATTTGCCTACTAATTTGGGTTTCGTTGCCACCGTAGGTTTGAAACTGTCATAAACCGAGCAGCTCCTGTATTGTGTAAATGTGTAGAGTACGTGGAATGCACATTGTTTTCTGGATCGTAGACTTAATGCGCAGGCTGTGGATTCAGAAGTGTACACTTGAGGACAAAGTCGTGCAGGTTTATTGTGTGATGTTTATTCCTAATGAAGCCCCTTCACACCAACCTACAAACAAGCCTTTTCAGTATTTTGTTTCTTACTGACAAATTGTTCCTATCCATTCTTTAAGCCGATTGGCCCAACTAACGCTGAGTATTTCTAACATCCACCCTGTGTTGGAGTGTTAAGAAAGATGGGAGCTTCATTTCTGCTTGAGTTGCACCACCACATCGAGACGGCATGCTGGGGGAAAACAGGATACATAGGGGGGCAAAAGAAATACTGTGCACACAGGTTTGCACGTGTAGATTCAGTGAAAATAAAGCTTGATTTTAAGCTTTTACAAGATGTCACACTCCAGTTCCAGAGCGCTTTCGCGTCTGGCCAAAACCCTGCGCTATTTTTTTTTTTTTTTTTTGTGCTGCAAACGTGTATGCTGAGAATACCTGAACAGAATTTGAATTACCATATGACGTACGTCTCTTCGAGCACTGATGTCCTGTTGGCAACAAGGAGTCTCACACGTCCGTACTGCCTCCAGCAAGCGCTCAAACCAGCAATTTGTTGCATAGCTCCCCACCGCACCGATCATATCTACATTGTATCTACAGCGAGCATAATCTATACGTCCGAACGACACACATTCACATACACGTACACATGCACGCATACGCACGCACTAGCGGATGCGGCAGATATCATAAAAGCACACGGGGATGAAAATGGACGTAGCAAGGCGTCCCAAAAAAAAAAAAAAAAAAAAAAAGAAGAAGTATATTACCATACATTCAAGTATTAGGTTGAAGTGCCCCGTTTTCCGCATTGCAACCGGAGACATGACACGATCCGTGCGGAACACACCGGACGTGGGGTGAATCTCAGAGAATGCAATCAAATACTTACGCATTTTATCGAGTGAATACAAAGTGGGAGCGTTGAGGGGAAAACCGGCAGGGCCCTGGTCCCCGTTTTGGAAGCTGTGCAGTGCGAACGAGGCGCAAATCTCCATGTGAGAGAAGCTTTTTTTGGGGGGAGCTGCGGCAGTCCGAGTCTCCCTCTCGATCACAAGTCAGAATGCTCGCCTGTGAAAAATGCCAAACATTGGCGGGTGTGTGTGGGAGGGGGGGGGGGGGGGGGGGGAGTTGCGTGAATCTACGATGCACGCCACCCCACTCGTTCCCTTGAATGGTGATGAGCCCGTCTATGGATCGGCACCAGCACTGTCAGCGGGACGACGACCTGAAGATATTCCGATCTGGACTAAGAGGGGGGGGGGGTGGGGGGGGGGGGGGGGGGGAAGAGATCCTGCAGAGTTTCAGATGATGGTGTGGGGGGCATCGAGTCTGTGATGGCGCTCTTGTTACCCAGTCAAGCCCAAAACGGACTCCCACTGGCAGGTTCCTCGTTGGGGGGGGAAAAAAAGACGATACATGCGCAAACCCACATACACACGAACAAAAATTGGAGTATTTAGGTTTTGTCCGTTTCCTCTAATCACCCCCGCACTTTACTGGTTTAGCAGACAAATGTGACAATGAACTCTTGAAGGCATTGCTGATGGGAGCAGAGCAAGGTTCGGAAGGGAGGGGAAAACCTCGCAAAATCCCCACTGCAAGCATCACGGCTGGGACAGGACAAATGTGGCCACATTTGGGGAGGGAAGGGGAGGGGGGCGTGTGCGCGCAACCACGAGCACGGCTTTTGGAAGCGCGCGTGGGGAGTTACGTGAGCCGGACAAGCAGACTGGAAGTGTGCGCCTCGCCCAGGGACCACTTTAACTTGGACCGCTTTGCCTGCGCGTCCATCTGGTCATTTAAATCACACAGCGGTCGTCAATTATCAGGGATCAATGGCATTAACGCACAAAGCCTGTGCGCGCGCGCGTGTGAAGAAATAGTTGATGAGGTATGGTTGCCATCTACAGGCGTGAGTCTCCAATCAAAACCTCTAAAACGCCATCCATGGATTCATTCAGTCAGCATATTAGAAATGAATATTGAACACATCTGTATATTGTTTAATTCATCTCTATGACAGTCTTATATAAATAAGGCCTTTATTATTCTATAGTTGTATTGGGTCTATTTAACGTCTGCAGGTTTACCTAATAATGTGGTCCATATTAGAAAGCACAAACTTTAGATATGTTTGGGTTTTGTATTAAAACTACATGCTTGTATATGTACATCTATGTTCGATACTGCTTGTCCTCCTTAGACCTGGAACTATCCATGCTGACTTTGGTTCACCCTGAACTGGCCACCAGGCAGTCACACAGCACATATGGACACAGAGTCAATCACACTCACGTTCCATTCACACTCATGAACAAATTGGAGTCTTCAGTTTAAGTAAGGTATGTTTTGGGAATGTAGGAGGAAACCAAAGTAGTCCTACCCAGAAAAAGGCAAACTTCATGGACAGGCAAACTTCACACTTGGGGGCCTGGAGTCAAGATTTAAACCCTGAACCTCAGAACTGTGAGGTATAATGACTCGTAGGTACTGTACTCTATATAGATACTTAAGACTCAGAACTATGGAGTACTCAATTGTGGAGATCAGGGGTGATTATAGGATCAGAAGTTTAGGGTTGCTGAGCTCGCGGCCAGGCAACATAAAGTTCACTGTTTGGTACATTTCAGTGCAATTAAATTCCCACATTTATGAAAGATAAATATAACACTTTTTGGAAAGTCTGTGACTAAGCCATGAACTCTCATAAAGGTTATCTAAATGTTGAGTTGAGCCACAGCAAAAGAGGAATGGAAGCATATCCTAACTCTACTAATTTAAAATAAGATCGGGCGTTAGGAAACTACAGTTATTTTTTTTACATTCTACCATCAGCTGCAGCCGACGTGGGCGACGTCATGAAGGCTGTGATTGATGGCAGACTGGGGACAAAGACCAAGAATGGGTTTGAGATAAAATGACGAGGTCTTCGGGAAGCAAAAGGTGGACAAGGTAGCTAGGCTACGAACTCGACATAGAGCGACAAATTGGAGTCCCACAGGGTCTTAAGAGTAGTCAGGCGTAATTAGGATGATGCAGCTGCTAGACTCCAACACGTCAACCCTGCAAAGCACTCATGACAACTAATTACTCAGTTTGGCTGGACGGCCAACTCTAGGAAGGGTCCTGATCGTCCCAAACCTCTTCCATTTCAGGATTATGGAAGGCACTGTGCTCTTAGGAACCTTAAGTGCAGCAGAATTTTTTTTTGTAACCATGGCCAGATCTGTGCCTTGCCACAATTCTGTCTCTGAGCTCTTCAGGCAGTTCCTTTGACCTCATGATTCTCATTTGCTGTGACATGCACTGTGAGCTGCATGGTCTTATATAGACAGGTGTGTGGCTTTCCTAATGAAGTCCAATCAGTATAATCAAACACAGCTGGACTCCAAACCTACACCTAACCATTTTAAGGATGACCAGAAGAAATGGACAGCACCTGAGTTAAATATATGAGTGTCACAGCAGAGGGTCTGAATACTTATGGCTGTGATATTTCAGTTTTTCTTTTTTAATAAATCAGCAAATATTTCAACAATTCTGTTTTTTTCTGTCAACATGGGGTGCTGTGTGTACATTAATGAGGAAAAATGAATTTACATGATTTTAACAAATGGCTGCACTATAACAAAGAGTGAAAAATTTAAGGGGGTCTGAAAACTTTCCGTACCCACTGTAGGTTTCCCTTCATTTTGTAACCCATCTGTGTTTAATTACTTTCAAATTTGATCCCGACAGAAGCTTATAAAACTCTTGCAAACATTACATTGCTGCTCTAAATCTAAGCACTGCCAGATGGGCAATGTGTGCCATAATTTTCTTACAAGGAAAAGTTACATGACGAGCAAAATCTTTTATTTTCAATTCACTAAATTCTTAGCGTTCTGTGCAAAAAAAAGAAAAATTAAAATAAAACCAAAAAAAAAGCTTTTTTTAAAAAAAAATTTTAAACAAGCTATGTTATCCAATTCAATCAAAAATGTTTTGCCCTCAAACTTTATTTGACATCCTGGGTTTTGTCTGTCATATTAATCAAAGTGAAAAGCTCTGTTTAATTGTTAAACATGTAAAAGAGAGAGAGTAGGATTTAGTTGGCTCTTTTATACCTCATTTTAGGTCGCTATCCTCTCGTCTGTCAAAATATGTGCTGTGAAGTCACTCTATTTTCCTTCTTCCTTCTATCTCTTACCAGCGTTCCACTGGGATTGTTGGTTGCGCCGCTGTGCTTGCACAAGTCCCAGACTGCTTTCTGGAACAAACTTCAAGCGGCTAGACTGGAAAATAGAAGGAAGGGGAAATATGGTGGCGACAGAGAGTGTAAAGAAGTGAGAGGATCTTCCAGTGCCACGGAGTCTCTTCAATTATTCAAATGGTCGCTGTCCCACTGCGCTTGTTCTCTCTTCTTGGTTTGAATACTAAAATGGCTAATCCCAAAGAGACAGATATCCACCAGACGATTCCCATACAGCAAGCATGTGATGTGCACTTGACTCCTCGTAGCCTCACCACAGAAGTCGATGAAGGGTAGACACGTAAAGAAATTGACTCCCAAGAGAAAAACATTGCTCTCACATTTGGAAAAATAGCTTTATGTGTCTACCTGTTTTTTAAGAGACTTTGAAGGAAGATTGATACTACCTCAGTTGTAAGAATATCTTTTATTTCTCCAAATGGTATTCATATTCATATTTTTTGAACAGCAGCACGTTAGCCGACTGGTTAGAGCGTCAGCCTCACAGTTCTGAGGACCCGGGTTCAATCCCCGGCCCCGCCTGTGTGGAGTTTGCATGTTCTCCCCGTCCCTGTGTGGGTTTTCTCCGGGCACTCCGGTTTCCTCCCACATCCCAAAAACATTCATTAATTGGAGACTCTAAATTGCCCGTAGGTGTTACTGTGAGTGTGAATGGTTGTTTGTTTGTATGTGCCCTGCGATTGGCTGGCAACCAGTTCAGGGTGTACCCCGCCTCCTGCCCGATGACAGCTGGGATAGGCTCCAGCACGCCCGCGACCCTAGTGAGGAGAAGCGGCTCAGAAAATGGATGGATGGATGGATATTCATATTCATATTTTTTTAACAGCAGCACGTTAGACGACTGGTTAGAGCGTCTGCCTCACAGTTCTGAGGACCGGGGTTCAATCCATGGCCCCGCCCGTGTGGAGTTTGCATGTTCTCCCCGTGCCTGCGTGGGTTTTCCCCGGGCACTCCGGTTTCCTACCACATCCCAAAAACATGCATGGTAGGTTAATTGACAACTTTAAATTGCCCGTAGGTGTGAATGTGAGTGCGAATGGTTGTTTGTTTGTGTGTGCCCTGAGATTGGCTGGCAACCAGTTCAGGGTATACCCCTCCTCCTGCCCGATGATAGCTGGGATAGGCTCCAGCACGCCCGCAACCCTAGTGAGGAGAAACGGCTCAGAAAATGGATGGATGGATGGATGGATATTTTTTGAACAATCGAAAGCAACTTTTCAGTAATACAGTCAGGGTGAGACACTTCTGGGCGCTGAGAGTCAGCAGCTTATTGTATTGCAGTAGCTTCGACTCACTTTCTATTTTCTTTCTTTCTTTCTTTCTTTCTTTCTTTCTTTCTTTCTTTCTTTCTTTCTCATTTACTGTATTTTCCCTTCCATTTACAATTTTTTTTAAATATTTTGGTCCAACATGTATTGTTAGGGAATGTCAACGCTCTCGTTTGCATTGCTTCACCTACAACTGTGAGGCTGTCGGGGTAGGTCTACAGACTACTGAAGGTCTGCAACGCTTTTAGATCTGGGGATGAGGAAGGCCTGAGGACAGCCACGGCCAATTTGTCTCGCGGCATCGGGGAAGCCAAGAAAAGTACTCCAGGAAGATCGCCCCACCGCTTCAGTGACAGCAGTGACACCAGGAGTCTGTGGCGTGGTAGTCAGACCATTACGGACTATAAACCCTCACCACAGACCTGCAACAGCTCCATCCCCCTGCTAAATTACTTTTTTGCTTGCTTTGAGGCGCACAACAGCACACAAGACTCCACCCCCTCCTGGTGATCAACTGCTGACACTGACCCGGGACAGCGTGAAAAGATCTCTCGACTGGATCAACACACGAAAAGCCCCGGGTCCTGATAACATGCCTGGTCGTGTTCTGAGGGACTGTGCAGCTGAACTCACAGATGTCTTCCCAGACATCTTTAACACCTCCGTGAGTCAAGGTGTTGTCCTCACATGCTTCAAAGCCATCACAATCATCTCGGTCCAGAAGACGTCGTCTCCCTCCTGCCTCAATGACTACCGTCCAGTAGTACTCACTCCCATTCTGATGAAGTGCTTCGAGCGGTTAGTCATGCACCACATCAAGTGCCCCAGCCCCCCACCCCCTCCTTGGACCCCTTCCAGTTTGCATATCAGTCCAACTGGTAAACCGATGACGCCGTCTCCACCACCCTCCACTCTGCCCTCACACACCTGGACTCTAATGACTCATGTCGGACTGCTGTTCATAGACTTTAGCTCAGCATTCAATACCATTATCCCTCAACAACTGAGGACAACACACATTGGACGAGCTGGGGCTCAACACTTCGATGTGCAACTGGCTGCTGGACTTTCTGATAGGGAGACCGCAGGCAGTACCGGTTGGCAGCAACACATCCAGCACCATCACTCTGAACACGGGGGCCACTCAAGGTTGTGTGTTGAGTCCCCTCCTCTTCACTCTGCTGACACCGACATACAGCTCCAACCTCTTTATCAAATTTGCACACAACTGTGGTGGGTCTCAACAGCAACGGGGACAAGACAGACTACAGGAGTGAGGTGAGCCGCCTGGCTGGGTGGTGCACGAACCACAATCTCTCCCTAAATGTGGAAAAAAATAAGGGTATTGTTGTGGACTTTAGGAGAGAGCACTCCCAGCATGCTCCCCTGAACATCAACGGTGCTGCGGTGGAGAGAGTGTGCAGCACCAAGTTCCTGGGAGTGCACATCACATAAGACCTCTCCTGAACCAGCAACACCTCATCACTGGCCAAGAAAGCTCACCAGCGTCTCTACTTCCTGCGCAAGCTGAGAAGAGCAAGAGCCCCGACCACCATCTTGTGCTCGTTCTACAGAGGGACCATAGAGAGCATCTTGACCAACTGCATCACTGTGTGGTGCGGAGCCTGCACCGCATCCTCCATAAAATAGGCAATTTTACCACAATGACAATTTACATCTTCATCTCATATGTGTAGCAAGAGTTTATTGGTCAACCATACGGTTGAGCTGGCATCTATGGTAAAGGCCTCTATAGCAGGGTTTACATGCAGACCTTTTTGTCATTATGATTGAATTTATTTCAATTGAAGATCTCTGGTCAATTGTTTACATGTGATGTAACCTATTCCAATCAGGTTTATGCATGTCCATTACAATTAATCAGAACAGCCGTGTGACAGGCTAACATCGAAGTAAACGTCACGTCATTTATCAAGATGGAAGTCAGTCGTCTATTTACCACAGTAGTAGGGATTGTTTTTACACTTTTATTAAAACAACCGCTTGATAAAAACAAGTTATAAGTACTTAAAAATACGATCTCCGTCAATTACGAGCTCTGGTTGGAGGCCGCCATATTTACGAGCGTAAACGATGACATCACCACACAGTTACGTCAAGACAGAGCATGCGCAGACTGAGTACAGCCCGGCACCATTCTGATTCACGGTTTACATGATCAAAATTCACTTCTGATCGGTTTGGCAAAAGGAATATACCACTTCTGTGAAGCCAAATGAAATTCCATTCAGATTCGGCCTGTTTATTCCAATTGAGGTGTTTATATGGAGGATTTACTTTTGGTTTGGGCTGCTAACCCGATTCTAATCAGAATACAAGGCTCTGTGTAAATCCCCCTTATGGCCCTTAAAACTGATTCTTTGCTTTCTTAATGTAAAGAATTGTGTCTGTAATAAAAATAATAATGAAAAGATATCAGATATCAATAATGTTGCTGTTACGTTCTCCAAGTAAATAGGCTTTTCTGATCTAATAAAAAAAAAAAATCAAATATCTTTCATTCCTATTTTTATGTGAATTACACTAGTGGTATCACTAGTGTAATATCACGTGGTAATCGTGGTAATCACGTTTTAAGTGGCCTGAAATCATCACTTTTTTATTGCTATGTATGATTACTTTGAAAGAAGGTTTAATTTATTCAGCTACATACTGTAGACATTATTTTCCCCACTATTTTCACTGCAGAACACCAGAGTAGTGGTATTATTGGTATCATTGTAAAAATATTGTAATGTTGTTGTTTTTTCCAAATATTGTTCTGTATGTGGATAACGCTTTGATTCCCACACTTACACACATACACCTTCAACCTATGAACAAGCATCAAGGGAGTGATTTCAGAGGACTGTGAGAACAGAGCAATTTTCCTAAGCGCTCAGGAAACAGCCCAACATTTCTTGAGCAACCAGCCCTCAATTCCAAACTGGCTGGTCTAAAATGGGTCCTCAACTTTTCAGGCCCATATTGAATCTCAGATATGTTTTATTGCACGGATTCTCACGGATTCATCACTGCCACCCTTAGGGTGCAATATCTAAGAAAATCTATTTTCCAAACAGCTCTAAATCCATTTTGATTCTTCTGAGAAAAATATCATTTACCCAGCACTGCCTGCAAATTTTATATTTAAAAAAAATAATAATAATAATTTATTCTGGTAAAACAATTGGCTCAAGCTAAACATTCAGTTTAACCAAAAATAATGAATGACAATGTGATAATCTTTTTTTCAATTTTGTCTGTGTGAACAGCTCTCTGTTTTTGTGACAGACAGGTGGCATTTTCCAAGTGGCGCCTTTCTCATTGTCTCTCACCTGACAGTGTGGGTTATCTCCTAGCTGTCTCCCCCACAGCACGCCCAGGTTACCGCAGTCAAGCAGATGGATTGACTTTTTTAACAGATGCAGTATGCTCAGCAAAAACCTAAACCTCTCATTTGCCATAAATACAATGCATCATAATTACGATTTTTTGTTTTTTAAGTCAGCACTAATGTGCTGAAAGCTGGAGTCCATTCGACTAGTCGCAGTTGACATCATTGATATTCAGTACAATACTATAGTTGGAAAAAAATCACAGCAGGGGGGAATGCATAGCAATAATCTATATACATAGACAATGAACAGCTAATACATCAAATTCAGATGGTACATATACATTACAAAAAAAAATTTTAGGCAGAAAAAAATCTCGCTCGGTCTGTTTGCTGCTGGGACAGCTACGTAAGGTTTGCACAACTTGGCCAAATGGAGCAACCTGTCCTCCTCATGGGCCCACCACAGCAGCGGTTTCAGCAAGGTGGTACTTTGTGATGTTTACAAATAATCACAGACATCTTCCTGAGCGGTGGAATAATTGACTGCTCTCCTTCCATTTTGAAAGTGTGGGCCCAAAAATTTTGAAAATTGTTCAATTGTTCTGGAGTCTTGCTTTTTTACCCTTTACTGGGGCTCCTCCACTTGCTAAAGCTGTGCATTCAGAAAGAGACGACAGTTTAAATCAATTAAGGTAACTGACTACTTTCATTCAGCACACTAGTCTGTTGCAGCAAGTGGGTTCTGCCCCCTCCTCATGCCAAGAACACATGATTAGCGACTAGTCTAGATACACTATATTGCCAAAAGTATTCGCTCACCTGTTTCGACTCGACTCAGATACAAATTTAATTGACATCCTATTCTTAATCCATAGGGTTTAGTATGACATCGGTCCACCCTCTGCAATTGTAACATCTTAAACTATTCTGGGAATGTTTTCCACAAGGCCTTCTCGTCCAACATGAGTGTGTGACCTCACCAATATGCTCCTGGAAGAATGGGCAAAAATTCTCATTAACTCACTCCTAAACCTTGTTGAAAGCCTTCCCACAAGAGTTGAAGCTGTTACAGCTGCAAAAGCGGAGACCAACATCATATTAAAGCATATGGATTTTCACTTAAAGGGCACACAATTAGATAAACCTGAAATACAGAATAAGATGTGTAATGTGTGTAGATTATGCTCAGTAAAATCGAATTGCTCTGTTTTGAGCTGTTGTGTGTTGATTACGTTATTTAGGAGCGTTAAAACATCAAAAACACCTCTTAGTAAGATACAGTGCAATTCCACAACTATGAAAACTACAAAATAAATATATTGTTGAATTTATAGTCTTCTTACAGTGTTCTTCATTAACGTAGCCCTTTTTGATTACCAGTGAAAGCCCTGTGACGTCCCAGCGGAATATATTCCAAAATATATATATATAATATTCTAAAAAAAAAAACATTGTAAAAAATATGTACACATACAAACACTTTGTTGACTTCATAAATTCATTGGTAAACAAAATCTTTTTAAGTAAGAATTTACTTAAAAATTTAAGTAAGAAACTAAATGCCTTTAGAGAAAAAAGGACCACCTCAATGCAGTAATGGAACTTTTTGAAGGAATATCGCTAGAAGAGATCAAGAATTTACTGTTGGTGTTTTTATACACTTTAAAAACATTTGACACTATTATTCATAGTACATTAGTGAATAAATTACAGAGATGCGGTATAAGAGGTTTGGCATTCATGTGGATGAAAGGTTACCTGGATGATCTATTGATACCAATACAATATGTATAATTTAACAATGTAAAATCGAACCAATGAAATGTAATTTCTGGGGTTCCCGAAGAGTCTGTTTTAGGCCCTAAATAAGTGGCGACTGGTCAATAGAGGGCACTAAGGTGCCACCCTACCACGCTTGGTTGTCACCCAATTTTGTATTTTTTTTCTCGAAGACAAAAAAAAATTAAACATTGATAGTAAAATACAAATATTTCAAAATATATGTTTATCTACTTTTAGATGATCAGGATAAATAGCATATTGGTAATGATGAGTAAAGTTGTTTCATTCATCTCTGTTGTCTGTTTTAGTGACACAACATCCACTCTGGGATGCAGATACTGTTTCTTTCCCCATTTACTCTCGTTAGAAAGTTCGACATGTGCAGTAATCTCCTGTTAAATGCAAGAGACAGGGCCACGGCGGGGTGGAATATTCCAGCCTTCATACCCCTGGATGTACTGTAACTTCTGACTGTCCACACATTGGTCTCCACAGATGTCTATACATCAAAAGAGTTACTGTAGCTAAGAATGTATTGAGGGTGAAAAGAGTGTCAGATCAAGTGATGAGGCTGAAACTTGAAATTGAGCGTGTTATGTATAATGTGATGAGTGGCTATGCCCCACAGGTAGGATGTGACCTCGAGTAGAAAGAGAAATTCTGGAAGGAGCTAGGAGTTCTGAGCATCCCAGACACAGAGAGAGTCGTGATTGGTGCAGAATGTAATGGACATGTTGGTGAAGGAAACAGGAGTGATGAAGAAGTGATGGATAAATTTGGCATACAGGAATGGAACTTGGAGGGACAGATGGTGGTAGACTTTGCAAAAAGGATGGAAATAGCTGGAGTGAACACTTTATTCCTGAAGAGGCAGGGACATAGGCTGACCTACAAGAGTGAAGGTAGAAGCACGCTGGTGGATTACATCTTGTACAGACGATGTAATTTGAAGGTTACTGACTGAAAGGTAGTGGTAGGGGAGAGCATGGCGAGACAGCATAGCGCAGTGGTGTGAAAAATGACTGGTGGTGGGGAGCAAGATTAACAAGACAAAGGCAGGAGGACAGGAAGAGCCTCCAGAAAACAGGACCACTGGAACTAAAGTGATCAGACAGACAGGCATGAGAGTACTTTGTGTATCGTCTAGTAGGAAAAGGGATAAGGAGACTTGGCGGTGGAACCTCAGAGTACAGGATATCAAACAAGGAAAGATGTTAGCTAAGAAGTGGGACACTGAGAGGACTGCGTAGAGGAGAAAGGTGTCATGTGTGTGTGTGCGTGTGTGCCAGGTTTTGTCTTCCTCTCTCGTTTCTCACACACCTGCTCCTGTGAGCATCTTCACCACCTGTGCCTCGTTCACCCTAATTACCTATTGTATTTAATCTCGTGTCTCATTCCCTCTCGTTGCCAGTTCGTTGTACCTTGTCGTCACGTTCCAGCATTCCTTGTCACAGACTCACAGTAAGACTTTGACCCTGTTCCGATTATCGACCTTGCCTCTTTGCCTCATGTTCTTGGATACTGTTGCCCTTCTTGGATTGCCTGCCCGTGTACCGACCTATGCCCGTCTATTAAACCTCTCTTTTTGGAAACTGTCCATTTGTTTTGGAGTCTTGCATTTTTGGGTCCTAGCCTCTGTTCCGTTCTTGACAGAACGAACTGGCCATAACATGGACCCAGCAGACTCAGACCCGGTGCGCAAAGCCCTTCAAGCGCAGGGTCAACGCCTCTCGAAGCAGGATGAGCAGCTTGCTGCCCTCCACCTTCATCTAGAGGGACTGTCAAGGCATCAGGACAATATGATGAGACAGGTGGCCTCACAGTTTGAACTTCTTATGAAAATTATCCAAGACAAGGAACCAGTTGGCACCACACCCAATACCGCCACGGTATTTCCATGTGAAACAGTCAACATGCAGCCACCTGCCACCTCCGCTGCTGTCTGCCCACAGCTCTCTCGACCGGAGAGGTTCTCGGGAAATTCTGGGAACATTAAGCCGTTCATCACGCAGTGCGAACTCCACTTTGAGCTCCAGGCAGCTGCCTTCCCCACCGAGCGGGCAAAGATCGCTTTCGTCATTTCCCACCTGACTGGTCGTGCGGAGGCGTGGGCTACTGCTGAATGGAGCCGCAATTCCGCCACGTGTCATTCATGGGCTTTTTTCGTAAAGACTATGGAGCAAATTTTTCAATTTTCCACTCC
Source organism: Phycodurus eques (assembly GCF_024500275.1). Classification (NCBI taxonomy): domain Eukaryota; kingdom Metazoa; phylum Chordata; class Actinopteri; order Syngnathiformes; family Syngnathidae; genus Phycodurus; species Phycodurus eques. Next base: position 30,774,198 of record NC_084526.1, on the reverse strand, counting down.
TGATCGTGAGGCAGCTCGCTCCCTTGTCACCTTACGACAAGGCATGCGCAGGGTGTCAGATTACGCGATTGAGTTTCGCATTCTAGCAGCTGAGAGTCATTGGAATAATCGGGCGCTACTCGATGCCTTTTTTCAAGGACTATCCCCCGCCGTCAAGGATCATTTAGTGCCGCTAGACCTGCCGACCGACTTGGACACTCTCATCGCTCTCGCCGTAAAAATCGACAGGAGGCTTTTGGATCGCGAGCTGGATGGAGATCGGCGGAAGGCTGCGTCACCGCGCACTTTGAGGACAAGCCTCGGTGACCAGCCAAACCAAGGCAGATCCCCTGGTTCCGGTCTCAGCCCACTGGCTAACGTCCCCACGGAGGAACCCATGCAACTGGGCAGGTTCCGTCTCTCCCCTGAGGAACGTCAACGCCGGCTGAGGGAAGGGCGGTGCTTCTACTGCGGTCAGTTGGGTCATTCCGTGAGCAACTGTCACGTCAAAGTTGCCGGTGCCGGTAGCAAGGGCACGGGAGAGGTGAGTCTGAATTTGATGAAGGAAGACCCTACACGGGTTCTTCCTAAAGTGACACTATGCTCTCCTGATCAAGAAATTCATACACCTGTATTAATTGACTCTGGTTTGGACGCAAACTTACTCAACTCCATCCTCGTTAAACGTATGCACCTTAGAACCTTTGAAATAAAACGCCACCGCAACACCTATGCTGCAGACGGCAGTTTTATGGGCAAAATCACTCACCGCACTCAAACACTCACATTGACATTTCCCGATTCTCACTCGGAACGCATTAGTTTTCATGTTTTTGACGCCATGAATCATGACCTTATCTTAGGGAACCCATGGTTGAGATTACATAACCCCCACATTGACTGGTCCTCTGGGCAGGTTATGTCATGGGGCAGCAATTGCGCCCGGAACTGTTTCAAGCCGCCATGTGATGTCCAGGGTCATGTTTCTAAGGACAATCCACAGACAATTTATCTCAAGTGCCCACCTGTTACCAGGATATTAAAGACGTTTTTTCCAAGTCCAAGGCCAAATCCCTTCCACCCCACAGACCTTATGACTGTGCTATTGACTTGCTGCCTGGAACCACACCCCCACGAGGCAGGTTGTTCTCTCTTTCAGGGCCGGAACACAAGGCCATGAAGGAGTACGTGGAGGAATCACTGGCAGCCGGCCTCATTCGCCCATCTTCATCCCCTGCGGGAGCAGGATTTTTCTTTGTGGACAAGAAAGACAAGACCCTGCGACCCTGTATCGATTACCGGGGTCTCAACGATATCACTGTAAAAAACAGGTACCCTCTTCCTCTCATCTCCACCGCCTTTGAGTTCCTGGAGGGAGCCAAGGTTTTCACCAAACTGGACTTAAGAAATGCATATCATCTAGTCAGAATAAGGGAGGGGGATGAATGGAAAACAGCATTTAACACACCAACAGGACATTATGAATATTTGGTAATGCCTTTTGGGCTTACTAACGCTCCAGCTGTTTTCCAGAACCTCGTCAATGATGTCCTGCGTGACATGCTGAATGTTTATGTTTTTGTTTATTTGGATGACATTTTGATTTTCTCCCCGGATGAGGAGACTCACATTATTCATGTCCGCTCTGTTTTGCAGCAGTTACTGCAGAACCAACTATATGTTAAGGCTGAGAAATGTGAGTTCCACAGGGCGTCAGTTTCTTTTCTGGGTTTTGTCCTGGCTCAAGGTGAAGTCAAAATGGACCCTTGCAAAGTCGATGCAGTAATTAATTGGCCTACTCCCACGTCACGCAAAGATGTACAAAGGTTCTTAGGGTTTGCAAACTTCTACAGAAAATTCATCAGGAATTTCAGTTCTATAGCCTCTCCTTTGCATGATCTTACCTCGCCACACAAACCTTTTGCATGGAACCCGCTTTGTCAGGCAGCGTTTCAAAAACTTAAGTCGAGCTTTACCTCCGCTCCCATCCTTACTTTGCCAGATCTCCAACAGCAGTTTGTGGTAGAAGTCGATGCGTCTGATGCCGGAATAGGAGCAGTGCTCTCCCAGAAATCTCTCAAGGATGATAAATTACATCCTTGTGCTTTTCTCTCCAAAAAACTGACCCCAGCTGAGAAAAATTATGACATTGGTGACCGTGAACTGCTGGCAGTCAAGGTGGCCTTGATGGAGTGGAGGCACTGGCTAGAGGGGGCACAGACTCCGTTTTTAGTATGGACAGATCACAAGAACCTTGAGTATATTAAGACTGCTAAAAGATTAAATGCGAGGCAGGCTAGATGGGCTCTGTTCTTTACTAGATTTAATTTCACGCTATCCTACCGACCCGGTTCTAAAAATGGTAAGCCAGATGCTTTGTCACGCATTTTCTCCGAAGAGAATTCTTTGTCCAACCCTAAGACTATTTTGCCCAAGTCATGTTTTATTTCCGCTTTTGTTTGGGACATTGAAACGGCGGTTAAAGGGGCTCTGAAAGACACTCCTAGCCCTGACGATTGCCCTGAAAACAGGCTTTATGTGGTTCCGACCTTAAGGGGAAGAGTCATCCACTGGGCTCACACGAACCGCACTGTATGTCACCCAGGCATTGCCAAGACTCAATCAGTGGTCGAACAGCGCTTTTGGTGGCCTAATATTAGGAGGGATGTTATTGATTATGTCAATGCTTGCCAGGTATGTGCTGCCAACAAGCCCTCTCATCAACGTCCTTCTGGGGAGTTGCGACCCCTGCCAATACCACTACGTCCTTGGTCAGACATTTCCGTAGACTTTGTGACAGGATTACCGGCCTCTAAAGGCAATACCACCATTCTTACAGTTGTTGACAGGTTCTCTAAGATGGCACACTTCATTGCACTTCCAAAACTCCCCTCAGCTAAAGACACTGCCGAGCTGATGATTAATCAGGTTTTTAAGTTCCATGGTTTCCCCAAGAATGTGGTGTCTGATAGGGGTCCCCAATTCATTTCGCAATTTTGGAAGGAGTTTTGCAATCTTATAGGTGCTACCGTCAGTCTGTCATCTGGGTTTCATCCTGAAACCAACGGCCAAACCGAGAGGCTGAACCAGGACCTGGAGACGGGGCTCCGATGTCTCTCTTCACAGGATCCGCGATCCTGGTCTCAGAAATTGGTTTGGGTCGAATTCTCCCACAATTCCCTCCCCTCTGCATCCACTGGTCTGTCGCCTTTTCACGTTGTGCATGGTTACCAACCATCTCTGTTTCCTGCCATAGCCCCTGAGTCCACAGTTCCAGCGGCATTAACCTTGGTGAGACGCTGCAGGAGGACCTGGGAGCGAGCCCGACAGATGCTGCTGCGCCAGGGACGGTCCTACAAAGCCGCTGCTGACCGTCGGAGGACACCGGCCCCGAACTACAAAGTGGGTCAGCGAGTTTGGCTCTCGACCAAACATATTCCACTCCGGGTGGAGTCCAAGAAGCTCGCTCCCAGGTTCGTTGGGCCCTTCCCCATCACAAAGATCATCAACCCTGTCACCGTGAAGCTGAGGCTCCCAAGGTCGATGCGGGTCCACCCTGCTTTTCATGTCAGCCTACTCAAACCAGCCCGGGACTCCCCTCTGGTCCCGCCTTCCAGGCCCCCTCCTCCCCCCCGGTTTGTGGATGGGGGCCCTGTCTTCGCTGTGAAGCGGCTGTTGTCGTCTCGTCGGAGGGGGAGGGGGTTTCAATATCTGGTGGACTGGGAGGGCTATGGGCCTGAGGAACGTTCATGGGTACCGTCTGCGTTTATCATGGATGATTCGCTCATTCGGGACTTCCACGTTGCGCATCCAGGGGCCCCAGGGCCGTCTGGGGCCGGCCGTTAAGGGGGGGGTACTGTCATGTGTGTGTGTGCGTGTGTGCCAGGTTTTGTCTTCCTCTCTCGTTTCTCACACACCTGCTCCTGTGAGCATCTTCACCACCTGTGCCTCGTTCACCCTAATTACCTATTGTATTTAACCTCGTGTCTCATTCCCTCTCGTTGCCAGTTCGTTGTACCTTGTCGTCACGTTCCAGCATTCCTTGTCACAGACTCACAGTAAGACTTTGACCCTGTTCCGATTATCGACCTTGCCTCTTTGCCTCATGTTCTTGGATACTGTTGCCCTTCTTGGATTGCCTGCCCGTGTACCGACCTATGCCCGTCTATTAAACCTCTCTTTTTGGAAACTGTCCATTTGTTTTGGAGTCTTGCATTTTTGGGTCCTAGCCTCTGTTCCGTTCTTGACAAAAGGAATACATGGAGATGCGACGTAGGGTTAAGGTAGAGGTTGCAAAGGCCAAACAAGCGGCATATGATGACATGTATGCCAGGTTGGACACTAAAGAAGGAGAAAATGATCTCTACAGGTTGGCCAGACAGAGGGATAGAGATGGGAAGGATGTGCAGCAGGTTAGGGTGATTAAGGCGAGAGATGGAAATGTGTTGCCTGGTCCCAGTAGTGTGCTGGATAGATGGAAAGAATACTATGAGGAGTTCATGAATGAGGAAAATGAGAGAGGATGAAGAGTAGAAGAGAACCAGGTGAACCAGGAAGTAGCAATGATTAGACAGGGGGAAGTTAGAAAGGTACTAAAGAGGATGAAAAATGGAAAGGCAGCTGCTCCTGGTGACATGCCTGTGGAGGTATGGAAGCATCTCAAAGTTTTTGACCAGGTTGCTCAACAGAATTCTAGTGGGTGAGAAGATTCCTGAGGAATGGAGGAAAAGTGTGCTGGTGTCCATTTTTAAGAACAAGGGTGATGTGCAGAGCTGTGGGAACTATAGAGGAATACAGTTGATGAGCCACACAATAAAGTGATGGGAAAGAGTAGTGGAGGCTAGACTTCGGACAGAAGTGAATCTTTGCGTGCAACAGTATGGTTTCATGCCTAGATAGAGTACCAAAGATGCATTATTTCCCTTGTGGGTGTCGATGGAGAAGTACAGAGAAGGTCAGAAGGAGCTACATTGTGTCTTTGTAGATCCAGAGAAAGTCTATGACAGAGTACCCACAGAGGAACTGTGGTACTGCATGCAGAAGTCTGGAGAACTATGTTAGAATAGTAAAGGACATGTATGAGGGCAGCAGAACAGTGGTGAGGTGTGCTGTAGCTGTGACAGAGGAGTTTAAGGTGAAGGTGGGACTGCATCAGGGATCAGCCCTGAGCCTCTTCCTGTTTACAGTGGTGATGGATAAGATGACAGATGAGGTTAGACTGGAATCCCCATGGAGCATGGTGTTCGAAGATGGCATTGTGATCTGCAGTGAAAGTAGGGAGCAGGTGGAAAAACATTTAGAAAGGTGGAGGCATGCACTGAAAAGGAAAGGAATGAAGATTAGCCGAAGTAAGAGAAAATATATGTGCATGAATGAGAGGGGTGGAGGGGGAAGAGTGAGGCTACAGTGAGAAGAGATAGTGGGGGTGGAGGACTTTAATTACTTGGGATCAACAGTCCAGAGCAATGGTGAGTGTGGTAAGGAAGAAGAAGAAACAGGTCCAAGCAGGTTGCAATGGGTGGAAGAAGGTCTCAGGTGTGTTATGTGTCAGAAGAGTCTCTGCTCAGATGAAGGGCCATGATCTACAGCTTAGAGACATGGGCACTGAAGAGACAACAGGAAGCAGAGCTGGAGCTGGCGGAAATGAAGATTTTGAGGTTCGCACTCGGAGTGACCAGGTTAGATAAAATTAGAAATTAGCTCATCAGAGGGACAGTCAAGGTTCAATGTTTTGAAGACAAAGTTAGAGAGAGCAGACTTCGATGGTTTGGACGGGTCCAGAGAAGAAATAGTGAGTCTATTGGTAGAAATTTGATGAGGATGGAGCTGCCAGGCAAGAGAGGTCGAGGAAGACCAAATAATAGGTTGATAGATGTCGTGAGGGAAGACATGAGGACAGTTGGTGTTAAGAGAGGAGGATGCAGGAAAAAGGCTTTAGTGGAAAAGGATGACCTGCTGTGGCGTCCCCTAATGGGACAAGCCGAAAGGAAATTAATAAGGTTGATGCAAGCTCTCAGGCTGGCAACGCTGTACCTGTACTCTCTGTTGGTCTTGGTTGAGTGGATGGAGGCATAGAATTGGCTTATGGTATCACTCAAAACATCAAAGGTGAAGTGTTGAGTTCGTATTTGTCAGATTTTGTTGCAAGAAGTGTGTTGGCGTTTTAATCGGCTATTTTGATGTTTTCTTAACATTGATTTCATCCTTCTTATATGCAAGTTGATTTAAATCTTACTGAGTTAACTCTTTGGGTCGCTTGTCTCTTCATTTTTCCATCAGTTCGTCAGCAGCATCCCAGTCATTAAAGGTGTTCGAAACACCAAATATTGTAAATGATTAAATCACGGTGGCCGACTGGTTAGAGCGTCAGCTTCACAGTTCTGAGGACCCAGGTTCAATCCCCGGCCCCGCCTGTGTGGAGTTTGCATGTTCTCCCCGTGCCTGCGTGGGTTTTCTCCGGGCACTCCGGTTTCCTCCCACATCCCAAAAACATGCATGAATTGGAGACTCTAAATTGCCCATAGGCATGACTGTGAGTGCGAATGGTTGTTTGTTCCTATGTGCCCTGCGATTGGCTGGCAACCAGTTCAGGGTGGACCCCGCCTCCTGCCCGATGACAGCTGGGATTGGCTCCAGCATGCCCGCGACCCTAGTGAGAAGAAGCGGCTCAGAAAATGGATGGATGGATGATTAAATCCCTCATTATTGTTTTAAATTTTCTGATTTCTGTCCTCAGACTTTTACTCATCAAAAAAATCGGACTATGTCAGGTTGCTATGTTTGCTCGTATAATCTAATGGCTAAGGGTGCTGTGCATTATTTGGAACAATTTAATGATGTTATAACAGGAACTACTTGAGATGTTCGAAAGGTGTACATTATCAGCTTACAGTATAATGAACAATGATGGAATTTTCTGAGCCAATCAAAATCGAGACCATGGTATAATACTGTCTGCTCTCACACATTGTAGCTGCGCTTGCAAGCGCCTTAACAAAACAGATTGATGTACTATCAATTTTTTTTAGATATTCATTTTTTGGTTTGTTTGTTTGAGAAAATAGAGCTGTTGTAACAGTCTTGGAAATATGAATATTGTTCTATATAATAGTTTCCATTTTCCATACTTTTCCTGCCTGGAAATTTATTAAATCAAATTCCATACTTTTCCATACTTTCCATACTTGTGGAGGAACCGTCTTTATAACAATGATTAACCTAATGGCTATTACAGAGTTCAACAAAAATTGTGCTTTAGACGTGTCACTGAATAATAACAAGCAGCATAATTTGCAGGCTTTGGAAAACCCTGTGAGAGGATACAAGGGAACGTGAAACCAATGTCTTTTTTTTTCGGTTTTTTTTTAATTTCTGAAGAAACATTTAAAGTAAATAGTGTGGGAGGATGAACTTTAATGGACATTGCATTCCTCTCATTACAACAGTTTCAGATAATTGAAGTGGCATTTTTGTGTGTACGCATATTACACTAAAGCCCTTTTGTGGATTAAAGGAAAACAAGTCAGGAAGAGAATTAGCTGTGACGACGGTAAAAAGTTTTTTGCTCCTTGAGGCAACAGGATGATTTCACATTTTAATGTGAAGCCAATCTTTACTGAGAAAGGTTTAACATTGATAGAAAAGTAAAATATATTTGTGACTCAACAGATATTGGGGAATTTTTGTAAAAATAACAATTCAACAATCCCACAGTTTCTAAAGTTCCTCCACTTCCATTTATACTTTTGACATGTGCTGCTCAACTCAACTATCCATCCATCATTTTCATTACCGCTTATCCTCACTAGGGTCGCGGGCTGCTGGAGCCTATCCCAGCTAACTTCGGGCGAGAGGCAGGGTACACCCTGAACCGGTCGCCAGCCAATCGGAGGGCACATAGAAACAAACAACCAGTCGCACTCACATTCACACCTACGGGCAATTTAGAGTGTACAATCAACCTACCACGCATGTTTTTGGGATGTGGGAGGAAAACGGAATACCCGGAGAAAACCCACACAGGCACGGGGAGAACATGCAAACTCCAAACAGGAAACAGGCGGGGCCGGGATTTGAACCCCAGTCTCCAGAACTGTGAGGCAGATGTAACCAGTCGATAACTGTGCCTCAACTCAACTATTCAGACTAAATTATTTTTATTTATTATTCCAGGTCGCCACTAAAGTTGAATGACATCCTTGTACAAACCCGAAGTTGGGACGTTGTGTAAACCATACTGTAAATAAACAGGATGCATCCATCCATTTTTCCATACTGCTTATCCTCACGAGGGTCGCGGGCGTACTGGCGCCTATCTCAGTTTACTCTGGGCGAGAGGTGGGCTACAGCCTGAACTGGTCGCCACCCAATCGCAGGGCACATATAAACACACAACCATTCGCACTCACATTCACACCTACGGACAACTTCGTAGTCTTCAATTAACTTACCATGCATGTTTTTGAGGTGTGGGAGGAAACTGTACCCGGAGAAAACCCATGAAGGCACGGCGAGAATATACAAACTCCACACAGGTGAGGCCAGATTTGAACCCAGGTCCTCAGAACTGTGAGGCAGATGTGCTAACCACACAATGCTTGTCTGTTGTATTTGATGTGGTGGGTGTAATCTGAGTCAGATACATAAAACATTTACTGGGCACACAATTAGATAAACCTGAAATACAGAATAAGATGTGTAATGTGTGTCGATTATGCTCAGTAAAATGGAATTGCTCTGTTTTGAGCTGTTGTGTGTTGATTACGTTATTTAGGAGCGTTAAAACATTAAAAACATCTCTTCGTAAGATACAGTGCAATTCCACACCTATGAAAACTACACTATTAAATATATTGTTGAATTTATAGTCCTCTTACAGTGTTCTTCATTAACGTTAGGCCTTTTTAATTACCAGTGAAAGCCCCGTGACGGGCGGCACGGTGGGCGACTGGTTAGAGCGTCAGCCTCACAGTTCTGAGGACCCAGGTTCAATCCCCGGCCCCGCCTGTGTGGAGTTTGCATGTTCTCCCTGTGCCTGCGTGGGTTTTCTCCGGGCTCTCCGGTTTCCTCCCACATCCCAAAAACATGCATGAATTGGAGACTCTAAATTGCCCGTAGGCATGACTGTGAGTGCGAATGGTTGTTTGTTCCTATTTCCCCTGCGATTGGCTGGCAACCAGTTCAGGGTGTACCCCGCCTCCTGCCCGATGACAGCTGGGATAGGCTCCAGCACCCCCGCGACCCTAGTGAGGAGAAGCGGCTCAGAAAATGGATGGATGGATGGAAGCCCCGTGACGTCCCAGCGGAATATATTCCAAAATATATATATATATATATATATAATATTTTAAAAAAAAAAAAACATTGTAAAAAATATGTACACATACAAACACTTTGTTGACTTCATAAATTCATTGGTAAACAAAATCTTCCAAGTAAAGAACGAAATGCCTTTCGAGAAAAAAGGACCACCTCAATGCAGTAATGGAACTTTTTGAAGGAATATCGCTAGAAGAGATCAAGAAGTTACTGTTGGTGTTTTTATACACCTTAAAAAACATCTGACACTATTATTCATAGTGCATTATTGAATAAATTAAACAGATGCGGTATAAGAGGTTTGGCATTCATGTGGATGAAAAGTTACCTGGATGATCTATTGATAGCAATACAATATGTACAATTTAACAATGTAAAATCTAACCAATGAAATGTAATTTCTGGGGTTCCCGAAGAGTCTGTTTTAGGCCCTAAATAAGTGGCGACTGGTCAATAGAGGGCACTAAGGTGCCACCCTACCACGCTTGGTTGTCACCCAATTTTATATTTTTTTTCTCGAAGACAAATTTTTTTTAATATTGATAGTAAAATAAAAATATTTCAAAATATATGTTTATCTACTTTTAGATGATCAGGATAAATAGTATATTGGTAATGATGAGTAAAATTGTTTCATTCATCTCTGTTGTCTGTTTTAGTGACACAACATCCACTCTGGGATGCAGATACTGTTTCTTTCCCCATTAACTCTCGTTAGAAAGTTCGACATGTTCAGTAAACTCCTGTTAAGTGTAAGAGACAGGGCCACATAGACATCTGTGGACATCTCCACAGATGTCTATGCATCAAAATATACTCTCTCAATGGATGTCCACATACAGCATCTCTGCTCTGTCTCTATGGAAGCGACACTTCCAACTTCTGTGTTAACATGTCGGGATCAAGCACAGCGAAGTTCTTTCCTGTCTGTTGAAATTGCTATTTATTTATTTCAAGTTTTACATCTCAAAGTATCTGTGCAACTTGGAAGGTAAGTTTGCTAACAGTTTCTGCTTGCTTGTCTCATGACTTGGTTTGGTGGTACTGGCAACAGAAAGAGTAAGGTCTCAGTCGTCACTCTTGTTTAAATATTATGTATATGATCGAAACGTTAGTGGTGTATTCCTCTGACTGTTGTTTATTATGAAACAAACACATATTATTAAATTGTACGTTTTATCAAGATGCACGGTTGCCAGCTCGTGCTGTGCTCATAAGCCTCAAAAGCTGTGCTTGGCCGGCTGTTGCGTCATCCGGCCGTATGCTCAAGTGGTTAACTTTAAAGCAGACGTATGGCTTTTGGTGATGGTTTTAATCTTGGTCTGGACTCCGTCATTAGACGTGTTTATTTGTAAATTTTACGAAAAGAAAAGCACTTTATTCATTGTAAACCCTGAACTGTATGCAGAATAATGTGGAATACTGTAGTTCAGCCATGCCCAAAGTCTGGCCCGCGGGCCAAATCCGGCCCATGTCCAAATTTCCTCCGCCCGAAGCATCATGTCATAAAATCCATAATATGTGGCCCGCCAGCACAGTTTAGCACAGTAAACAATACATCCATCCATCCATCCATTTTCTGAGCCGCTTCTCCTCACTAGGGTCGCGGGGTAAACAATACAGACATACAAAAAAAAAAAAAAAAAAAAAATCCATTTTATATTTCACCAGAGGGTGGCAGTAGACCTGTGGCCGCACTCTCGTCGTGTGACCCCTTTGTGAACTTTTACCACTGTGGTATGTTTTTAATACATTTCTAAAATGGCAACTGAAACTAAAAAGAGGAAAGTTGACAACGAGGCCCGCAGTGTCCAGGACAAGTGGATTTCTTCACTGACATACGAAACAACTGTGTCTGCCTAATTTGCCAAGTGACTGTTGCTGTTTTCAAATAATTTTATATTAAGAGGCATTACCAGACGAAACATGCTAACTACGACAAGCTACCGGCGAACAAACGTGCTGAAAAACTGAAGCCACTGGAAGCTGTTTTGATACCACAGCAGCGCTTTTTCACAAGAGCCCGTGATTCAAATGAAAATTCTACAATGGCGAGCTACGAGTCTCAGTGAATTGATTTTTTGTGATGATCAAACCACAGTTTTGTCAAATTTCTGTCATCTGATTTGACTATACTATAGTCAAATCAGATTACTATATTATACATTATAATAATAGTATAATCACTATACTAGCTGCATAGTCACTATACTATTATTTGTCAAAATGCACTGGGATGTGATTTGTTAAAACAAAATCAATAAATACATGTTTCTAAAAAATTTCAGTCAACTTTCATAAAATAGTTCATTTGTATTTAATGTATTATTATTTTAACCTTTAACTATCCTGGAAATGCAATTGAAAACAGATTCTCATTGGCAATATCGACCTAGCTGCAGACAGCAAAGTGATATAGTTACATATTTACATGTTAATTTACAATGGTAATGGTTCGAGGAATGTCAGGCCGAATGGTCGGCCCCCATACATTTTCATCTGACCAAATCTGGTCCTCTTTGCAAAAAGTCTGGACACCCCTGCTGTAGTACAATAGTACATTCAGATGTAAGGACAAAGCCATAAATATGTTCCTAGCAACATCGAACTGCAGGCTCATTTCTTATGGAGTTTACATAGAGGAAGTTCAAGATTGGTCTTATTCAGAATGAATAGTAAGTGTCATAAAGGCTCAGTCGTTGACCTTACATTTGTAGGATTGCTTCTGATAACAAGCCATTGATCTTCTGTCATATTCTGCTCATTTCCTGTTCATCTGTTTATTTTGAAGATTCATGTCCTATGATCTATTTTCTGTGTCTCAGCTTTACATTCGCCATTTTGGCGGCCACATTGTTTTCATCTGTTCTATGTGCTACATCAGTGGTTCCCAAACTTGTTTTGTCTTATGTACCCCCTGAACAATTTTGTCATACCATGAGTACCTCCCCACTCATACGTGTGATGATCCTCCAAAAGCAGTCATTAACACAACTGATTATTGAACAAAAATAATGTTTATTTAATCTCCTTAATTTGAACATTTAATTCTAGGGCATTGTCTTCTTTTTAACTCAAATTAATCGTTAAAAAAAATTAAAAATATTTTGTCTAAAATTAAGTCGTGTAAAAAATATGAAATCAAAATGAATAATAAACCTGCCTTTGTTATATACTGGATACCTCATAACATTTACCGAGTGTTGTATGAACCCTCTCCTGAATCCAGAGTAAGTGGATGGATTTAAGGATGTGAAACAATTGCTAAGTTTCATGAGGAATGAAGAAGGATGAGTTGTTTTCAAACTGTCCCTGAAGGCAACACCTTTCTTCGATAGACACTGTGGGGCAAAAAAGTATTTAGTCAGCCATCAATTGTGCAAGTTCTCCCACTTAAAAAGATGAGAGAGGCCTGTAATTTTTTATCATAGGTATACCTCACCTATGAGAGACAAAATGAGAAAAAGAATACATAAAATCACATTGTATGATTTTTAAAGAATGTATTAGCAAATTATGGTGGAAAATAAGTATTTGGTCAATAACAAAAGTCCATCTCAATGCTTTGTTATATACCCTTTGTTGGCAATGACAGAGGTCAAATGTTTTCTGTATGTCTTCACAAGGTTTTCACACACTGTTGCTGGTATTTTGTCCCATTCCTCCATGCAGATGTCCTCTAGAGCAATGATGTTTTGGGGCTGTCGCTGGGCAACACAGACTTTCAACTCCCTTTTCTATGGGGTTGAGATCTAGAGACTGGCTAGGCACTCCAGGACCTTGAAATGCTTCTTACGAAGCCACTCCTTCGTTGCCCGGGCGGTGTGTCTGGGATCATTGTCATCAGAATCAGAATCTGAATCATCTTTATTTGCCAAGTATGTCCAAAAAAAACACACAAAGAATTTGTCTCCGGTAGTTGGAGCCGCTCTAGTACGACAGCAGACAGTCAATTGACAGAGAACACTTTTGAGACATAAAGACATTGAGAAAAACTGAGCAATAAAGGGTTGCTAGTTATCTGGTAATGTCGGTACATTTGTTATTATTTTTTTGACAATTGTGCAAAAAGATGCAGAGTCCTCTAGCACTTAGAGCAGTTCGAATGACTAATCTCGCAATTGTCCGGAGCAATGACCATTGTGCAAAGGGCGCCGAGACTTCAAGGAGTGTATGCAGTTTAAATTGACTAGTAGTGCGATAATCTGGGACAATGTTGATTGTGCAAATGTTGCAGATACTCCTCAGTCAGTGTGCAAATGGGGCAGATGCTACTCTGGCATGAGTGGCCAGTATTGGTCAACAACAGATATGCAAATAGTGCAGCGTGGCGCGACTACTACATTGAGTGCACGAGTAGTATATAATTGGCCCGACAGAAATGTGACAACAAACTCAGACAAAAGAAATTGGCAGCATGTTGCAATGGAATTGTAAATTAGCTGTTTAAGAAGCTGATTGCAAGAGGGAATAAGTTTTTGGAATGTCTGCTAGTTCTCGTTTGCATTGATCGAGGGAGATTATCAGTGGTCTTTTACCTATTGCAGATCAGATATGCAGGTCTTCCCAGCCTGGTGCAGGTCTACAAATTTTTTTCTGGTGTCCTTTGACAGCTCTTTGGTCTTGGCCATAGTGGAGTTTGTAGTGTGACTGTGTGTGTGTGTGTGTGAGAGAGAGAGAGAGAGAGAGAGAGAGAGAGAGAGAGAGAGAGCGAGAGAGAGAGAGAGAGAGAGAGAGAGAGAGAGAGAGAGAGAGAGAGAGAGAGATACTTTATTCATCCCATGAGGTAAATTACATTCACCACCTTCATAGTTATTAAAAGCCAAACATGAGCCAAAACACTCGGTGTGAAATGGAAAAAAGAGGACAGATTAAGGTTTACACACACACACACTCGTAATTATGATATATGAGAATACGTGACGTCACAACAGGAAAATATTTTTTATTCACAGTGACAGGTTTACCTGTGATAATACGGTATTTTAATAGTAAAGCAGTGAGTGATTAGTTACAGGATAGTCAGAATGAAATTTGTATTTAGCTGCGGGCTCCTGGGCTAGCTCGCTACACTAGCCCCCCCCCATAGCCAAAGTCAGCAACAGTCCGAATGACTTTGACAGCTCATTTTTCTTTGTAAATGTTATCCAAAATGAATAAGTCCTCCAGTGAATACGCTCCAGAATCACCGTCCATTCCTTTGCTTTTAAACAAGCCACTTTTGGGAAGGCAACACGGCCATTCAGCCAGTGGCCGTGATGGTTACAGTCCATTTAGCCATGTTGTCACCATTTATCCACTTGTTGCACTGCTAAACTCCTGACAAGGTTGCTCGCCCTGCCAGTGAGAAAGCAGGACGAGTGCTCAAATCAACAACCAGCCTCTCTCTCCCTGCATTAAAAATGCAATCCTGCAAAATAATCCACAATTTTAATAAATGTACCTGCAATCTGATTACATGTCTTTTTTTCAGTAACTATACCGGATTGCAGTTACTTTTTTTTGTTTTGTTATCCTGAATACGTAACGCTGGTACATGTATTCTGTGACACCTGTCCTAGCCTGTTTCCTGTTTACCCCCTGCAATGTGCTCGCATACCCCTGGGAAACACTGCTCTATATAGCCAGCGCTGCCCTTCCCCTCAGTGCCAGATTGTCACTCCATCCCTTTGAACCTGAACCTGCATCTGGACCAATCTGTTCTTGGACCCTGACTGATTTACCCTACCTCTGCATCCGGCTGCCACCTGACTGGGTTTGTACTGTAAGTCTCGCCTGCATGCCTTCTTGTTTTTGTTGTTGTTTTTTTACAATGGAAAGTACCTGTGCAAGATTTAGATTTTTTTTAATTGGAAATTCAAGATAGATAACCGAGTGCTGTCTTTTTGACCTGGATTGGAAATTGGATTTGGATTGTACACTACTACTTCACCCACCCACCTGGCATATCACAAAGCACCACTGTTCACTCTACTTACCTGTCTGCCTCTAGTGTCTCCTCCAGCCTATCTGATCTCCTCTGTCATTGTTTGATAAATGCATCTTCACCCTGTGCCACACTTCAGCAGTTCAGAACTCTTGAGCTCAGTCCATCCACCATTTATAATCCTGACATACAGTATTCTACTAGGCTAACAGTCTGTCTATTAAATATTTCCCTGGTTGTACTGAGTCGTACCTGGTATCTTGACATCTTCGATACTAATGTGAAGAATTTTGAATCATGGACATTTATAGACAAAATTAATATTCAGAAAAAACACAGAAGGAGTGTTATTTGTTGGGGTGATAAAATCTTTATCTTAACAAGACCATTTCTTGTATTTTGAAATACTTCAGAACAGTTCATTACATTTAGTACGACCAATCAAAAGATTTGTTCATTTGAACAAACTGTTGGAGAACGACGCAACACTGCTCAAGCTCCATCTCCCGCTACAAAATAAATGGAGAAAATGTTTTTTATTGTTCACTCTCTCTATGTGGCCCAGTATCAGTCTGCGGCTCAGTGGTTGGGAACCACTGCTTTAGAGTGCCTGGAGAATGACGGGGGTTCTAGTAATCATTGAACACATCTTTCATAATACAGTATATACTAACTACATAATTACATAGACTAGCTTGATCATCCTCACAAAGGCGCTATTCAATGGACTCTATGTATGCAGCACTTCCGCATTCAATGTAAGATGCAATGTTAACTTCCGGCTGGCCACATGGGAAATGTGTTAAAACTGAAATCAGAATTGACGCTGAACATAGCAGCACAATGCAGTGTTGGCTGGAGCACCATTTGCCTCGTCTTTGAAAAATAAAAGGTTTGATGCCATTTCGACCTCAAAAAATAATCGCACCAAACTATTGAATAACTGTTCCACAACCCTTGGTGATCACACAATTAACGACAGAGATTATTTTTCGGTCAAATGGCATTTCATTAGCTGGCAACATATTTACAACGGAAACTGTGATGCCATCTGACATTTACACCAGATATGCCTAATGTGTTGCTGTGCTTATGATCTATTCATGCAACAGAGGAATGGTGAAGACACCTCAAAATGACTGACTGTCCAAGTTCCGATTGCACTGGCCTCATATTTCATGATCTGAACCAACTAATCAAATTTCTGCATTCACCAAATGTCTAATTAAGCATAGTTATCTCCCCTGTGTTATTACATTTGCTTTCCATACAGCAAGTCTTATGTTACTATTAATGCTACCACACTCAACTATTCAGAAATCGGTATTTTTCTCTGGCCGCTAGCAGTTGAGGTTTGTGGAAAGACCACCTGGAGGCTTCTTCACAAATCAATACAAGCTCATGGTCGATGCTATCTCCTTAGGAGACGAGTTAAGATTGATTGTCGTAAGCACTTTACAGGATGGTGACAGGATGAGGATGGCTCATAAAACGCCTACCTACACCTACCCATCGCTTTCAGCAGCAACAGAGTACGGGAAATCAATAGGAATAGGATCAGCAGAAAATAATAAACAAACACTGAAAGAAGGAATAAATCTAATTAAACAATGCACCAATTGAAATCATAGGGAATGCATTTCTTGAAAAAGAATACCATTTGATATAGTCATAGTTATTTGAAATATTTCTGTAAGAAAAATGTTTGTCCATCTGGTTTTGGGTGTATACAAAAACTTCAACCAGTATCAGACAGCAATTATAAACACAACTAAAAATGTAACAACTAAAATAATATACTTGAAACGAGGAGGGAACCTGTGCCTTATTATTGAGTCTGAGTTGATCAATTGATTTTAGTTGATCTATTTCAGCAATAATTGGGCAAATGAAGCAAAAATAAAATAAAACTTTCGTTCGTATAAACAACGGAAAGATGCATGACAAACCAGAAATTATATACATTTGGTTAAAAGTTTTAACCCATACATGTTTCCTTCATGTTCGGTTACAACTATTATTGTTTGATGTTAGAACAGTCTTTTAGATTTGCAATCATACAGGAAATAGTGGTATGGCAAAATGCCAAAATGCTAGTTGCACAAAAGGTATATAATTATCTGGATTTGTGCATAAATTAATCATAGAATGTGATCTAATCTTCATCTAAGTCACAGCAGCAGACAAACACTGTTTAAACTAATACTTTACAAACAATGATATGTTTTCATGTTTTTGTTTGACACACTATGTATGCAGTGCAGGGGGGAAAGTATGTAAACTTCCAGGTTAAAGACTTCTTCAGGAGTTAATCAGAGTCAGGAGTCAGCCAACCTAAAATCCAATCAATGTGACGAGATTGAAGGTGTTGGTTTAAGTTTACCTGCCCTATACAAAAACCCATCAGTTTTGAGTCTGTATTTTCAAAAAGCATTGCCTGATGTGAACCAGGCCTTGCACAAAAGAGCTCTTTGAATACTTACAATTAAGAACTGTTAACTTGCATCAACTGTTAAAATGGAAAGGGTCAGAAAATTATTACTAAAACCATTGATGTTCATCAGTCCATGGTAAAACAGATTGTCTTTAAATGGTGAAAATTCTGTAAGGTATTGGGTTTTTTTTGTTAGAGTGGCCATACTGTAAAGAAAGTGTTGTAGAATGTCCGATGAGTTGAAGAAAAATTCTTGAGAATCGGATTAGGGCAGACAGGAATCTCTGGTGCATGCTGATATCTCTTGTTAATAAATCTACGATAAGTACAATATTAAACAAAAATGAATATCAAGGGAGGACAATAGGCACCAGCTGTCCAAAAACACGGGTTTGAAGTTTGCAAAAGAGTGTTGGAATATTATATTCCACAGCGGTATTCGCAAACTATTTTGTGTTCAGATTAAACCAAAGTAGAATTGTTTGGAAGGAACATACAACACAATGTGTTAAGAAAAAAATAAATAAATCACAGCACACCACCCTCAAAGCCTGATCCTAACTGTTAAGTATGGTGAGGGGGGCATCTGGTTTGGAAATGCTTTGCTGCCACGGGGCCAGCAATGCATCCGTTGCTGTCATCGATGGATTATTTTTCTAGTTTATCAAGTAATTTTCTTGTGCACTTAAGCCTTATGCAGGCATTTTTGTACAATTTTCTCTTTATTTAGTGATCTTTTTTTTGTACTTTTTAGCTTGGAACCCAAATCAAACATGGCTGTCGTCATACATAAATATTTGTTTTCTGTTATTGAATTGTTTACAAAAATCACTACAACAATTTCAGATTTACTCAAAACTACCATAGATTAAATAATTTGTTGGATTTTTACTCTTTAAATGCCAGTTTTATATTTTGATTTATTTCGTCTCTTTACAACAACAAAAAAGTCTAGGCCTCATTAGTAGCTTGGCTCGGTATCCAACCTGTTAAACATTTCCAACAAAAAAATTTCTCAGTGAAAACAAAGGACTTTTCATGCAGTATGTTGGATTAAATTAATTTGTGAAACTGTGGACACAATACAAACATATCATTAAATTGTTGTCTTGAACCATGACCACTTCCTGTAGCAATTAGTAACATTGCAGGCATATAGATATTTGTAATATACAGTAAATGAATAAATTATAACAAAGTATGCAATCGCTTTAAAATAGGATCTTTGAAGATATATCAAGTGCAATGCACTTACAGACATTGCTTGGACTGTTAAAGAAGCAAGAAGGTGTATGATGTCGGACTGAATTGTGGGGATACAGCAGTATCGTGATTTTACATTGTGAAAGCTACATACCTTCATTTTCATAGTGCATGTTTACACTGCTGTACCACGCCATCATCATCATCATGCTGTCCTCTCCTCTCATATCACAGCATTTCCGTCCATTGCCTCTTTCCATCCATCCACCTAATGACATTTAGTCCACGTCATCTCATCAGCCTTTTCAAATGTAGCTGTAAATATTTCATCCATCCATCCATCCATTTTCTGTACTGCTTATCCTCACCAGGGGTGCTATTGTAAATATCCATCAACCTCATCATCACTCTCTCTCTCTCTCTCTCTCTCTCTCTCTCTCTCTCGCTCATCACCTTCCTCTATGCCTCTCTTAACCAACCAGTCAAGGCAGACTGTGGCCCCACACTGAGTCTTGCTGAGATAGGCGCCCGCAACCCTAGTGGGGATAAGCAGTATGGAAAATGGATGGTTGGATGCATACTATTTATTAACAGTATGGTTTACACAAGTCACTGATGGTGTAGTGGTAAACTCGCCTGACTTTGGTGCGGGCAGCGTGGGTTCAGTTCCCACTCAGTGACAGTGTGAATGTGAGTGCGAATGGTTGTCCGTGTCGATATGTGCATATGTGCCCTGCGACTGACTGGCGACCAGTTCAGGGTGTAGTCTGCCTTTCGCCCGAAGTCAACTGGGATAGGCTCCAGCGTCCCGTGACCCTAATCAGGATAAGCGGTGTTGAAAATGGATGGATGGATGGATGGTTTACACAACGTCCCAACTTCGGGTTTGTACAAGGATGTCATTCAACTTTAGTGGCGACCTGGAGTAATCAATAAAAATAATTTATTCTGAATAGTTGAGTTAAGCCGGCCTGGTGGACGACTGTTCTGGGACCGGGGTTCAAATCCCGGCCCCGCCTGTGTGAAGTTTGCATGTTCTCCCCGTGCCTGGGTGGGTTTTCTCCAGGCACTCCGGTTTCCAACCACATCCCAAAAACATACGTGTTAGGTTGATTGAAGACTCTAAATTGCCCATAGGTGTGAACGCGAGTGCGAATTGTTGTTTGTTTCTATGTGCCCTGCGATTGGCTGGCAACCGGTTCACGGTGTACCAAGCCTCCCGCCTGAAGATAGCTGGGATAGGTTCCAGCAGCCACGACCCTAGTGAGGATCAGCGGTAGAGGAAAATGGATGGATGGATATACATATATGAAAATGAACAAAAGCAAAACGAAGGTCATGTTCAATCGTTACTGTCCACAAAAAGATATAAAAATGGAGGCCTATTTCCTAGACGCCGTCGACGACTACATCTATTTAGGCCAACTTGTAACAATGGATGGAAATACAAGCACTGAAGTTGAATGCTGCATAAAGCTTGCCTGGCAGGCTTATGGAAGGCTTAGTGTTTTATATATATATATATATATATATATATATATATATATATATATATATAAACAGGTGGGAAACTCAATGGAAGAGTCCTTGAATGGTTCAGGTCCTACCTGGAAGAAAGGAGTTATTTTGGCTACTTATTATTGATTGATTTAACCTTTACTTATCGAGGTAAGCCAATTGAGAACAGATTCTCACTTGAAATGCTGTCCTGATTGCAGACAGCAGAGTAAAACAAAAATGCTATGGCCATACATATGGGGTCCTTCAAGGGTCAGTTCTGAGATATCTTTTGTTCAGCTTGATTTTGCTACCTTTTGGTTCAAATTCTGCATAGCCCGTTCAAGATGACACCACCCACACCCAAGAAGCTAGGTCAGTCCGCCAGCCCCACTGAAGCGCCCAGGTTGATACCGAGAGTGGTACACAGGCACCAACTACCCAACCCCCGAGCCAGCCACCAAGTAGGAGGGCAAAAGCCCACAACCGGCAATCCAGTGACACAGGTCAGTTGGAAATGCAGGGCCATCACAGGGTAGGGAGAACTCCCACCCCAGCAGCCATCCACCCGAGGGGGACAGCCTTGTGAGTACCCACCTCCCACCCTAATATTATGGTCACCAGGAGCCTTTAATTAACCTACAATGGATGTTTTTTTTTTCATTGTGGGAGGAAATCACAGTATCCAGAAAAACACATCCACAAATACTGAGAGAACATGCATACTCTATTCAGAAAGGCCCAAGCCAAGATTTGAAATGGGAACCTTTGACTGTGAGGCAGATGTTCTAACCAAGACTTACACTGTTGCCAGATGGTTGACATATTTTCAATTTTTATAAAGTAACATAACTGAGCATAAAACACTTTATTTACTGGTCAGTGGGAAATTGAGTTCATTTGGCAGTAAACAACCTCTTAGTGTTTTAAAAAATTCTTGATGACATATTGGAGTCAAAACAACTATTTTGGAGCTCTCATGGTGACTAATTTCTATTGTCCTGTTGACAGGAACATTTTCATATCCCAAAGCCTATTTTTGCTTGAAACATATACTTGCATTTTAACACCAGTGTTACAATTAGAGTCACGTAGGAATAGTGGAAAAAAAAGAGGCCATGTGTGTCCTACATTTGTCTTCACTTGTTCATAAAAGTGGTCAGGATAAGGATAACACAAGGACCCACGAGCTAGACAGCGTATGCCAGTACATTGTAAGTGTAAACGGAATCATGCGCTGTAAAAAGAGGAAGGCACACTCCCTCATCCATCATATTTGAGGCTGTGTGTGCCTATGTGGGCTCCGAGAGAGAGGATGCTCTCCATCTGGGTCTGGGAGATAGGCTGAACAGACGGTGACAAATGACGGATGAGGTGCTGTTACAGTTTCCTAAGAGAACAGAAAGACCCCTATTCTGCTGGCAAGTCCAAATTATGACATAGGTTTTCCAGGCATTTGTAGTAATCAGCCGAATCTTGTGTTATTGCAAGCTTTTTGGTTTTGTGCGCTCATCAGTTTTTTGGGGAAAAGGAAATCATCAGTCACAAGAGCATGTGTTTGGTGTAAGACTTCTTGATTTTTTTTATGTTGCCATGATACTGTTCAAAAATAAGTACTGTATTGAGAGATGTGAAATATGAAATACTAACCGGGCACATCCAGGATTGCATAAGCCGAACGTGCTATATTGCCGCGCAGTTAATTTTGCACGTCGTGAAGAAGTTTATACTAAAAGATTAATTTAGCCCACACAACGTGATTCATTTCGGGCACAAGCCAGTGCAAACTGTAGGCCGGTCCCAAGCCCGGATAAATGCAGAGGGTTGTGTCAGGGAGGGCATCCGGCTTAAAACTTTGCCAAACAAATATGGGCGTTCATCCAAGGAATTCCATACCGGATCAGTCGTGGCCCGGGTTAACAAGGTCCGCCACCGGCGCCGTCAACCTGCAAGGCGCCAGTGGAAATTCACCTACTGTGGGTTGAAGTCGAAGAAGAAGAAGAGGTTTAATGCAGTTTCTTCAGAAGAAAGAGAAGAGGAAAGCACAGAGCCTAGAACTGAATGTGGGGACTTTGAATGTTGGGACTATGACAGGAAAATCTCTGGAGTTGGTTGACATGATGATTAGGAGAAAGGTTGATATATTGTGTGTCCAGGAGACCAGGTGGAAAGGCAGTAAGGCTAGAAGTTTAGGGGCAGGGTTTAAATTATTTTACCACGGTGTAGATGGGAAGAGAAATGGAGTCGGGGTTATTTTAAACGAAGAGTTGGCTAAGAATGTCTTGGAGGTGAAAAGAGTATCAGATTGAGTGATGAGGCTGAAACTTGAAATTGAGGGTGTTATGTGATTAGTGGCTATGCCCCACAGGTAGGATGTGACTTAGAGGTGAAAGAGAAATTCTGGAAGGAGCTAGACGTGTGGGTAAAGTACGTGATGGGTAAGTACGGCATCCAGTAAAGGAACTTGGAGGGACAGATGGTGGTGGACTTTGCAAAAAGGATGCAAATGGCTGGAGTGAACACTTTTTTCCAGAAGAGGCAGGAACATAGGGTGATCTACAAGAGCGGCGGTAGAAGCACGCAGGTGGATTACATCTTGTGCAGACGATGTAATCTGAAGGAGGTTAGTGACTGTAAAGTAGTGGTAGGGGAGAGTGTGACTAGACAGCATATGATGGTGGTGTGTAAAATGACTCTGGTGGTGGGGAGGAAGATTAGGAAGACAAAGGCAGAGCAGAGAACCATGTGGTGGAAGCTGAGACAGGACGAGTAATGTGCAGCTTTTCGGGAAGAGGTGAGACAGGCTCTCGGTGGACAGGAGGAGCTTCCAGAAGACTGGACCACTGCAGCCAAGGTGATCAGAGAGGCAGGCAGGAGAGTACTTGGTGTAGCTTCTGGCAGGAAAGGAGAGAAGGAGACTTAGTGGTGGAACCTCACAGTACATGAAATCATACAAGGATAAAGGTTAGCTCAGAAGAAGTGGGACACTGAGAGGACCGAGGAGAGGCGAAAGGAATACATTGAGATGCGACATAGGGCAAAGGTAGAGATGGCAAAGGCCAAACAAGAGGCATATGATGACATGTATGCCAGGTTGGACACTAAAGAAGGAGAAAATGATCGATACAGGTTGGCCAGACAGAGGGATAGAGATGGGAAGGATGTGCAGCAGGTTAGGATGATTACGGATAGAGATGGAAATATGTTGACTGGTGCCAGTAGTGTGCTAGATAGATGCAAAGAATATTTCAAGGAGGTGATGAATGAGGAAAATGAGAGAGACGGAAGAGTAGAAGAGGCAAGTCTGATGGACCAGGAAGTGGCAATGATTAGTAAGGGGGAGGTTAGAAAGGCATTAAAGAGGATGAAAAATGGAAAGGCAGTTGGTCCTGATGACATTCCTGTGGAGGTATGGAAGCATCCAGGAGAGGTGGCTGTGGAGTTTTTGACCAGCTTGTTCAATAGAATTCTAGCGCGTGATAAGATTCCTGAGAAATGGAGGAAAAGTGTGCTGGCGCCCACTTTTACGAACAAGAGTGATGTGCGGAGCTGTGGGAACTATCGAGGAATAAAGTTGATGAGCCACACAATGAAGTAATGGGAAAGAGTAGTGGAGGCTCGACTCAGGAGAGAAGTGAGTATTTGCAAGCAACAGTATGGTTTCATGCCTAGAAAGAGTACCACAGATGCATTATTTGCCCTGATGGAAAAGTACAGAGAAGGTCAGAAGGAGCTACATTGTGTCTTTGTAGATCTAGAGAAACACTATGACAGAGTACCCAGAGAGGAACTGTGGTGCTGCATGCGGAAGTCTGGAGTGGCAAAGAAGTATGTTAGAATAATACAGGACATGTACGAGGGCAGCAGAACAGTGGTGAGGTGTGCTGTAGGTGCGACAGACGAATTTAAGGTGGAGGTGGGACTGCATCATGGATCAGCCCTGAGCCCCTTCCTGTTTGCAGTGGTGATGGATAGGCTGACAGATGAGTATATACTATATGCAAATAGTGCAGCATGGCGAGACAACTACAGTGAGTGCACGAGTAATACATAATTGGCCCCACAGAAATGTGACAACGAACTCAAGTCAAAAAATTTCCAGCTTGTTGTAATGGAATTATAGGTTAGGTGTTTAAGAAGTTGATCGCAAGAGGGAAGAAGCTGTCGGAATGTCTACTAGTTCTAGTTTGCGTTGATCGGTAGCGCCTACCTGAGGGAAGGAGCTGGAAGAGCTGGTGACCGGGGTGCAGACGGTCCGAGAGGATTTTGCACGCCCTTGTCTTAGTTCTGGCAGCGTGCAAGTCCTCAATGGTGGGTAGGAGGGTACCGACAATCCTTTCAGCAGTTTTGATTGTCCGTTGCAGTCGGAGTTTGTCCTTTTTTGTAGCAGCACCAAACCAAACTGTGATGGAAGAACACAGGACTGATTCGATGACCGCTGTGTAGAACTGTCTCAGCAGCTCCGGTGGCAGACCGTGCTTTCTCAGAAGCCGCAGGAAGTACATCCTCTGCTGGGCCTTTTTGAGGACGGAGTTGATGTTGGTCGCCCACTTCAGGTCCTGAGAGATTGTAATTCCCAGGAACTTGAAGGTCTCGACGGTTGACACAAGGCAGCTGGACAACGTGAGGGGCAGCTGTGGCGAAGGATGCCTCCTGAAGTCCACGATCATCTCTACCGTCTTGAGCGTGTTCAGCTCCAGGTATGCAGACTCGTCACCGTCCTTGATGAGGCCGATGACAGTGGTGTCATCTGCAAACTTCAGGAGCTTGACAGTCGGGTTCGCTGAGGTGCAGTCGTTCGTGTAGAGAGAGAAGAGCAGCGGAGAGAGGACACAACCTTGGGGCGCCCCAGTGCTGATGCTGCGTGTGGATGAGGTGGCCTCCCCCAGCCTGACCTGCTGTGTCCTGCCCGTCAGAAAGCTGTAAATCCACTGGCAGATGGCAGGTAAGACGCTGAGCTGTAGAAGCTTGGTTGAAAGGAGTTCAGGGATGATGGTGTTGAACGCTGAGCTGAAGTCCACGAACAGGATCCTCGCGTAGGTCCCTGCACTGTCGAGGTGTTCTAGGATGAAGTGCAGTCCCATGTTGACTGCATCATCCGCAGACCTGTTCGCTTGGTAGGCAAACTGCAGGGGGTCCAGCAGGGGACCTGTGACACTCTTGAGGTGGTCCAGCACGAGACGTTCAAAGGACTTCATGACCACAGATGTCAAAGCGACAGGGCTGTAGTCGTTCAGACCAGAGATTGCAGGTTTCTTGGGGACTGGAATGATGGTGGAGCGTTTGAAACAGGATGGAACTTCGCACATTTCCAGAGATCTATTGAAGATCTGAGTGAAGACTGGATTGAGCTGGTCCGCGCAGACTTTGAGGCAGGATGGGGACACATGGTCCGGTCCTGCCGCTTTGTTAATCTTCTGTTGTTTGAAGATGCGTCTCACATCCTGTTCATGGATGGTTAACGCATAAGTCAGAGGTGTGGTTGTGGTCACGGGTGCGGCCGGATGGGTGTGTGGAGTGAAACTGTCCTTTTCAAATCTGCAATAGAAGGTATTCAAGTCATTGGCTAGTGTGCTATTGTTCTCAGCTTGGGGGGATCGTCGCTTGTAATTAGTCAGCGATTGGAATTCATGCCAGACTGATTTTGAGTCGTTCGCGCTAAACTGTTTTTCCAACTTTGCTGCATAGATCCTCTTTGCAATGTTAATTTCTTTAGTAAGCTGATTTTTAGCTCGATTATACAGGGCCCTGTCCCCGCTATGATCTGCATCTTCCTTAGCTTGGCGAAGCTGCATAAGTTTAGCAGTGAACCACGGCTTGTTGTTGTTGAATGTCCGAAATGATTTTGTTGGTACACAAACCTCTTCACAGAAACTGATATAGGATGTGACAGTGTCCGTATATTCATCCAGGCTGCCAGCTGAATTTTCAAAGACACTCCAGTCTGTGCAGTCTAAACAGCTTTGAAGTTCCATCTTGGCTTCATTGGTCCACTTTTTGACTGTTTTCACTGTAGGCTTCGCACATTTAAGTTCTTGCTTGTACGTCGGTATTAAGTGAATTAAGCAGTGATCAGACGAGCCCAGGGCTGCACGAGGTATAGCACGGTATACGTTTTTTACCGTAGTGTATTTTCCCTGGTAGGACAGTCGATGTGCTGCTTGTATTTAGGGAGTTCGTGGTTGAGTTTAGCTTTGTTAAAGTCCCCGAGAATATATATATATATATATATATATATATATATAATGCACTACAAACACTGATTTCTCGGGAGACAGTGGGATTTGTGCATTACATGTTCAAAACCATTTTAAAAATAAAGAGAAAATTAAAAAGCAGCTTAAAAAACATTGAAAATTCAACGATCATTGAAAAGTAGAAATATTCTAAAAAGCTTGAGAAAAAAATTAACCCAAGCAATAATATACTGTTGCACATTGACATGAAAACAGCCATTTAGGGTGTCACTGATTAAAATGGTAAACACGGCCGCCGCTGCGGGGGCAGCCTAAAACACTTAATTTAAGCATAAAAAAGCTCAACGTTGCTTAATGTCAGAAAGCTATCCTCAACCATCACCAACAATTTATGTGGATAGCTTCACTTATGCCCCCTTCAACTCTGAAAATATCAGAACGATGGTCCAATTATTATGGATTTTATGGACAAAAAAGCAAGACAAGGTAAATCTATTTATATAGCATATTTCATACACTAGGTAACTCAGTGTGCTTTACATGATTAAGAGCATTTTAAAGTCAAAAAACATTTTTTTATTTTTTTTAAAGGATCTGTATCCGCCGGCATGGTAGCCGACTGGCTAGCACATCTGCCTCACAGTTCTGGGAACCAGGGTTCAAATCCCGGTCCCGGCTGTGTGGAGTTTGCATGCTCTTCCCATGTCTGGGTGGCTTTTCTCCGGGCACTCCGGTTTCCTTCCCCATCCCAAAAACATGCGTGGTAGGTTGATTGAGGACTCAAAATTGCCCGTTGGTATGAATGTGAGTGCGAATGATTGTTTGTTTCTATGTGCCCTGCGATTGGCTGGCAACCGGTTCAGGGTGCACCCCGCCTCCCGCCCAAAGATAGTTGGTATAGGCTCCAGCAGCCCACGCCCCTTGTGAGGATGAGCAGTAAAGAAAACAGATGGATGGATGGATCTGTTTCCCTTTTATGCCGGAGCAGTTTTATTATGTCATGGTGGAGTTTTTAAGCTGCCGCTGTGGTTTCTTCGTATTATAATGGATATTTATTGAGAAACAGAGTCTGTTTCGAGAGGGGAGTGAGAAAAGAAGACAACAACAGACAAAACACTAATTGTAAACAAGATTAAATTAAATCATTACATATCGAGAACAATGACACATTAGATATGAGTGTTGTATGGGGCAGTTGTGCTACACCCTGTGAAAGAAGGACAGGACAAGATAAGACAGGACAAGGACAAGAGAGAAAGCATACAGGACAAGGGTAGTGAACCCGGCTGTACAACTGAAGTGTGGTGGAAGGGGCTATGTAACCTATAAACGATTACATTAGAATCAGAATCATCTTTATTTGCCAAGTATGTCCAAAAAACACACAAGGAATTTGTCTCCAGTAGTTGGAGCCGCTCTAGTACGACAACAGTCAGTCAATTGACAGAGAACACTTTTGAGACATGAAGACAGTGACAAAAAAAAAAACAGTCACTGAGCAGCAAAGGGTTGCTAGTTATCTGGTAATGCCGGTACATTTTTTTTTTTTTTTTTGACAATTGTGCAAAAAGATGCAGTCCCCTAGCACTTAGAGCAGTTCGAATGACTAATATTGCAATAGTCCGGTGCAATGACCATTGTGCAAAGGGCGCCGAGACTTCAAGGAGTGTATGTATATATTAAAGTGACGAGTAGTGCGATAATCTGGGACAATGTTGGTTGTGGAAATGTTGCAGATACTCCTCAATCAGTGTGCAAATGGGGCAGATGCTACTCTGGCATGAGTGGCCAGTATTGGTCAACAACAGATATGCAAATAGTGCAGCGTGGCGAGACAACTACAGTGAGTGCACGAGTAATACATAATTGGCCCCACAGAAATGTGACAACGAACTCAAACTCTTAGTTTGCTGTTTTTGGGAGTATTGTTGACTTCCTCCAGTTAATAGAGTAATCTGATATTTGTGGAAATGTTTTAATGAGATTGAAGACTGCCTGAAGAGATGACTTGGGCTCCTGCAGATGAAGAAGAATATTATCAGCATCCAGATTGATTTTGTGTTCCGTCACTGGCGAGCCGATACCTTTAATATTAGCATTCTGACGTATAGCGGTAGCAAGAGGTTCAATGACTATTGCAAATAGCATTGGTGAAAGTGGTCATCCTTGTCCTTGTCTTGACCTCCCTGGGTCATGGGTGGTCTGTGGCGTCCCCCTTGTTGGGTCTCCTGCTGGACGGACTCGCTGACTCGGCTGGGGTACGGGGGGGTAGGCCGAGCTCACCCTTCCTTGATGTGCCAGCTCATCAACTCCGTACACCAGTTGACTATCATGCATGCGATATGGTGTTCATTCACTAATAAGTTCGATAGAAACACAATAGACTTTAATTACTTGTGCTGGGATCACTTATAACAACACAGGATATATTAACATATGAACTCACAGGTTCTTACAGGTGTTTAGACACACACAAAAAAATAATCCCACAGTATACTCGACAGTAGCACTGCCTTCCTCCTACCCCTTTTCTGTCCTTTCTTATCTGCTTCTCTTGGTTAGTTATTGCATGTCCTCACCAGGTGTCCCCCTAACCCCCACCCCCAATCTAATTGTACAAATAACTGTTGTAATGTTACTTGTTTTTAAATATCGAGATTGTCTCACTATTGTTCTGCTGTGGTTCTCACCGCTAGTCTTCTTGTCCAATCTGTCCCCTAAAACCCTTTTCTGTCTGGCTTTATTTTCAATAAACATCAGATTAATTAAAACAATTTTAAAATTAAGCAGAAGGAGTATTTAAAACTCCCCTGTTTCACAGCAAAACTGTTACAGCACAAAGGCGTACAGATCCATCATTCTGCAAGGCAATGCAGCTGAACAGAACAGGTTTTTAAAGAAAATTTAAAAAAATAAATAATTCCATTCAAGTAATTGTTGAGTTGGCGGCACCACCTCACAGTTCTGAGGACCCGGGTTCAATCCCCGGCCCCGCCTGTGTGGAGTTTGCATGTTCTCCCCGTGCCTGCGTGGGTTTTCTCCGGGCACTCCGGTTTCCTCCCACATCCCAAAAACATGCATTAATTGGAGACTCTAAATTGCCCGTAGGCATAACTGTGAGTGCGAATGGTTGTTTGTTTCTATGTGCCCTGCGATTGGCTGGTAACCAGTTCAGGGTGTACCCTGCCTTCTGCCTGATGACAGCTGGGATAGTCTCCAGCACGCCCGCGACCCTAGTGAGGAGAAGCGGCTCAGAAAATGGATGGATGGATGGATAATTGTTGAGTTGATTAAAAACCACTTTTTTGATAATCTTGGCTATGAAGGGGATGTTTGAGATTGGTCTATAGCTTGCTCACATGGAAGCATCCAATGTTCTCTTTTTTTGAAGAAGCTTAGTGGCAGCTACTTTAAGAGCTTTAGGAAACTCGTCTGACTGAAGTGAGCAATTAATTATTTGCTGAAAATCAGCCAGTACTGATTTCATAATAGTTTTAAAAAGTCAGATGGTATTGAGTCAAGACTGCTAGTTGATGGCTTCAGCTGCTGAATTGTTTTCGCTACAGTTTTTTGGTCAACAGTATCATATTCTGACATGGTAATGGTCTTTTTCTTGGGTGGGTATAGATGTAGCATCATTTTGCTGATTTATGCTGATACTTAACCTGATGGATTGTATTTTTTTCCAAAATAGCAAGCAAATTCATTGTATTTCTGGAATTCTGGAGCTATCTGATTTGGGGGGGGGGGGGGGGTTGTTAGCATCTCAAGCACAGCAAACAGAGTGCGAGTATTGATGAGGTTATACTAATGATTACGAGGTCTAAGATATGACCTTGAGTGTGGGTTGGACTCGTTATAGAGTTTGTCAAGAGAGGTCAAATGTGTCCAGCGTAACAGAGAGTTCTTTGGAATTTTTTTCTATGCTATTGTCAACATGAATGTCAAACATGAAGTCTCCCATTATGACACCATAGTTGTAGTCAGAACAGGTCACTGACAGCAGTTCTGAAAATGTCTCCATAAATTTTCCATTGTACCTTGGAGGTCTATAAATTTTAAAACAATGGCCTTTGGATTGCCTTTTACTAAAAACAGAGATATTTAAAAGAGCTAAAATCACCCAGTATAATTTCTTTACACTGAATTCATTATTTAAAAATGGTAGCAATTCTGCCACCTTTTATCCAATTCGACACTTGTTCATAAAATACAAATTTGGTGGTTTTGCCTCATTTAGAATGGTATTGCAGCTGCTTTCTCTTAACCATGTTTCATTTAGTAGTAAAAAGTCTAGATCATAGGTCGTAATGATGTCATTAATCAACGTTGATTTGTTACCCACTGACATGATATTGAATAGAGCTTGTAGAAATAACTGGAGGCAATAGTTTGTTTGGTCCACATTTTTTTTTCATTTTTAAGCTTGTAGCTCTACTTTCTTTGTGACATATTTCTTTTATCCAACTTTCTGTCCCTTGTAATTACAGGGAGGAAAAGTCTCTGATCTCCACCGGTGTCTAATTTACAGTATTCTGGAGAAGAATTTTGTTTATATTTGATATGCAGCCCCAAGCCTACACATATCAATCTGTTTCGCAGTTACGATTCTTCATGGGTGGAGGACGGGCCCTTCGCATTTTAGTGGCTGTTGGTTTCAGGCGAGCTGGAGTTGGAGGAGTGGGTGTTGCTTTCAGGCGAGGTGGGATGGGAGGACGTATTCCAACAATGCTCTTCATCCTGTCCATGACATCAAATATAGCATTTATGCTGGATGATAGTGTGTGTTGCATTTGGGATTCCTCCAATGGGGGTTGGAGGGGTGTCGGAGACTCCACGTATGTATGGATACATGCTGCTGCCTTTCATGCAGATAGCGCGGGTTTAATTCCCAGCCCAAAGCATGAATACCCAGCCACTGTCGGCCCCAAGCTCGGATAAAAAGTGAATGGGTGGCGACAAGAAGGGAATCTGGCATAAAAAAGGTTTTAAAAATCTATGCCGAACAAATCATACAAGTGTCTCGCTGATGGCACAAGCCTAAAGTCACAACAACAACACAACCTTCACCACCGACAGCATTATTTGGACAATTTGAGTCATATTTTCGATATTTTCTTCAAGCAGACAGTGATTGGCTAGTGCTGAGAGGATTGTCCCTCTATGATTGACTGCCACTCTAAATAGTCAAAACAAATGAGAAGCTCACGTCGCTGCCAGATGCCGTTGTCTGCTACTGTTAGAAAGCTTCAAGCTGAACTCCTTCACACCAATTAATACTAGTTTAACAGGATCTAATACAAAGCGGTTCTCTCAAGTACTACTTTAAAATTATGGGAAAATACAACCTTTTTTATGGGAAAAATACAGCGATTGTAGTCTGTCATCATTTTCCGGCTATGTTGCAACAGGATTAGTTATTTTTGTGCGTCATTGAGTGTCACGAGCGGCAATGCCGTAAGGGCAGATCCCAAAAAATAGAATCCAGGTCAGAGGTCCGAACAATTTTAATGAAATGGCAGAGCATGTGTTGGCGAGACATACGAAACTAAAGGAACTCACAACCAGAGAGAATCAAAAACAGATAACGCAGGGAGACACGACAAACGGTCCGTGTGGTATAATCGTATTGAGCCTAAATTTGGACAGCGGTCAAAATGGCGGCAAACACGGGGCAAAAACGAGTGAATATTCCGACACCCACACACTGTCAAGGTGCCCCCTAAAAAGGCTGATGATTACAATGCATGACAGGTGCGTCACCGATTTCCACGCCAACCTTCGCTCAGCCAGATACTGCAACACAAAGAAACAACT
This sequence comes from Phycodurus eques, assembly GCF_024500275.1. Taxonomy (NCBI): domain Eukaryota; kingdom Metazoa; phylum Chordata; class Actinopteri; order Syngnathiformes; family Syngnathidae; genus Phycodurus; species Phycodurus eques. The sequence goes on along the minus strand of NC_084526.1, from coordinate 30,741,827 downwards.
TGAAACACAGGGCCATGACAGTATCCCCCCCTCAAAGGAAGCCCCCTGACGGACCACCCGGCTTCTGCGGGTGGAGAGAGTGGAAGGCCCGGAGAAGGGACGGATCTAGGATCCAAGAGCGGGGAACCCAGGAACGCTCCTAAGGGCTGTAACCCTCCCAGTCGACCAAATACTGCACACCCCTGCCTCTTCTTCTGGAATCCAATAGTTCACCCACCGTGTACACTGGCTCACCATCAACCACCCGCGGAGGAGGAGGAGGCACTGCTGGAGGACACAGAGGGCTGGAGGAAACCGGTTTGAGCAAGGAGACATGGAATACAGGGTGAACTTTCATGGTGGGAGGGAGCCGAAGTTTAACTGCCACCGGGTTAACAACAGAGTCAATTTCGAAAGGACCAATATACCGAGGACCCAGTTTTTTAGAACCCCCGTTCAAATGCAAATCTTGTGTGGAAAACCAGACCTTCTCACCCGGACAGTAGGGAGGAGCTGAGATCCGATGACGATCAGCTAAATGCCTGTTGTGAGCCTCAGTACGGGACAAGGCCGCCCTTGCATCCTGCCACACCCGATGAGCCCTTCGGAGATGGACCTGTACAGACGGGACGACCACCTCCCTCTCCTGAGAAGGGAACAACGGCGGCTGGTAACCGTATGCAGTCATGAATGGCGACCGTCCAGTGGCAGAGCAAACGAGGGTGTTATGCGCATATTCCACCCAAGGCAGGTGAGAAGACCACGAGGAGGGGTGCTGATGGCAAACACAGTGAAGAGCAGCCTCCACATCTTGATTCGCCCTCTCAGCCTGGCCGTTGGTCTGCGGGTGGAAACCGGATGAACGACTGGAGGACGCCCCCAGCGCTTTGCAGAACAACCTCCAGACCTGAGAGACGAACTGCGGCCCCCTGTCAGACACCAGATCAGCAGGAATACCATGAACTCGGAAGACATGGTCGACAAGGAGATAAGCAGTCTCAAAGGAGGACGGCAGCTTCAGCAGAGCAACGAAATGGGCCATCTTGGAGAATCTGTCGACAATACTCAGGATGACAGAGTTCCCTCCGGACAGCGGAAGGCACGTGATGAAGTCCAAGACGACGTGCCCATTGGCGTGCCAGGGGCGGGAAGGAATGGGCAGTGGACGAAGAAGACCAGCTGGAGGACGATGGGACATCTTGCTACGAGCACACACTGAGCATGCCAAAACATATTCTTTAACGTCCCTGCGTAGTCCCTGCCACCAGAACCGTTGGGAAATGAGGAAAAGTGTCCGACTGACCCCAGGATGGCAAGCGACTCTACAAGTGTGTCCCGTAAAACGTAAAACGACCGGAACAAACAATTTGCTATCCGGAACACCTCCCGGGGCCTGGACGTCCCTCCCCGCCTCCTCCACCTTCTTCTCAACCTCCCACTGAAGCGCTCCCACCACCCGGGTCCCAGGTAGAATGGTCTCCACAACAGGCTGAACAGCAGCCGGGCCATGCAGCCTAGACAAGGCGCCAGGTTTGCCGTTCTTCAACCCAGAACGGTAAGTGATGATGAAATCGAAACGGTTAAGGAACAGGGCCCAACGTGCTTGACGGGGATTGAGTCTTTTCGCAGTACGGAGGTAAGACAGGTTATTGTGGTCGGTGAAAACTTGAAAAGGTTCCCTCGTACCCTCCAGCCAATGCCTCCACTCCTGCAGCGCCAGGACAATGGCCAGCAGCTCTCTATTTCCCACATCGTAATTGGCCTCTGCAGGGCTCAGGCGCCTAGAGAAGAAGGCGCAGGGGTGCAGCCTCTGGTCGACCGGGGACCTCTGGGACAGGACCGCCCCCACACCTGAATCAGATGCGTCCACCTCGACAACAAAAGGAAGGTCAGGATTAGGATGATGTAACACAGGAGCCTTCAAAAACAATTGTTTAATATGATCAAAAGTCACTTCTGCTTTAGGGGTCCATACAAATGGTATTTTATTGGAAGTATAAATCGCCTATAAAAGTTAGCAAAACCCAAAAACCTCTGCAACTGCTTCCTAGACGTTGGAGTTGGCCAATCAACCACAGCCTGGATCTTGGCTGGATCGGCCCGAAGCTGGCCCTTCTCCACAATGAACCCCAAAAACTGTACCGACTCCACATGGAACTCACACTTCTCAGCTTTGACGTAAAGACAGTTTTCCATCAAGCGCTGCAACACCATGCGGACATGTTGGCGATGTTCACATAGATCATGGGATAAGATTAAGATGTCGTCCAAGTACACAAAACAGAATACATTTATCATGTCCTGGAGCACATCATTAATAAGACACTGAAACACAGCGTGTGCATTCGTGAGTCCAAAAGGCATGACTAAGTACTCAAAATGACCTGATGGAGTATTGAACGCAGTCTTCCACTCATCTCCCTCCTTCATCCTCACCAGATGATAGGCATTTCGCAGGTCTAATTTTGTGAACACCTTTGCAAACTGCAAAGGGGCAAACGGCGAGTCCAACAGCGGGAGAGGATACTTATTTTTTATCGTGATGTCGTTAAGACCCCGGAAATCGACACAGGGTCGCAGGGTCTCGTCCTTTTTATCGATAAAGAAAAATCCGGCGCCCACTGGCGACGATGAGGGACGAATCAACCCAGCAGCTAGCGAAGTCGAAATATAATTTTTTAATGCCTCTTGCTCAGGCTTGGAAATCTGATACAGCCTCGCACATCGTAGTGGAGCCTCGGGAATCAACTCTACGGAACAGTCGTATGGACGATGCAGAGTCAAAGACTGGGCGCGATCCTTACTGAACACTAGTTGCAAATCATGGTACTCAGCCGGTACTTTAGCCAAATCGATGTGCTCGTCTTGAACACGGGGAGTGGTAGTCAACATGGCAGACTGCAGACAATGAGAATGACAAAATAGGCTCCAATTCACAATCTGTAGTTGATCCCAATTAATATCTGGATTATGAAGTTTTAACCATGTTAATCGCAGCACAACTGGAGCAGATTGACAGGGCATTACAAAAAATCGCCGCGATTCGATGTGGTTACCCGAGAGCTTTAAACACAGTGGAGCCGTAATATGTGTTGTAACCGCCAGGAGACGCCCATCCAAATCAAGAACGTTTCTCGGTTTGCTAAGTCTGTACAGTGGACAATTTAGAGTCTCTATCACACAGGAGTCCACAAAACACTCATCAGCGCCGGAGTCAATTAACGCGGAAACCTTCACACTGCCGCCAAATCCTGATACTTCGCCCGGCAATTGTAGTCTCTTGTTGTTTGATCCAGTTCTCAATTCACCGGGTACCAAGTCTTCATCAAAATACTCACACGATGAGACGTTCTTTCCGGAGGGAGAAGGCGCTGTCACCACCACCTGGCCGCTCTGCTTGGAACGCGTAGCGTCACTTCCCTGTGAAGGTCTCGCCATGCAGGTGTAGCCTTGTGTCCTGGTCGGCCGCAGTACAGACACACCCCCGCTCTCATGCGTCTCCGACGTTCTATCTTCGTCAGTCGCCCCCCGCCGAGTTGCATCGGCTCCTCCACGGCCAGGGCCGGCTCCCTCGTTGACGCCGAGGTGGATGGGGGAACACAGGCGGCGTCTTCCATGGCAGACGAAGAATGTACCGGGGAAGCGGACTAAAAAAAAAAATGCGCCGTTCAGCCGCCCGCTCGCGCTGCCGTTCCCTCAGTCAATTTACCAGTCTAATGGCTAGTCCGATCAACTCCTCCAAATTAGTGGTCTTGTCCCGGGCCGCCATCTCATCTTTGACGGCAGGACAGAGTCCCCGACGAAAAATGCCGCTCAACGCAACATCGCCGAATCCACTCTCTGCTGCCAGGATGCGGAATGAAATGGAGTATTCGGCTACTGACAAGTCCCCCTGGGAATGGTCCAACAACCGGCTACCGGCTTCCTTGCCCTTGACGGGGTGATCAAAAACTCTCCTCAGTTCAGATTTGAATGCCAGGAAGTAGGAACGTAACGCTAGGTTGGCGCTGCTGACCGCCATCGCCCACAATGCCACCTGACCCGTAAGTAGACTCATTATAAAAGCCACCTTCGTCTTATCCTGGGCATACGTGACCGGTTGTTGGTCAAATACTAAGGTACATTGATAAATAAATTGACCGCAGCCGCCGGGCTCCTCAGCATAACGAGGTGAATTTGGGAGACCAGCTTCCCTGGCGGGTGGCACCGCGGCCACCGTGTTGGTGGCGGGTGCTTTTGCCAGAACCGGAGGTAATCCAAGTGCACACACCTGATCAACCCGAGAACTCAGTGTACTGAGATGGTCGTTAAAGCCGTAATTGCCTCCCTGAGCTCGTGTAACGATGTCTCGTGTCTTCCTACCAAATGTCCCTGACTTGCCATAGCGTGGCGAAAAGAGTCTGAGTTTGTGGGATCAATTTCTGGTCGGAATATTCTGTCACGAGCGGCAATGCCGTAAGGGCAGATCCCAAAAAATAGAATCCAGGTCAGAGGTCCGAACAATTTTAATTAAATGGCAGAGCATGTGTTGGCGAGACATACGAAACTAAAGGAACTCACAACCAGAGAGAATCAAAAACAGATAACGCAGGGAGACGCGACAAACGGTCCGTGTAGTATAATCGTATTGAGCTTAAATTTGGACAGCGGTCAGAACGGCGGCAAACACGGGGCAAAAACGAGTGAATATTCCGACGCCCACACACTGTCACGGTGCCCCCTAAAAAGGCTCATGATTACAATGCGTGACAGGTGCGTCACCGATGTCCACGCTCACCTTCGCTCACCCAGATACTGCAACACAAAGAAAAACAACTTGAAACACAGGGCCGTGACATTGAGGGGTTAGCGTATGGATGTGCACAGAGGCACAGTTGCATGCTCAGCTTCAACAGGTTAAAGTAGCAAGTATTTTATGTGAAGTCTTCTTACACTTAAGCCATAGCAGGAATTGAGTGCAGGAGTTGAGCTAAGGGCCTATCTCACTGGCTGAGACCTCGTCGAGACCGCCGAAGCTGATCAGTCGCCGGGACCCGGGAGACCAAAATATAGCTTGCACTCTCCCCAGGAAGATGTCTGGGAGACGTCTCCAGACAACGACAAAATCAAGTCATCCAGAAGTCACTGATATATACAGAATAAATATTATTTAAATCAATATACAACATAACATTTATTGTGTGTGTGTGTGTGTGTGTGTGTGTGTGTGTGTGTGTGTGTGTGTGTGTGCGCGCGCGCGCGCGCATGCACGTGTATGCTCAGGGGACGAGGACCCAGAGCATTCAGCCGTGGAAGGCAGTACAAAACGGTGGTGGTGTAGCTTTTTAATATGAGCCCAAAAATGCAGTGGGGACAAGCTGAACAAAGACAAGAGCTATGCGGCAGCCACATGCTTTTTTATATCGAAATGAGACAGCCTAATTTGGCTAACACATTGCTGCCATGTTCTGAAGGAGGACACTTAGGAGAGTGTCAGCTCAGGATTACCTCAACAATTCGCACAGCCACAAGTATATAACACAGACTCTCGTCGTCTGCTTTCTTTCTGGAGGATGATAGATCCCTTTGTACCACCAGTTACCGTTCTAGTTTTATAACTAAAGTTCAAATGAAGGACTAATCTCACACTCTCAATCCATCTGAGGAAGCGTCCCCCAGTTAACATATAAACAGGGATCTCGCTTTGATGGTAAAATATGTATAAAACAATGTGTCATCTAACCTCAACTTGGCTCACAGTTCTGTTAATACAGATGTACAAGTAACCCGATTAAAAACAAGCCTGCCAGATCTACACTGGATGTATCCAATCATGTTATCCATGAAATACATCGTTGGAATATGCAACATTTCTACAGTGATAGCAGAGATATGGGTGGCTGCGTAGCCACTCTGTCTTTTGGTGGTGTCTTAAAGCAGGGATGTTTGCCAAGAGGAAACTAAGTCCCTTTCCAATCCTTTCATCGCGAATGGTTGTCATTCCTCCAATCCATTAAAATTTGATTTGGCAAAAAATATTTTGCATGACAGAACCTTGAGCTCCACTTGGGGGGAGCGGCGTGGGGGTAATTGGTGGGAGGAGAGAGACACACATGCCCAAGGAAGCTAAATGAGTGGAGAAGAGGATTCCCAGAGCACATACAATATATTTTAATGAAGCTAAGTTCATTTTTGAAGTGTCAGTTTATGGTGCTCGGAGCTGCCAAAGAGAGTCAATATATATTAGAGCAAGGGTGTCCGCGGACACCGTGTCGCAGCAGGCACCATATGAGTCGCCCGTGAGCCTGTTCTAAAAATAGTTCAACACTTGTATGCTTCTTAATTTTTTTGTAATACTGTTCTGTAAAAAATAATACACCACTTAACATTGTGCTGCATCTAGTATTTCTTTGTTGCTATGCTTTTTAAATCGGTGTACATTTGGAAAAAATAGTTCAAAGGTCATATTGTAGCGCGTGACCAAACCGTAGCGTCCGTGGAGAGAAGCGAGCAAGCACAACGACGTTGAGACGATTTAACCCCCCAAAACCATGGCAGACAAAAAACCAAAAACATAACTTTCACAGTAAATGGGAGGATGTTTTTCTTTTTTTTTTTTTTTTTTGAGCCATTGTGAAAAAAATCCTGCGTGTGTCTCATTTGTGGAGCGACTTTGGTGAGGCCAAAGTGGCAGAATGTGGAGAGACATTTCAGAACGGGCCACACAAGCTTCAAGTTGAAGGCAGCTTTGTGCATACTGCAGTCTTTTTTCACAAAAACGGTGAAAAATGCCCAAAAAGTAACGGAAGCCTCATTTAGAGCTACGCACGAAGGCATTTTCGGATGGGGAAGTTTTCAATGAAGAAATGATGATAATTGCAAAAACAGAATTTAAAGACGGGAAATATGGAATTTATGTCCAATTGGGGGCAACTACAATGTTTAGAAGAGTGTCGGCTATGGAACGTGGCCGATCGTTTGGACTGGGATCTGGCAAAGTGCAGGTGGTTTAGCATCCAGCAGAGATGGGGGGACTCGAGTTAAATTACTTGACTCAAATTGACTCGAGTTGCCAGTATTATGACTTTCAACTTGCTTGCCAAATACTTCAGAAGGACTTGACTTTGACTTGCTAGCCAAGAGACTTGACTTTGACTTGAACTACATGACTTGACAAGTCATCTGGTTTAGTGCTGCAAATCTGCATTTTAATTGAGACAGTTTGTCTTTTTTTTTTTTTTTAAAAGTAAAACATTTTAGGGATCATTCGTCCCAACCTGGACACACAGTCTGCACTGGTGCGCACTTGCGAGAGTGACGTAGCCACCTGCATGAACAAGGATGGAAGGACCTCCAAAGACAATGCAATTTGGATTCAAGGATTATGTTGTCGAAGTCTGCAAAAAGAGGATGGCAACATGCATGGTTTGCAACTCCTGCATTAAAGACAACAACAATGACGTCAGAATTCATCCATCACTACAAAACTCACGATTTAACACTTTAGCTAGCTGGTCAAACACTACGTTTCAGAGACCTGTTTGGGACGATTAAAAATTTAAACGATATGATTGTGAACGTTTTAGTACAGCTAAGTAACGTAACCAGGGGTGGGACGGTTTCTGAGAAATGACAGAACCTTTCGTTTCAGTTCATAGGCACGCAAAAGTCTCTCTTTTTTGCTCTCTCTCTTGAGCAGAAAGATAAAAAATAATTTAAAATATATAGCCACCCACAGAATGCAGGAGAAGTGAAGCGGTGTGCCTAGCGTTGTGGAAATGTAAAAAATAAAAAAGGTGCGGGAACATTCTCGGGCATGACGAAAGAGTCGGCGCTAGAAGATGCCAGGTGCGTTATTGGTGTATTGCATCACTTTGCATTACAATCACGTAGATAAAAATGTTGACAAAAGTGTGTAGTACAGTACAAATTGTGAGTAGCTACATGTGAATAGAATTATCATACTACGGTGTGGGGTGCCGTTTGTAAAGCGGCTCGCTCTGAAAATAACAGAAGTTTAGTTTTTAAATTTAGTTTCAAACAGTGTTTAAAAAAACTGGTTTGAATTTTCCAGTCACTTTTCTGCACATTTAAAACAATATTTGTCAACTTTAGAGTTAAATCCAAATATTAAATGTTACACTGAAATCATAAATCTAAATGTAAAATGTAAATTTAAATATTAATATTAAATTTAAACATTAAATATATATCTAAATATAAATCTTAAATCTAAATGTTAAATATAAGGAGGAGGGGCTGCAAATCATGTTCAACCTATATTTAATTGAATACACTACAAAAGCTAGATACTTAATGTTCAAACTGATAAACTTTATTGTTTTTAGCAAATAATCATTAACTTAGAACTTTATGGCTTCAACACGTTCCAAAAAAGCTGGGACATGTGGCAAAAAAGACTGAGAAAGTTGAGGAATGCTCATCAAACACCTGTTTGGAACATCCCACAGGTGAACAGGCTAATTGGGAACAGGTGGGTGCCATGATTGGGTATAAAAGGAGCTTCCCTGAATTGCTCAGTCATTCACAAGCAAAGATGGGCGAGGTTCACCTCTTTGTTAACAGGTGCGTGAGAAAATAGTCGAACAGTTCAACATTGAATGCCCGTGACCTTCAATCCCTGAGGCGGCACTACATCAAAAACCGACATCAATGTGTAAAGGATATCACCACATGGGCTCAGGAACACTTCAGAAAACCAATGTCAGTAAATATAGTTCGGCGATACATACAAGTCCAACTTGAAACTCTACTATGCAAAGCAAAAGCCATTTATCAACAACACCCAGAAACGCTGCCGGCTTCTCTGGGCCCGAGCTCATCTAAGATGGACTGATGCAAAGTGGAAAAGTGTTCTGTGGTCCGGCGAGTCCACATTTCAAATTGTTTTTGGAAATTGTGGACGTCATGTCCTCCGGGCCATAGAGGAAAAGAACCATCTGGACTGTAATGGACGCAAAGTTTAAAAGCCAGCATCTGTGATGGTATGGGGCTGTGTTAGTGTCAATGGCATTGGTAACTTACACATCTGTGAAGGCACCATTAATGCTGAAAGGTACATACAGAAACATATGCTGCCATCCAAGCAACGTCTTTTTCATGGATGCCCCTGCTTATTTCAGTAAGACAATGCCAAACCACATTCTGCACGTGTTACAACACCGTGGCTTTGTAGTAAAAGTTTGCGGGTACTAGACTGTGCTGCCTGCAGTCCAGACCTGTCACCCATTGAAAATGCGTGGCGCATTATGAAGCGTAAAATACGACAACAGAGACCCCGGACTGTTGAACAGCCGAAGCTGTACATCAAGAATGCGAAAGAATTCTACCTACAAAGCTTCAACTACAGTGTCCTCAGTTCCCAAATGTTTATTAATTGAAACAAAAGGTGATGTAACACAGTGTCACCGCCACAACGGGTCTGTTGATGTTCTCTGCTAACGACGTTTGACCGCAGGTTTTCAGAATGAGCAGCCTCGATATTGGCGAACAGTGGCATGCACCTTCCACCTGGTGGAGGGGGACGGCCAAGGCTCCCACGGCTCCAAAATCCTCCTGGCCTTCTCAAAAGTGACGGCTAAACACTATAAGTACACATCAAATAAAGTTTCTCCAAATGTGTTTGTTATTTGATGTAGTTATTATAACTATGATCTGTGTCCAAGAGTCCATTTCCCCAGATAAGATGCTTTTAATGTTATTCTTTTAGGACTATAGACACACTCTGATGTTTAGCTTTTATTTTGGTACTTCCTCCGCCTGTCGGCAGTTTGGATTTGTATTTTAGCTAAATATTTATTTCCACCCGAAACATTTAGCTTTAACATTTATATTTAGATATATTTAACATTTACATTCAACATTTAGAAATTTACTTTACATTTATATATATATTTAATATATATATATATATATATATATATATATATATATATATATATATATATATAGAGGCCTTTATATATATATATATATATATATATGCATGCGTCAAACCTTCACTTCACACAGGGCAAAATGAAACAAACATCTATTTTTGCACAAGAACTGCTTATAAAAGTGCTTCATTTTGGGAATTGCATGCAACTGTTTGAAACGTGTATGGTCTGAAAAAAAGTAATGACACACAAAAAAACTTTTTGTTGTTCTTCCTTGTTGTTTTTATTTTCAGACAACTGACTCCAAACTGCATACATTTCATACGTTTGAAGAAAATAATTGAATGAGGGTCTGCACTGTTATTCTAGGAATGTGTTGAGAGAGCTACTCTCACTTCATCTTCTTCTCCTCCTCTCTTTTCCTTTAACATTTCTATCAGCAAAGTCAGAGCAAGCAAGAAAACAAAGTATGGTCTGGGTGAAAGGATTAAAGAAAGAAGAAGGCCTAGAGCTAAGTGCTGCAGCTAGTCTGATAAGCATGCAGACGAGGCTGATTCATATTGGAAGTTGGCAGAGATCAAACCATTCCTGCTTGCAGAGGACATCAACAAATGCAAGCAAATAATACATCAAGAATGTGTAAGTTAAACCTTTAGCAGTGTTCACTGTAGAGTCCCCCAGTAAAGTCAACCTGACACAAGTAGGCTAGTGCCGTCGTGTGCTTGCAGCCTTTGGCTCAGGTCATTTTGGTTTGGTTAGTAAACAAATGTTGGCTTAACACATCCCTTAATCAATGTCTGCACAGTCGGCTGGAATTATTGAAGTCAATACCTAATATTCACGTATGGTACAATATGGAATGAACAGATTTATAGGTTATATTTAATTATATAAAAAAAGTCTTGATTGACCCTAAGTCTATTACTATTCAATCTTGTAGAATCAGTTAACCTATCAATTATTCCACTGAATCATCGCCCCCCTCTCCTTGACTAATGTTTTTCGATCGCAAAATATTCTGTGTGTGTGTGTCCATTCCGTTCACCCCACTTGTATGATTCATGACAACAGTTCAGAGAAAGCCGTTGAGATACTCATACTGTTTGTAACAACGTAACTTTAAGAACACTTAATTTCAAGGATGGCAGACAAACAGAAAAAGAAAAGGAGCAGACTTTGTTGCGAAAATTAGTGTTACTTACCAAGGTGAACCTCAGCATTCCTGAACTTATCTCTGTAAGGCAACAGCAAAAGTTAATATCCGTATAGTTAGCTTTTGGACGTTTGAGTGAAATTCATGATTTGTTGGTTTTGTTCTTTGAACAGTGACTTTGTTTGCAACTGATGCATGGTTAATTTTGTGTGTGTGTGATGTAATGCGTACCTACAGTCCCCTCCCAAAGGTATTGGAACGGCAAGGTCAATTCCTGTTTTTGTTGTATACTGAAGACATTGGGTTTCAGATCAAAAGATGAATATGAGACAAAAGTGCACAATTTCAGCTTTTATTTCATGGTATTTACATGTGTTAAACAACTCAGGACAGAGCACCCTCTTCTCTCAACTTCGAAACGTTTTGCTTTTCTCCCATAGACCGCTCTCTGGTCTTCATGTTTGCTTAACAGCAAATGCAGTTTTCACAGGTGAAACCCAAAGTAAAAAAAACAAGCACATTCTAATGTTTAAGCAATCAATCTAAAAGGCAACACCTGAGCAAACACCCATCAGTCACATGTTCCAATCCTTTTGCTCACTTGAAAACTGGGTGGCTTCAAACTGTAAAACTTGCCAGGTAGTACCTCCAACAAGGTTAAAGAAACTAGTTAATGGTGAGAACATTGGCACTTAATCCATAGTTCTGGACTTAAAAAGTATTGAGAAAATAATTCCCCCCAAAATTCACTCAGTAGTAATTTTAGGCTCACTTTTTGATGAAATATTTGATTTTCAGACAGATTTTGGCCCGCCCACAATTTGAACACATCAGCCTGTCACGTCGATGGCAGAATGCGAGGACATTTGCTCATTGACCTTCTATGTATTTTCAGATTCATTCCCGCATATGTCAGCTTAAAAAAATAAATAATAATAAGACAATGGCCTTCCATACTATTTAGGTCCTCGTACACCTCTGAAAATATCAGAACAATCGTCCTGGTATTTATGATTTTTTTTTTACACATTTCCACGTCAACCACTTCAATCAGGGGCATTCCAAATGCAATTTGTTAAACAATTGCTCCAAAAAATTATTGATATTATTAGAAAATTACTGCCGGTTTCATTTTCTTGTTGGTGAAATCTGGACCATGAAGAGCACATATCTCATTCAAGAACCACTGCTCTAGATCTACAAAGGCACAATGCAGCTCCCTCTGACCTTGTCTGCACTTCTCCAACCACAATGGATAAGTGGTTAATCTTTACATCTTTGTTGTCACTGGATAGTCTCGGAAAAAAAACGGTCATCGTGTTCAAGTGTTTGTATCCATCTGGAAGGTTAATTATATATAACCCATAATGACATTTGAGCACACCAGAGATGAATAAATAAAATGTCTTGTGTGTGTGGCTAGGTTTTATAATCTACTGTTAAATTAAACATGGTGACACATTAACATTTTCATAATTATTTTCAATTCACAAGCTGGCCATTCATTTTGTGTCATTTTCCAACAGTCTCCATTCAGAACTGTTAAATGAGGTCAAAACCTAAGACAAAGTTTTAAGTGGTCTGGGTGTTTGACTGCTGTGCCAAACACATGGAGTGACTTCTGTCAGTAGGATGAATTGAATGAATACATCACCACAAAGACCAACACAAGTCTTTTACTCAACCGAAAATCAGAAACACATTTACAGTTCCATCACTATCTCAGAGAAACTGATGCAGCACTGAGTATTACTTTTCTCATTGAGATATCGTTGGAAATCACAATGTGAATGGAGGAGTAATTTATAGGCTGAGTGATACCAATAAACACTTACCTTACATGAAATAAGCATACTAGGAACACTGGTAAACACTGCCAAAATACGAGTTGGGTTAAAAGAAAAATAACACAAATAAGTTTTTCGAGGGCGTTCACATGGAGTGCAAACCTGAAGAGAGTCGTTTTTAAAAGGTTGCATCACTAAAGGATGAGGGGCCTCTTTTAGTTTGCTTGAGAAAACAGAAATAAGTAGACTCGTGAATTCACAAACTTTTTGCTAGAACCGCATAGTTAATTATTATTTAATGTAAATCTTTGCAATTGTGGCACTTTGTTTTTACGACCATGAGACAATCTCCTTTATGGCAATTTCATCACGGTTAGGTAGGTTCTGTTCAGTTCTCAAAAGACTTGAGGTTGAGGATTTGAATTTGGGCTCAGTCCTTCCTGTGGAGTTTGAAAAAATCTGGCATTTAACAATTTTGGTCATATTGTGTATGGTGTGCTCCGATGCGCTCCACACAGGACACTGCACACAAAGAATATGTTCCACCGCTGAGCTCAAAGTCTTGCGTGATCACAAGATCTCACAAAAACAAAGACGAGCAGACACTTCGGGTTATGTATGCCGATCTTTGCCGAGTGGATCGGAAGCAGGACAATTGACATCAAAGACTTTCTTTGGAAAATATTTCTTGCCGTCGGGGCAACCCACCTCTATACAAAATACAACATCAGGTAGAACATGTTCGACAGTTTTTGTTGTTTCATTTTGAGGTTTTTGTAGCACGCTACTTGGTTGGCTATATTCCGTTCCACGTCATAATTCATAAGTCGGAGAGTCATCAGCTTCGCCCACAACTGAAGAGATTTGGTTGTAAATTCTGAACACTATTCTATCATTACTTAAGATTGTCGGCCCCAAACTGTTTCAGACCTAAAATCGGGACAAAGCCACTCTTAACATATCAGACCAAAAGACAATCTTAGTGGATAATTTTATAAGATATAACATTGTCTGGCATTTGACAAACTTGGTTGGGATGGGGCAAAATTGGCACAAAAACAGGCCGATTGTCTTTGTGTGTGTACCAGAACTTACGTTGGTTTTCTTCAGGTACTCCAGCTCTTTACTAATTTATATTACGTGACAGGTTGACGTGTCCAAAATCTGGCTGAAAATCAAATATTTCAACAGAAAAATGAGTCTAAAATTAGTACTGAGTCTATTTTGGTGGGATTTTTTTTTTCTGCAGATATTATTTGTAAATCCAAAACCACGGAATAAGTGCCAATGTTCACAGCATTACATAGTCCCTTTAAGTGAATTGAATACTCTAAATCGTCGCAGTAATACACATTTTGCACTAAATTTGTAGTTTAAATAAAATAGTGTGTAACTTGATTGACTAAATTCTCATTATGAATTTACTGATTTGTAGTCCAAGCCCCGTGAAGTCAATGCATCAGTAATTTGTAATGTGTTAAATAATGAAGCCATACGAATGTCAACTGGAAAGTGCTAATATTGAAATGCACATAATCAGTGCAGGAAAAGCCTGACTTTGTAATATCTGCAGGCTTGAGGGATATATTCCCCCCTCCCCCCCTTAAACATTGTCATGTGCTTTTTAACGATAATTCCTCAGTAAGTCACCCACAAGCAACAAAATATCAAAGTAAACAAAACTGTGAGGACTCATCATTTTTTGTCTTTTTATGATATCAGATTGGCTGACATTGTAAGCTTCACAATGTCATTTCAATTTATGGGGGAGTGTAACATTTCCTTCATGAATTAGTTTGCAAGAATTCCTCATCAGTAAAGAACTGATCGGGGACATTTCAGGATCCTCACAATTCAAATTTAAATAAGTGACATATTTGGCTGCTGTCTGTTTAGAGCAGATAGATTGGTGGAGGAAATGGGATCGGGGCAGCAGAGGGAGCTGATTGAAGGAACAACTCGTTTTCAAAACATTTGAGTATGCAGCGGATTAGAAGCATGCTGTGGAAGTGGGTACTAGCACTGTGTGATACCACAACAACAGCCACTCACCTGTAAGTGTGCTACTGACAGAAAAGCCAGAATTAGTAGTGTCAGGTCTTTATTAGGCATATAGTGTGAAACCATTCTCAAAATAAATTTGTGTCAGATGATATTTGTTAAATTATACATACATGATTTAGTATTAGGGCGGCACAGTGGGCGACTTGTTAGAGCGTCTGCCTCACAGTTCTGAGGTCCGGGGTTCAATCCCCGGCCCCGCCTGTGTGGAGTTTGCATGTTCTCCCCGTGCCTGCGTGGGTTTTCTCCGGGCACTCCGGTTTCTTCCCACATCCCAAAAACATGCATTAATTGGAGACTCTAAATTGCCCGTGGGTGTGACTGTGAGTACGAATGGTTGTTTGTTTGTATGTGCCCTGCGATTGGCTGGCAACCAGTTCAGGGTGTACCCTGCCTCTTGTCCGATGATAGCTGGGATAGGCTCCAGCACTCCCGCGACCCTAGTGAGGAGAAGCGGCTCAGAAATTGGATGGATGGATGGATTTCGTATTCAAATAATTTAAAACACAATGAGGCAGACAGTTTTGGTTTTTACATTTGTGGAAAATTTTAAAAATATTTTCCCTTGTGGTATACATATCCATTTATTGTTAGTTTAAATCAATGCAAGAAATCACAATTCCAGATTAACTGAATGTCAATGCTAAAGACGGTGATTATTCCCAGTGCTTAGAGCCGTACTCTCAAAGTCCTTCGGATAGGAGGCCTTCAACTCTGAATCCGCAATCATCGTCAGAATTGCAGAGGGCTGGCATGAAAGGAAAATGATTAAAATATGCTCCCTGATTGAACTTTGCTGACCTTCCTTGAACAAGTGTCTCTTTAAAAGGTGCCTGTAAATGTCAAACTATTCCTTTCTTTTCTACAGGAAAAGCTGAAGGGTCCAGTCCACAATGCTTCATCTGAACAGCAACGTCAAACAAGTAGTCATAGCATTCACACCTTCAAATGAGAAGCAAAGCAACATATATTATTGAAACATTTGCATTTGAAAAGGCATTCACAACTGTTCACATGCTGAGAGGTAAATACTCACATAGTCTTGGCTTTTTCCCATGACTCTCCCCACACATACACTCCATGCCTGCGGACAAGGACAGCGCACGAGTCGGGGTACTCGTCCATGGCCCGAGCCATGCGATCTTTCAAGTCTTTCTCTTCTGGGGTATTCTCAATAATAGGCACGACCAGAGTGTCGTCATAGCTGCAGTATACAACAGGACATTTTGCCCATCAATCAGTAGTATGACATACAGTCACACTTATCAGTGCCTCAAGGCTTGACACTCTGCCGTCACACAGACAAGTGAATAGATCCGATCACAATATTGAGCATGAGACAGTTGACACCTGCTGAGAAATTTACTTAACAAAAATGTCTTTACATTTTATTTACTTATTGCAGGTTTTTGTTTTGTTTTTAGAAAGGGGGATAAAATATAGTCACTGATGGTGTAGTGGTACACTCGCCTGACTTTGGTGCGGGCAGCGTGGGTTCAGTTCCCACTCAGTGAACGGTGTGAATGTGAGTACGAATGGTTGTCTGTGTCTCTATGTGCCCTGTGACTGCCTGGTGACCAGTTCAGAGTGTAGTCCGCCTTTCGCCCGAAGTCAGCTGGTATAGGCTCCAGCGCCCCGTGACCCTAACCAGGATAAGCGGTGTTGAAAATGGATGGATGGATGGATGGGATAAAATATTTGAAGGGTTTTCAACTCAAAGCTTTAATCCCGTGTCCGCTCAATCGTGCTAAAGCAACAGAGAGATGCCAAACCATTGCTCCTGACAATGTCATGACTCTTCCATAACAACACCCTCCACCATCATTGTTTACATTGTAAAAATATAGTGCCTAAAAAGTGGGGGGGGGGGAGCTCTTTCCAGTGGCGCAGAAGTACACTGAATCCTTCTCAAGGGTGATGTCAATATTTAACAAAATTCCTGGAAATACAGTAGGTACAGAAAGTATTCAGACCACTTTAAAATTTTCACTCTTTGTTATTTGCAGCCATTTGCTAAAATCATTTAAGTTAATTTTTTCCTCATTAATGTACACAAAGCACCCCATATTGACAATTTTTTTTTTATTGTTGACATTTTTGCAGATTTATTAAAAAAAGAAAAACTGAAATATCACACAGCCATAAGTATTTGGACCCTTTGCTCAGCCTTTAGTAGAAGCACCCTTTTGAGCTAATACAACCATGAGTCTTTTTGGGAATGATGCAACAAGTTTTTCACACCTGGATTTGGAGATCCTTTGCCATTCTTCCTTGCAGATCCTCTCCAATTCTGTCAGGTTGGATGGTGGATGTTGGTGGACAGCCATTTTCAGGTCTCTCCAGAGATGCTCAATTGGGTTTAAATCAGGTCTCTGGCTGGGCCTTTCAAGAACAGTCACGGAGTTGTTCTGAAGCCACTCCTTTGTTATTTTAGCTCTGTGCTTAGGGTCATTGATTTGTTGGAGAGTGAACCTTCGGCCCAGTCTGAGGTCCTTAGCACTCTGAAGGAGGTTTTTGTCCCGGATATCCCTATACTTGCCCACTTTCACCTTTCCTTCGATTGCAACCAGTCGTCCTGTCCCTGCAGCTGAAAAACACCCCGACAGCATGATGCTGCCACCACAATGCTTCACTGTTGGGACTGTAATAGAGGGCTGCAGTGAAGGTTGACTTTCAAGAACTTTCTCCCATCTCCCGACTGCATTTCAGGAGCTCAGCCACAGTGATCTTTGGGTTCTTCTTTACCTCCCTCACCAAGGCACTTCTCCACCGATTGCTCAGTTTGGCTAGATGGCCAGCTCTAGGAAGGGTTGTGGTTGCCCCAAACTGTCTTCCATTTAAGAATTATGGAGGCCACTGTGCTCTAAGAAACCTTAAGTGCAGCAGAATTTTTTTTTAACCATACCCAGATCCGTGCCTTGCCACAATTCTGAGCTCTTCAGGCAGTTCCTTTGACCTCATGATGCTCATATGCTCTGACATGCACTGTGAGCTGTAAGGTTGTATATAGACACGTCTGTGGCTTTCCTAATCAAATCCAATCAATATAATCAAAGCTGGACTCCAATGAAGGTGTGGAACCATCTCAAGGATGATCAGAAGAAATGGACAGCACCCAAGTTCAATATATGAGTGTCACAGCAAAGGGTCTGAATACTTATGACTTTCTGATATTTCAGTTTTTCTTTTTTAATAAATCTGCAAAAATTTCAACAATTCTTTATTTTTCTGTCAATTTGGGGTGCTGTGTGTACTTTAATGATGAAAAAAATTACTTAAATGATTTTAGAAAATGCCTGCAATATAACAAAGAGTGAAAAATTTTCCGTACCCACTGTAACTCTTGATACAATTCATACTGGAAAGCTCCCTGTAAGAAAGATGACTTACCTCGTCCATGAACCCCTCTTTGAAAGATGATTTATGGTTAGCCAACTTTAATAATTCTAGGTGAGCTATACTGACCTGAATACAAAACTTCGAAGCGCTTGGAGAAGAGTATACACTGTATATAAGATCATGTTAACACATTTTGAGGTGACGTCCTTGATTGCTGTATTTGAATTTGTACTCATCTTGTAAGATAGCAGTACAAGCCTACACTTCACTAAGAAATGACAACTGCTATAGTCCAACTGTTTGATTACTGCTTGATTCCATACCAATAGTTAGTGCCAGTGGTGCCTTTACGGATCCCCTTAATCATCTCCTGGTGTGTTATCCTGAACTCCTTACCAGGATACAGCAGGGTTGCTATGACGGCAGCTTTGGAGTGTGTGTGGATAACAGCCTGTGCTCCTGTGTTATTGTTTTTTTTCAAAAACAAAAACAAAATTCCGTTTGAGGTTTTTCCATTATAAAGGATGCTAGAAGTTAATGCATAAATTACTATCAATAACATTCCCTAACCTTCCCACAGAAATCCATACAACTGTTGATTAAACACAATATCATTCCTTAGATCACATTACTGTAGACCAGTGATTCCCAACCAGTGTGCCGTGGCACATTAGTGTGCCGTGAGCACTCTTCAGGTGTGCCGTGGGAAATTATAAAATTTTACTTATCTATCCATCCATTTTCTGAGCCGCTTCTCCTCACTAGGGTCGCGGGTGTGCTGGAGCCTATGCCAGCTATCATCGGGCAGGAGGCGGGGTAAACCTTGAACTGGTTGCCAGCCAATCGCAGGGCACATACAAACAAACAACCATTCGCACTCACATTCACACCTACGGGCAATGTAGAGTTGTCAATTAACCTACCAAGCATGTTTTTGGGATGTGGGAGGAAACCGGAGTGCCCACGCAGGCACGGGGAGAACATGTAAACTCCACACAGGCGGGGCCGGGGATTGAACCTTGGTCCTCAGAACTATGAGGCAGACGCTCTAACCAGTCGGCCACCTTGCCGCCCAAATTTTGCTTAATTGGTCCAAAAATTATATTTACAATAAATAATGTATCGGTCATCTATTTATGCCAGTGAGGCATAGTGACAGACAGAATGGCTGGAAGTACATACAGTAATTAAAGTATCCAGTTTTTGTGACATTTTTGTCTGTCGGCGTGTCGTGAGATTTTTCAATTGTAAAATATGTGCCTTGGCTCCATAAAGGTTGGAAATCACTGCTGTAAACATCTACTTAATATTTAGCTCAGTTGTTTGTCAACTGTTATCACGCTATAGATGAAACAATTTCACCTCTCATAGTGTATGCATTCATAAAAAGTGGGGTGCATTGGCTCTTCTTTAACTTCTTCCAGGCAGGCGGACAGCTGATGTCTCTCTCCTCCACATCACACACAAACATGTCTTCTGGCTGTGTAACACACACTAACTATTTACACAGAGCACATTAATACAGTATACTACACTATTATCCCTACTAACCTGTATTCTCTCTTTCTGGACCCCTGAAGGCGCAATGTAGATGCGATCTCTGTAAGTAACAGAACAAACATGTTGTGTGTTAATATTAAAGAAATTACAGTTGTTGATGTGCATGTGTGCGTGTTGAATGTGCAATTCAACATTATGGGGGGTTTGGTCCCAAGTGGGTGTCCTGAAACCCTCACACACAGTGAGATACTGTTTTCCTTGCTTTAAAATGTGTTTCGTGGTGTGTGGGAAAACTAGGTGCTCACACAGACTTCCTGGTAAACTGCCCCATCAGAGGCATTAAAAGCAGAGGTGTGGATTCAGACTCGAGTCATGAATTTGATTATTTAGACTCTTTTAATACCAATACGTTAAAAGACATACACTTGGACTTGAAAAGACTCACTAGTTTGACCAAAGCACTGAGACACCAACACTCTGTAGCATCCTCTTTCTTTAACAATATGTGAAATTTGTAGTTTTACAACAGAATAATTTGTTAAATGACAATATAATGCTGAAGGTCCTATTGATTATTGATTTACTCAAAGTGACCCACACGATTATTGCTAATATGTAGCCTATGTGTAGATAGTTCTCATTGTCTTTTGACAGTTAACGCCCTGTCGGACACGCTCTGGTAGAGGTTTTGATAAAAAGGTCATTCTTTCACACACTACCTAAAGTAATGGTTTCATTACAGCTAAATAAGGTATACACTGAAAAAGCAACGACATTTAACGTAACAATCTTCTTTTCCTTGCAGGAAAAAAAAATCCTCATTGCATTGTGGGAATCGCACGGCTTGACATCACATAAGCTTGTTTTCGTTAGCATTAGCAGCTAGCTTTGTGAGCGATCACGCAAATGGTTACACGGCAGGCTGGCCGTGCACCGTCTGGGATTCCTGTATATTACAGTCTGGTTTAGTCAGTGTAGTGTTCTCAAGAATGAGTCTTGAACTGTATTTCTTTTTTTATTCACCAACAGACAACATTCTTCTTCACCTCTTTTTGACGTAATATTTTTACACAGTGCCCCCTAGTGTTCTGACTGAGATACCACAGTTGGATAAAATTGTACCTTTATAATAGGATGACAAACTTGTGTTCCTCCTTTTTAAAATTAATTCCTTAAGTTTTTGACAAGAATTGCCAAGTTCAAACTGAACTATATTTCTCTCTGTTTGAAATTGCCTCACTAGAAATGTAGACAAGAAACAATACACAATGTGACTTTAAGAAAAATACTCTTGATTATCCGAAAGAGGAAACCAATTGGTCGTTCAATATTAGGTGAAATGTCTCACTTTGTCTTGTGTCTTCATAATTCCTCTTTAACTAAGCAAACATATATTTTATCCTTTTACTTGATTATTCTGATAGAATTCTTAGTAGAATACTCGATTACTAACTGCAGCACTACTGGATGCAAATTTTTATTTGTAACAGGTCTGCTTAATGTCACTTCAGAAATAAAGTGAGAAAAAGTAATTGACAGCATAGCATTTTCACAGAATAATTGAAAACTTACTATCAATCGGTTTTGAAGGGGCAATAAACTAAGCCCCACCTTGTCGACTGGCTTTGAAGGTGCAAATAGTTTTCTTTCAAACGTTCAATGCACTTTTCAAATTTGTTTTCATAAATACATATGGATTTTAAAATGTAGTAAACATATAAATGTGGTATATTATAATTACATATTAATTAAATATAAATACTCTATATATATATTAAAATATATTTTTAACTTGTAGGTAAAATGACACGAAACTCAAAGTGTAGGACTTGCCTGTCTCGACTTGAGACTTAACTAGAGACTGGAGGGCGAAAACTTGAGACTTACTTGTGACTTGCAAAGCAATGACTTGGTCCCACCTCTCGAGCCGGGATTTATTCACCTGTTCTTTTCAGACAGAACTCCCCAAAGCAGGACACCAGCATGTCCAAAGCGTGCATACACACAGCCCATGTGGCTCGGCGGATTTAAATACAGTGGTGGCTTGAGATACAGTGCGAGTTTAATTCATTCTGTGACCACGCTCATAATTCAAAACACTTGTATGTCAAATCATCCTTCTCCAGTGAAATGAATGAATACTCAAGGACAATGAACACAAAACAGATTAAAACATGTTTTAACCTTCATGAGTGAGGTCTGTAATGGATAAAAAAAAATCTCTTAACATTTAAAGATTTGTGTGTACCAGGGAGTGTTGGGGAAGTTCATTTTCTACACAAACTAGTTCAAAGTTCAGTTCATATTTCAGAATTAAAAACTTGAAACTAAGTTTACCGTTCCAAAAAATTAACTAGATCACAGTTATTTTTTCGCAATATGTTGCTGCGAGCTGTGACCCTCAAAATACTGGCATTTCTCCATTAGTGCCACTCATTCAGTCCACACTTGTAGCCAGCTTCAGTAGCCAGCTTCAGTTTCCACCCTTCACTCTGAACATGAGGAAAAACATGTTGCTTGAATGCAGTGTTGGGAAAGTTCATTTTCTACGTGAACAAGTTCAAAGTTCAGTTCACTGTTCCAAAAATGAACTAGTTCAGTTCATAATTCAAAATTTTGAACATAATTCACCATTCCAAAAAATAACTAGTTCATAGTTTGTTTTTGTTTTCTCAATATGTTGCTGACGCACTATTACCCTCAAAATACTGGCATTTAATTTTCCCATTATTGCTAACCATTCAGTCCACACTAGTAGCCAGCTGCAGCTTCCACCCTACAATCTCAAAGATTAGGAAAAACGTGCTGCTTGAATTATCTTTTTTAAAATGAGGAAAATAAACAAAAAATGACTTTTGTCCTTAATGTGCAAACAAAAACTGGCAACACAGTATGACAGGAATGATGGTGAAAGAACGTTGATAACTTTACATTCCTTGCAGCTCTGGCTGACTATTAACAAAATATGTTATCATTACAAAACAAAATAAATTCAAATAAATAAAATCATAACAGTGTGATCGTACAGTTACAAATAATAATTTTCATAGTAGGCCTAATCAATTTTTACAATTATGTACTACATTATAAAAGAACTCCCATTTATGCAGTGTCCATGAAGGCACCTCACATTCTCACGCAGCTGCGACGTGCCTGCAATGAATGTCGCTGTGGATGCACTGAATCAGTTGCCAAATAGAGCGTTTATCCGCCAACATATGGAGGCTCATATACTGTGTGTTCAGACGGGTTTTTCCTGGAAGTCCCAAAACAAAACCTAGCACTTTTGAAGGAAAATAAACTTTCGTTCGAAAACTGTTCTGCCAGAATGAGCGTGTTCTCAGTTAGGTTCATCAGGCAGAAATTCATTTCAGTTCAGTTCAGTTCACGTTTGCCCAAAATATGAAATAGCTCATGAAGTTTCGTTCATTGAACTCGTTCAGGTACAACACTGCTTGAACTGTCTTTTCTTTTAAACGACTGTAGTCCTTAATGTGCAAACACACAATCTGAGTTAGGAACCAGGCTGAGGCTAAGGCCAGTAAGGTAACCATAAAATGGTGACTCGTGACTTTGGAGTGCTCCAAAGTCAACTGCTTCACCTGCTTTCTTTACCACAGTATCAACCCCCCCCCCCCCCCCCCCCCCCCAGTGAAATCCAAAGGGAAAATGCTCTTATGACTAAGCAAACAGTAATTTACTTATCGCCATCGCCAACCAATATAGATTAACTGACTGAGGTAACCGCGAAAAGCAGGTGTTTTTTTTTACTCCAGGCATGCATCGCATTTTGATGACGCATGCGCCGATGCGACTGTTGGTGGATGGGGTTGTGTTTATCCCCCGACATAAGAAGGCTCGTTTGCAGTGTCAAACATGCAAACACAAAAAGGCATGAAAAAGGCAACAACAACACATAAAAACATTGTAGTGGGGTGTGGGGGGATCCCCTGGGCCCTCGAGGACTTTTTTTTCATTTTAACATTAATTAAGCAATCTGGAAGACTCTGAAAAGTACAATAAAGCAGAAAAACATTTATTTACACCGCTCAAGTAAATGTTGATGTACAAATGTAAGATTAAAATTCAATTTGCCTCATTTCTTTGCTTTTTTGTTTTGGCCTCCAACTTGAGCCAGGCCCATCTCCACCTGCACTTAAAGCTGTGCCACATGAATAGCATCCACCTCTTTAAGCACTCTCATTCTGGAAAAGAATTGACGAAAATCATTGTCTGATTCACTTATTTTTTCACTGTTACTTAAACTTCAAAGGCGAATCCCAAATGCATCCTCCAGGAAAATATTAAGCACAATATTTTTTGTTTTTATTGGCCATTTCTGAATTTGAGGTTAGTTCACTCTGTGTAGTGACATAATCCCTAACATTGCTTTGTCGCTTAATACATTTAACATTAACATCCGTAAACTAATTAGATTATTGTAGGCGAGTTTCCTAATTAATACAAGATGTACTAGCGGATCAGCTCTTGTTGCCGATGTTACGTGTGCTTCGCGGTTCCGCTGGGACCACAACCACAACCCGCAGCACCTCAAAGCGCAAATACAAAAGACCAGTGCAAAAAATACTATACTCGCTGATCTGATGAGCAAAAATGTTGCTTAAACGTAAGAGTAACAATAGAGGATGTCCGCTCCAGAGGTGGGTAGAGCAGCCAAATATTGTGCTCAACTAAGAGTACTGTTACTTGACAATAATGTGAGTCAAGTAAAAAGTAGTCCTCCAAAAAATACTTCAGAGTAAAAAGTACACAGTGAAATAGTTACTCAAGTACTGAGTAAATAGCACAAACAATTAAACCAATTAATTAAAAAACATTTGCAATTTACTGCACGGTGTTTTCTGAAGTTCTAAATGAGCTGAAATATCCACATTTCGGCAGACAGTGCCTGCCAATCATTACAATACATTAAAGCTGTTGTTTTTGTTCGTCTAAATGTAAACATGAGTAGCACGCCGTTGCCTTTATGGTAACCACGACCTTCCCAAAATGGTGGACACGTAGGCACGACGATCAGCCAGGCTTTTGACGTTTGATTGGTGAACTAGACTTAAACGTCACTAGCGCAAGATTGACGCAAACAGTCGTAGTTTCGCTCACGAAATAGTTGATAAATGAGCAATAATTGATGAATAAAAGTAGCGAGCGACATTTTGATAATTGTAACGGAGTAAAAGTAGGCGGCACGGTGGACGAATGGTTAGAGCGTCAGCCTCACAGTTCTGAGGACCCGGGTTCAATCCCCGGCCCCGCCTGTGTGGAGTTTGCATGTTCTCCCCGTGTCTGCGTGGGTTTTCTCCGGGCACTCCGGTTTCCTCCCACATCCCAAAAACATGCATGAATTGGAGACTCTTAAATTGCCCGTTGGCATGACTGTGAGTGCGAATGGTTGTTTGTTTCTATGTGCCCTGCGATTGGCTGGCAACCAGTTCAGGGTGTACCCCGCCTCCTGCTCGATGACAGCTGGGATAGGCCCCAGCACGCCCGCGACCCTAGTGAGGAAAAGCGGCTCAGAAAATGGATGGATGGATAAAAGTACCGTTACTGCTAGCTGCCACCATTCAAGGAGTACGAAACAGCCTATGATGTCAGCGGCGACGACAGCGACCCCTCCCCCCCAAAACTCATCGGACCAATACGATTCACCAAAATGGCCTATTTTGAGTTCAAAATAGCAAATTTCTCCAAAAACCGACTGATATGCATGTTTGCAGTGTCTTTAGCCGGGTTTTCTTCTGGAAGTGTCTAAGGAAAACCTGGCACTCAAATTAACAAAAATTGACTGTAGTTTAAAAACCGTTCACAGACGCCAGAATGAGAGCGTTCACAATTCTGTTCATCAAATAGAAATACACTAACTATTGTTCATTAAACCTATTCAGGCACAACACCGGTAGCAGGCCTTAAATATCTACTGTGTAAGGTGCAGCTGAAACAATGAGTCATATCTTATCTTACCCAAGTCATTGCATCAGCTTTTTTATTTTGTATTGTTCCAAGAGAATACTGTGGAATTGTGCAATGCAGTTCAATTACTGTCTGATGGGGCATATTGAATTTCAGTTTTTGATTTAAGTTGAAAATGCAACAATCCTCCTCATGTGGATTATGAATTGCTTTCATGTTAAGAGTCTTAATAACTCCCTTAATGTAATGGGTAGCAACAAATATTATGAAGCTATACAGGTTATAAGTGTGAATTAGCCAAACATGTATACATAATATAGACCAAATAAATTAATATATATATATATATATATATATATATATATATATATATATATATACATATAAATATACACATATACATATATATATGTGTATACATATATACATATGTATATACATATACATATATACATGTGTATATATATATATATATATATATATATATATATATACATACATGTATATACATATATATATATATATATACATACATGTATGTATATACACATATATATATATATATATATATATATATATACATACACACATATATATACATATACATATATATACATATATATACATATATACACATATATGTTGGATCTATCTCACCCAACACCTATAAAAATGCACAAAAGGAATGAAGACGCTGGTTTCTTTTGGGCATATGGGAGATTGTTCAGATTACAGCCTCTCATCAGGCTCTAAACAATCTCTCCCGTCGCTCCTGTATTTATTTGAAATAGGGAGGTTTCTGATTTACAAGAGTGACAGTAACAGAGCCACATACATTGTCTGTGTGTCTGTACACTGCAGCACATGGGTGAATTTTGTGCTCATTGAAAAAAAATATAAGACACAGACTGAGTTTTGGAAACATAAACACAGCCGACAGTCAGGGCAAGCCGATAGATAATACAAAGTAAGTCAGCCTGATGTAAAGCTGCCTCGCTGAACTGAATCAAACAGTGATGTCAAACAACTTGCCTCCAGACATCAACGAGTCTAAGAAGTGGAAATTATTTTGTGACAAGCAAACTTGTGCCCGAACTGGTTGCATTTGTGAAAGCAATTAATCAATAGTGTTGTTAGCAGATGAGCGAATTCGGCCACTTCGCTATAGGGTTGGGCATCGTTTGAATTTGAGCGATTCCGATCCCGATTCCGGTTCCTCATTTCGATTGCGGTTCTAAACCATTATCGATTCAGATTCTTTTAGGGGTCTGGGTCAAAAAAGTTGCCATGGTTTAAATGAAGGGTGTCCAAATTATGAACATCGATTATCTTTTTACATTTGATTCGGGGTTCTTTATACCTAGTTTCAATATCAAAACTATGAACTCAAAGGCAATATGTGTGGAACTAACACAATTGACTTAATAATCATTAATGAACGTTTCAGCTAAAAGTTAAATACAGCATTGTTAAAATAGTAATTTCCGACTGTTTTATCACATCATACAGTTTAAATGTATAAGTCTTTAACTTGATTTTCTGTTTATTTATATATATATATATATATATAGTGGGTACGGAAAGTATTCAGACCCCCTTATATTTTTCAATCTTTGTTGTATTGTAGCCATTTGCTAAAATCGTTTCCCCCCCCCCTCCTCATTAATCTACACACAGCACCCCATATTGACAGAAAAAACGGAACTGTTGACATTTTCATCTTGCCACTCTGCCATAACGCCCCGACTGGTGGGGGGCTGCAGTGATGGTTGACTTTCTAGAACTTTCTCCCATCTCCCGACTGCATCTCTGTAGCTCTTTGGGTTCTTCTTTACCTCTCTCACTAAGGCTCTTCTCCCCCGATTGCTCAGTTCGACCGGACGGCCAAGCTCTAGGAAGGGTTCTGGTCATCCAAAACGTCTTCCATTTCAGGATTACGGAGGCCACTGTGCTCTTAGGAACCTTATGTGCAGCCGAAATCTTTTTATAAACTTGGCCAGAACTGTGCCTTGCCACAATTCTTTCTCTGAGCTCTTCAGGCAGTTCCTTTGACCTCATGATTCTCATTTGCTCTGACATGCACTGTGAGCTGTAAGTTCTTATATAGACAGGTGTGTTGCTTTCCTAATCAAGCCCAATCAGTATAATCAAACACAGCTGGACTCCAATGAAGGTGTAGAACCATCTCAAGGATGATCTTAAAAAATAGACAGCACCCAAGTTAAATATATGAGTGTCACAGCAAAGGGTCTGAATACTTATGGCTGTGTGATATTTCAGTTTTTCTTTTTTAATAAATCTGCTAAAATTTCAACAATTCTGTTTTTTTCTGTCAAAATGGGGTGCTGTGTGCACATTAATGAGGAAAAAAATGAACTTAAATGATTTTTGCAAATGGCTGTAATATAACAAAGAGTGAAACATTTAAGGGGGGCTGAATACTTTATGTACCCACTGCACGTCCCGGTGCCTAATGCGTGCTAACGTGTCCGCAGTCTCCAGTTTGAAGTAATTTCATTCTTCCGGGTCCCACACAGTCGCATGCACACAGAGAACCCTCGTCCCTCGCGCCACACTTAAAGGCAAACTTTTCAGGAGACAGTAAGTCATTGGGAGACTGTCAGCTATTTGCGTACTGGCCTTTAAGACACCACGTGAGCGCTGTCGCCCATGTTTTTTTTTTTTTTTTTTTTTTACGGTATCAGTACTAAAATAATATATATATTTTTTTAAAAACGTCAAAATACTTCAGTCCTGTATCGTTACTTGGTGCAACACTAATGTAATACAATAACATTTTGCATACTGTTCAATTGCCCAACATAATCATTAGTCTGTAATCGTTAATAAATTATGGCTTCAATATTTATTATTTTAATGTATTTATTGCATCAACCTTGTAACGGCGGACGCATATGCAGTCAATTGTCTTCACTTGCATGCTATTTTTGTATTTCCTGTATTCACTATTGCCGTTGAAATGATAGAAATTTCCCCATTTTGGGACTTGTGATGATCAGTTCATTGTACACCTAGTAGTGACACTTCGATGTGTACTGCAGAAGAAGTGTTTGCGTGTCTCACTAACAGTGATTGCTGCCAGGTGTGATGAATCTTGGAAGACTCCGAGTCTTCCAATCTCATCGATCTACAAACACGAACATGACAGGACAAATAAAGGTTATTTTACATTCTAAATATTTCTTATAATAATGTACTTTTAACCTTATAGGCCCATTTTCTAAAGAGATGTAGTGATGATGTAGTAATTCATTACCGGTTTCTGGTTCCGGTCCCTGTGTGGCTGTCTAGCTTTATCACGTACTACAATATCTTTTTTCCAGACACATTAATTTGCCTGCTATTCTTTACTATAATGCTGGTTATAAAGCTCACACTGTTAGCATATTTGTAGCTATTAACACTTAGTTCATTGATGGCATTTTTCTGTCGGAGTTTGAAATGTCTTATTGTGTGAGCTGTCTTTGAAACATCGTGTTTTTTCTGCTTCTCTCAACACAGCCATTAACTGTTTGCGCAGCAAACTCTAAAGCAGGGTTCACCAACCCTTTTGGAAACGAGTGCTACTTCTTTCGTACTTTTTCATACTACCAGTTTTAGACACACCTGAAATAATACATTTGTTACTCAAATTATTTGGGGGATTGTCGTTTCATAGCTCATCTCCACGAACGGTATGGTTTAGTACTATTTTTACATGGCACTGTTTTTTTTCCTTAGCAACACAACAAAAATTAAACCATCTCACTGGTGAGCTATTTTTAGAATAGGCCCATGGACACCTTATGTGGTCCCTGTGGGCTACCTGGTGCCTGCAGGTGCCACGTTGGTGACCCTTGATTTACAACTACTGATTACCTGTATTCCCTCACATTTTTTTGTTGTGTGTAGATGGCAAAAAGGACCACAATAAACAAACCAATCAATCAGAATACGAGTCTGAGTTCTCCAGCAGGAGCACACCCCTGTGTACCTTGCCACTCTAAAATACAACTAGCTAGAGACATCATACTTCTTTTTATGATCCTACCCGCCAAAACATGGTTCCGGCCAGATCTATGTGACAAGTGTACTGTATCACACACTTATTTTGGTGTTTTACGACTTCATCTCATGATAGCTTAGCCATTAGCATGGCGTCCCAGTCTTTCTCCTGTTAATTACCCCTCGTCCTCCCTTTGTGATAACCATAATTGTCAGTAGTGTAGCATATTCGCTGCCATCGAGGCAATCATTAGTGACTTATGGTGCATTGCCAACGCATGTCAGCATCGTATTTAGCTGCATTAGCTGTAGCTCATAGGTAGCTGGGGCTGTGCAAAAAAGTGTGCAACAAGCATTCCCCTTATTACCCGAACAGAGGAAAACAGCGAGGTTGGATGACTGTTCAATGTTGTTTTTAAAAAAAAAATTATAATATAGTGTACACGACTGCGTGCTGGCCATGGTTTTTGCTTTCCTAATAACAACATCCTGTTTTGACCGTTTTATTTCTGTGACAAGTCCTTTGGTCCAAAACTGAAAATGCAATTTTGGGTCATTTTCGAACAAAACATTCCAGTGGCATAAATTTTGGGCCATCACTAGATACAATGTTATAGTGTGTGCCAGGATACCAACCAATTTACAATTCTACCAATTCTGCCAGCTAGAAATATGCCACAAACTTGTTGATGGCTTCAAAAAGTGTGAAGTTCAGGTGATGCTTGCAAAGGGACATTTGTAGTTCATAATGGACTTGCAAAATGTTCTAAATTCTGGAGGTTGGGGGGCATACAACCATAAAATTATATCAAAGTAGAATTACACCACAGTCATTCTCAACACAAGCTCATTACATACAAACCCTCTTCTCAAACTGATTCCTCCGCCCGTCCCAGTCACCCATCCCAGCTGGTAGAAGAGCCGGCAGAGTTCTGGAATTAGTACACGAGGATGCTCCTTGTCCTACAACACAAACAAATAATTATGGCCAGTCTTTAAATGGTAACTCACAATTTAATGAACTGGACAGGGTTCCTACACATTTGAGATTTGAAAATTCCAAACTTTTGCCAGACCTTAATTTCCAGACTTCTTGGTAAAAAATGAAAATAATTTGTGACATTTTATTTAATAGATGTTTATCATTCTGATTCTTTACATGCAATTATGTCACCAAAATACTTATCTCATGTTGGAGATGTCAAACGATTTCACACAAAGTCTGCATTTGATTTCTTTATCTATTTGGGATACTTAGCCATCCAGTCTTTATAGTTGGAATTTATGAGCCAGTCGTCAGAGATATGTCAACAATCATACAAGATTGGACACGTATACATCAGGGTTAACGCCGACAAGGTGTACAATTACCAGGGATTAATGGACGACGATCCAGAACCGGATGAGCGGTGTTGAGCGTCACGGTAGCCGACTGGTTAGCACAACTGCCTCACAGTTCTGGGCACCGGGGTTCAAGTCCTGGCACCGCCTGTGAGGAGTTTGCATGTTCTCCCCGTGCCTGGGTGGGTTTTCTCCGGGCACTCCGGTTTCCTCCCACATCCCAAAAACATGCGTGGTAGGTTGATTGAAGTCTCTAATTTGCCCGTAGTTGTGAATGTAAGTGCGAATGGTTGTTTGTTTGTATGTGCCCTGTGATTGGCTGGCGACCAGTTCAGGATGTAACCCGCCTCCCGCTCGAAGATAGCTGGGATAGGCTCCAGCAGCCCGCGACCCTCGTGAGGATAAGCGGAAAAGAAAATGGATGGATGGATGGATGGATGGATAATGAACGACGTGGCAGCGTGAACCGAAAAAGAGCAGAGAACGGTTGCCTCCACAAAGTCCATTAATCTCATTAACCGATCACAAGATCGAGCAATGTGTCTATTTAAATGAGCTGTTCATTTACTGTATATACTTGATACTTAATTGCTCCCAAAAATTATATTTACAATAAATAATGTAGCTTTGTTCAGCTATTTATACCAGTGAGGCATAGTGACAGACAGAACAAATGAATGGTCTTCTATTAGATGACAGGAAGTAAATACAGCAATTAACGTAGCCACTTTTTGTGACACTGTGCCGTCCCTCTCCACCAGGTGGAAGGTGCATGCCACTGTTCGCCAATATCCAGGCTGCTCATTCTGAAAACCTGCGGTCAAACGGCGTTAGAGGAGAACATCGGCAGACCCGTTTTGGCGGTGACGCTGTGTTACATCACCTAATAAACATTTGGGAACTGAGGACACTGTAGTTGAAGCTTTGTAGGTAGAATTCTTTCGCATTCTTGATGTACAGCTTCGGCTGTTTAACAGTCCGGGGCCGATAATGTCAGGCGCAGAATTTTTTTTTCCAATATCCGGAACAATCCGAATAATCAACAAGTCAACGTTCAGTCATATCTGTAACAAAAATATGGCTGTTCCCTAACATTTGAAAGCTTTAAGTACTGTACTAGAGAATGCAGTAATGAGGTGACCATCCGCATCGCTGTCTGAATGATTATACCTGATCTTTCTTTGAATCCACAGCAGAAATTGACCATAACACCCCAATTTAAATACATTTTTCATTCTGTTTTGTCAACCAGGTGAAAAGGGTTCATGGGTGGTGCTCAGTTTGTTTATGTCTCCAAGTCACAGTCCAGCTGCTCTAAAAATAACATATACACACTATTTTTGGCATACACTATAGACAAGCTGGCAGCACAGTGTAAGAGTGGTTAGCAAGTCTGTCTCACGGTTCTGAGGTTTGGGTTCTAAATATTAAGTTGGCCTTTCCTGTGTGGAGTTTGCATGTTCTCCTTGGTATTTCCTCCCACATTTCAAAAATATGCATGTAAGAATCCTCATTATCTTCTTTTAATTGACTTTATTGTAGACACTGATGCGGCACGGTGAACGACTGGTTAGCACATCTGCCTCACAGTTCTGAGGACTGGGGTTAAAATCCTGGCCTCACCTGTCTGGAGTTTGCATGTTCTCCCCGTGCCTGCGTGGGTTTTCTCCGGGTACTCAGACTTCCTCCCACATCCCAAAAACATGCGTGGTAGGTTGATTGAAGACTCTAAATTACCCGTATCTGTGAATGGGAGTGTGAATGGTTGTTTGTTTCTATGTGCCCTGCGTTTGGCTGGCGACCAGTTCAGGGTCACGGGCGTGCTGGAGCCGATCCCATGGATGTGGGAGGAAACCGGAGTGCCCGGAGAAAACCCGCGCAGGCATGGGGGGAACATGCAAACTCCACACAGGCGGGGCCGGGATTTGAACCCCGGTACTCATAACTGTGAGGCAGATGTGCTAACCAGCCCTCACCGTGCTGCCTTCATCTAAAGATGTTGAAGATAAAAAGTTATCAACAGCTTTTCATTTGGTATAATGCTCTTGCCGTGGCGCCATCCTGTTCGCCAAGAAACCAACACTGTTTTGAGAGTCTAAACATGCATGCAAACTCATGAAACTTTACACACAGAGAGGCTGGCAAATATTTATAAATATATTACATTATTTATTATTATTAGTAGGATTATTTTATTAAATACATATTTATAAATATTTACAGCCCCAGCTTCACGTTTCACCTCGGTCTACCAAAATTGGGAGGCATATGGAACAGCCCGTGACCTGCAAAAAAGTGTCTTGGAGCCATACCTTAAATCCAACAGGAAGTCTGATATTTTTTATTTACTTTCAAATTCTGACCTATTTTTCCCCTTTAACAGCCATCATATTTTGACGAACTTCTCCTAAAGATTTTATCCGATCGACTTCAAATTTTGGATGTCTCATCTAAACATATTGCAGATGAAAGCTTTTCGTTTCGTATATCGCTGTCACGGCTGATGATATGCTGTTCACCGTGCTATTCGGCAAGAAACCAACGCTGTTTTGAGGGTCGAAACAAGCATGCAAACTCATGAAGCTTTGCACACACAAGCCTGCCAAAGAATTCAATATTTTATAGGTTTATTTTGCAGTTTTTTAAAAATGGCTCAGTAGCGCTCACTACAAAATTTGAACAAAGCAGCCCCGGCTGTATGTTTCACGTAGGTTTACCAAAAACTGGGAGGCATATGTAAGAGCCCAAGACCTACAAAAAAATATTTTCTGGAGCCATACCCTAAACCCAATAGGAAGTCCCCCATTTTTAATTTAATCTCAAAGAAATTCTGACCTATTTTGTCCACTTTTACAGCCGGCATATTTTTATGAACTCCTACAGATTTTGTCCGATCGACTTTAAACTTTGGGTGTCTCATTTAAACATATTGAAGATAAGAAGTTATTCAAAGCTTTCCATATTGTCTCATGCTGTTGTCGTGGCAACATGCTGTACACCACGCTGTTGTGCTGCAATTAATTGTGAAGTGGAATGAAATGATATACCGTTTTACGAGAATATAAATCTGAAAGGTGCTGTGCGCAATTCTATTCAATGGATCCGCAAAGTGCCAACAGCACAACGTGCCAGTATCCCAAAATGCCAGTACACCAATAGTAGTAATAATAATAGTTGTATTAGTAGTAGCAGCTGGAAAAATGGCTCCTGAATCCTGTAACCTAAGTCTGTATCATCATCACAGGTGACACACTACAACCCCCCCCCACCCCCCAAATAAAGTTCACAACACATTACAGAGAGACAATGTTTTAGAAAATGTTCCAACGCTGCAACATTGATTTCTGTCTCTTAAAAAAATATTTAGAGGGTTAGGTTACAATAAAATTGTCTTTTGTCAAACTTTTGTCCTTTTTACAAGAAGAAATGATACATACTTCTATGTGGTTCCCCCCACCCACCTCCATTTACTGCATTTTACAGCACCATTTATGACAAATTCCTCCTCATTCCTTGTTTTTTCTGTCAAATTATATTTACCTCTTTTTCTGCTGAGTTTTGACCTGTATCTTGGTCGCCATTGTTGGTGCCACACAATGATGACATTTGCTGTGGGAAAACATTCACATTCAGTGGTTTACACACGATTTAACAGAAAAAAAACATTTGGTGTGTGTGTGTGTATATATATATATATATATATATATATATATACACATACATACACACACACACACAAACACACAGTTCTGGGTGACACTACACTACCCCAGGTCTCTGCCAAAAGAGGTCCCTTCCAAATCTGATGTTGCATTTCAAAATAAAAAGTACCCTGATTCTGCATATTTCGTAATCACTACCACTGATTTCAATAAATAATTAAAAAAATATATTTTTGGTATCGCAACACCAGTCCAGTTCTGGGGGACACTAGACCACCTCAGGTCTCCACCAAAAGTGGCCCCATACAAATCTAATGTTGCATTTCAAAATAAAAGTCCCCTTGAATATGCATAATTCACTGTCATTACCATTGATTTAAAAATAATAATAAATACATAATCAAAAAAAATCTATTAGTTTCGGAACACTAGTCCAGTCCTGGGTGACACTATACCAACCCAGGTCTCCACCAAAACAGGTCCCATCCAAATGTGATGTTGCATTTCAAAATAAAAGTCCCCTGAATTCTGCATATTTCACTTTCATTACCCCTGATTTTTAAAAAAATCTTTAAAATAAATAGGTCTGTCAAACTTAAAGCGTTAACTTTGGAGATAAATTTAAATTACAGGAAGTCCTCGAGTTACGACGTACTCGACCTACGACGTTTCAACTTTACGACACCTGTGCCTCGTCCGCCATTTTGTCCCCAGCACTGTAGTGTTTCTGCTTAGCTAGTGCATAGTGCTTGTCTGCGTTTGTACGCTGGGAGTATATTTGCCTTTTTCACCCTCCTTTTTTCACACTCTCAGCAGTAATGGTAAGTACAGCATCTTATTTTTTTTATTTTAATGTATTTTAGTTTCTTTATACGAAGTGTTAACCTTTCCTGCTACGGTCACCTGACCGTGGTGGGGAGACGCAGGGGAGACGCCTTCTCCAGTGCTGAGGGGTTAACTCCTTTCTCTCGTTACACAGCTGAGCTGGGTGGCGGCAACAATAAAGGCATAAAGCACAGATTTGCTGCTTTAATGGCTTTATTAGCTCCTCTGCACATTCAACGTCAACGGGTCCTCCGTTAATCGCTACTCTTCCCCGGTCGCCGTCACTACACTTGCCACTGTACACACTCGCACCTGCGCGCACTCCTTCCTCCTTCACAGTCCCGTCTCACTCACACAT
Source organism: Phycodurus eques (assembly GCF_024500275.1). Taxonomy (NCBI): domain Eukaryota; kingdom Metazoa; phylum Chordata; class Actinopteri; order Syngnathiformes; family Syngnathidae; genus Phycodurus; species Phycodurus eques. Next base: position 30,706,011 of record NC_084526.1, on the reverse strand, counting down.
CGACACACACGCCCACACAGAATGAGCTTGCTGTCACAATCACGTGGGACAATAGCCGTAACAGCAGTATTTCGACATAAATTTTGACTTGAACGGTAAAATCCAACTTACGCGGAAATTCGGGTTACGTCGCCAGCGTAGGAACGAAACTCGTTCTTAAATCGAGGACTTCCTGTACTTAAAGCGTGAAACAAAATTAACTCGGTTATTTACTTCCTGTGGAGGCCTCTAACCTCTGCTCACCTGTGCAGACAAATTTAGAGGCGTCACTGGTGCGACGATGGACAAACACGGACTACAGGTCGTTTTACTTTCAGTTTTACTTGCTTGACGCTTGTTGGAGTGAGTAATTTACACACTTTTCAAAGCCAAATTCAAATACCAATTAGTTGTACATCTTTGGCGTACCATCTCAGCGCAAAATAGCCTGCTCAAATTGCCTCCACGGGGCCTCCTCGCAAATCAATGCTGCTTGCTGGACTGTGACGCTCGCGGGCAGAACTAAACCTGCAAGCAAGAAGTTTTGAGAGCTGTTTCTATGAGAAGAATATAAGAAATATGCCTGTGAAGCTGAGTCATTTTTGATTGTTTTGTTCACCAGCTGTATTTTACAGAAGAATTGTATTCAAGGATCTAAGAAAACTATTAAAACAGTTTTCGGATATAAATATACTTTTTTTTTTGGATGATTTTACATTAAATGCAAGATTTTATTCATTGTATCTAGTATTCAATATCTTTTACAAGCTTCCTAAAAAATAATAAATGTAGAAAAATGTGATTAATCACGATTAAGTACGGCTAATTGTGCGATTAATTAGTTCAAAAAAATGTAATCGCTCGACAGCAATAAAAATAATAATTTCGGTATCGTAAGTCCTGTTGATTTAAAAAAAAATTGTTTTAATCATTTTGGGAACACTAGTCCATTCCAGTTCTGGAGGACACTAGACCAGTGGTTCAAAAATGTTGTCACCCTAGGACCTACATTTTCCCATTGTCACTAAGTCGTGACCCAATTTTATATAATTCAATAAAGAAAATGTATTGTTAATAAATTGCCTTTCAAAATATGTATACTGTATCATATTTTAAACAAACACACTATCACAGTAGTCCTAATTAGAGTAAATACAGTATTTGTGTCATATGGCCATACCGTTACAAACCAAGGACCCTAACATTTGTTTCCTATCTGTCCGCTACCCACCTACAATGAATCCATGACCCACTTTTGGGTCCCGACCCACCTGTTGAGAATCACTGCACTAGATGACTCCAGGTCTCAACCAAAAGTTTGGTAAAGATTTGTATTTTTGTTTAAATGGATGTCTTTCTTCCATATACATTGGAGACTCTGGGTGGTGTAGTGTCCCCCAGAACTGGACTGGTATTGCGATGTGATACTTAATAGATTTTTTTAAAATGTTTTTTTGGCGGCACGGTGACTGACTGGTTAGCACATCTGCCTCACAGTTCTGAGAACCAGAGCTCAAATTCGGAGCCCTGCCTGTGTGGCATTCTCCCCGTGCCTGCGTGGGATTTCTCCGGGTTCCTCCCACATTCCAAAAACATGCATGGTAGGTTAATTGAAGACTCTAAATTGCCCATAGGTGTGAATGTGAGTGTGAATCGTTGTTTGTTTCTATGTGCCCTGCGATTGGCTGGCGACCAGTTCAGGGTGTACCACACCTCTCGCCCGAAGAGAGGTGGGATAAGCGGTACAGAAAATGGATGGATGGATTGATGGATGATTTTTTTTTTAAAATCAGTGATAATGACAGTGAAATATGCATATTTCAGGGGACCTTTATTTTGAAATGCAACATAAGAATTGGATGGGACCTATTTTAGTGGAGACCTGGATGGTGTAGTGTCCCCCAGAACTGGACTGGTGTTGCGATACCTAATAGTTTTTTTTAATGATTTATTGAAAGCAGTGGTAGTGACAGCAAAATATGCAGAATTCAGGGGTCTTTTATTTTGAAATCCAGCATCAGATTTGGATGGGACCTCTTTTGATCGAGACCTGAGGTGGTGTAGTGTTGTCCCCCAAAACTGGACTGGTTGCGACACCGAAAGGATTTTTAAAAATGATTTTTCTTCATCAGTGGCAATGACAGTGACGATATGGAATAGATTTTTTTTTTTTTTTTTTTTTTTTAAATCAGACAGCAAAATACACAGATTTCAGGGGACTTTTATTTTGAAATACAATATCAGCTCTTTATCAAACCTCTTTTAGTGGAGTCCTTGGTGGTCTAATGTCCCACAGATCTGGACTGGTCTTGCGATTTAGTTTATTTAGTTTTTAATTATATACTTGCAGTCATGGATGCAGATATCAAATAAACTATTTTTTAATGCATCTCAAGATTCGAATTAACCTTGCTGGTCACATTTCTGGTTGCATTATAACAGAGATCATATTTAATACAAGTATTAAATAGTATTTTAAAGTATTTTAAATCCGAAACATTGACATCCCTGTAGGTCTATTATTAGTAGGCTTTTATTTTGATGGTGGCTTTCGCTGCTAGTTGGCGACTTATTACCGTAATGCCTAATATGAACAAAATTAGGGGCGTTTGGCTTGATTTCTTCTTTTCGAGTGGAAACTGGCTTGACCGCAGTTTCAATTGTTGATTCGAAAATGTTCAGAGGGCGAAACATCGCCATACGTGACGTGTATTTGCATAAGGCTCATATCCATTTGTAATTTGTATACGATAGTAGGCCTACTTCAGAGGTAAGATATCACCAAAAGGAACAGAGGCATCACTAATTTAATAGTGAGATGCCACTTATCACCTCATGTGAGATTTGTCTTGTTTGTTTGTGCCAAATATAATTAAATATGGGCATCCATCCATCCATTTTCTGTACCACTTAGCCTCACTGGGGTCACGAGCGTGCTTGAGCCTATCCCAGCTATTGTCGGGCGAGAGGCGGGGTTCACCCTGAACTGATCGCCAACCAATTGCAAGGCACATATAAACAAACAACCATTGGGTTGGGATATTTCTCAATCACTACCACTGATTTCAAGAAATCATTTTTAAAAATCTATTAGGTATTGTCAAACCAGTCCGGTCTGGGGGACACTACACCACCCAGGTCTCCACTAAAAGAGGTCCCATCCAAATCTTATGTTGCATTTCAAAATAAACGTCCCCTGAAATATGCATATTTCACTGTCATTATCACTGATTTTAAAAAAAATCATCCATCAATTTTCTGTACCGCTTATCCCACCTCTCTTCGGGCGAGAGGTGTGGTACACCCTGAACTGGTCGCCAGCCAATCGCAGTGCACATAGAAACAAGCAACGATTCACACTCACATTCACACCTATGCAAAACAAGTTATGACAAAGTGTCTTACCATTACTATCGAAAGTGCCGAAAGCAAACATGGTCGCTCAGTATCGTTCCAGTTGTGTGACCTAGTGTGGGTGCACGTAAGCTTTCAATGAGCTTCACAGTCTTTGGGATGCCGTAAAAGCTCTAAGAATCATTCGTTGACCAGCTGTATGTACAGTCTATAACGCAACACGACACTACAGTTTATTAATTACCGGAAATAAGCGTGAATAACCCGATAACTCGTGGTGGGCTCTTGACTTCCATAGGCTTTCTGCCAACCGAGACACCACGTGATCATTTGGTGACGACACGGCGAACGCTCCCATAGAAAAAAGGCTGTGAGTATTTCCATGCATTTCCATGTATGCAGCTTATCGATATATTTTTGATTGGGGGAAAAAAAGACCATTATACCAACGACATTACCACTGAGGACATAGCCTCCTGTATTGGTCTTATCTGTCTCGTTTCATCAAATGCAACTAGCCGACATCCACTTTGACAGACGCACAGCTGAAGGTAGATATTGCCAGGCCAAATATTATTAATTTAAAACACGAAAATGCAAATTAACATACAAACAGACTGACGTGGCAAATGGGAGATAATTCGGCTGACCTCAATGGAAACGTACAGCATACAGTACTCTCTTTTTTTCAACAGTGGAACAGCCTTCGTGTTTAGGCGTGCAAGTTTTCGCTAACTTGATAACGTGACGTGGACTGAGGTCATAAGTATGGAATCAAAATGGACACACCTTCGCGTTACCAAGGCTAAAACACACCAATTCGTTTGATTTCCTCTCCTTGCAAGCGTGTACTGTCGCGCTTACCGGTTTGGAGTCGCACAAGTTGAAATAAAAATGTTTCAAGGCGCGCATGCGTTGTATCCACTTCTTCTGGTGTGTTTCTGACAGCCTTGGCTTCCTTACGGCACTTCCTGCCCCCTGCCGGGCAGTGTTAAAATGTACGGATTGGCGCTCATGAGCTCAATCTTGTAAATGGGACGAATTCATGCAATGCATCTGAGTTTTGAAAAGGTATTATGTAGTACTCGTTGTCCACTGTACTGAGCTAATTTTTTAGTTCAAACTTTTATTTATTGCTTATTTATCATTATCATCTGTTTAAACTACGACTTTCGTATTGGGCGCTGTTTGCTCCATTCAACGTAACCGTTGGTGACGTTTAACTTTAGTTCACCAATCAAACGACACAAGACAGTCACATGACAGCACACGACGTCTTCTATTGGGCATAGGTATTAACACGAGATATGCCATTCCCGCCTAATCGATATGCATACCTGGCGGCCATGTTGGAAAGGTCATCGTTCCCATAGAAGTCAAAGGTGCGCGACTGTGTTTACATTTCAGGCAACAAAAACAACAGCTTTGATGTATTGTGTTATTTGCCATACACTGTCTGCCCAAACATGGATATTCTAGCACACTTATAAATTGAGAAAGCAGCTTGCGGTAAATTTCAGATGTTTTTGTTGTTGTTTTGGATGTGCATATTGGCATTGTGGCTTGTCAAAATTAGTATTTAAAAAAATTGTAGTCTCATGAGTTTCAAGTTATTTTACTGATGATTGTGGTTTTATTTTTTTAAATAATAGAGTACCAATAATTTTGCCAGTGTCATGTGTAGAAAGAAAAGAACACGGTACCTAACAGGCTCAGTTATGTTCTGGGGCTGCTCTGCTAAATCTGGCACAGGGTGTATTGAATCTGTGCTGGGTGCAAATAAATCTCATGACTAACAAGCCATTCTGGAGCAAAATGTGCTGCACAGTGTCAGAAAGCTTGGTCACACTTGCAGATCATGGATCTTCCAACAGAATAATGACACAAACACACCATCCATCCATTTTCTACCGCTTATCCGAGGTCGGTCGCTGGGTCAGTAGCTTTAGCAGGGATGCCCAGACTTCCCTCTCCCCAGCCACTTCATCCAGCTCTTCCGGGGGGATCCTGAGGCGTTCCCAGGCCAGCTGAGGGACGTAGTCTCTCCAGCGTGTCCTGGGTCGTCCCCCGGGTCTCCTCCCGGTGGGACGTGCCCGGAACATCTCACCAGGGAGGCGTCTGGGAGGCATCCGAATCAGATGCCCCAGCCACCTCATCTGGCTCCTCTCGATGTGGAGGAGCAGCGGGTTTACTCTGAGATCCTCCCGGATGACCGAGCTTCTCACCCTATCTCTAAGGGAGAGCCCGGACACCATGCTGAGGAAACTAATTTCGGCCGCTTGTATCTGGGATCTTGTTCTTTCGGTCACGGCCCACAGCTCGTGACCATAGGTGAGGGTAGGAACGTAGATCGACCGGTAAATCGAGAGCTTCGCCTTTCGTCTTAGGTCCTTCTTTACCACAACAGATCGATACAAAGTCCGCATCACTGCAGGTGCTGCACCGATCCGCCTGTCGATCTCCCGTTCCATTCTTCCCTCACTCGTGAACAAGACCCCAAGATACTTGAACTCCTCCACTTGGAGCAGGATCTAATCCCCGACCTGGAGAGGGCACACCACCCTTTTCAGACTGAGGACCATGGTCTCAGAGTTGGAGGTGCTGATTTTCATCCCAACCGCTTCACAGTCGGCTGCGAGCGGTTCGCAGCCGAGTGTGAAGCACAAACAACAGTCAGGATCCGTCCCCTCACCCGAAGGAGGAGGGAGGCTCCGCTCTCGTCCACCGGGGTGAATCCCAACGTATAGGCGCCGAGCCGGGGGGCAATAAGTATACCCACACCTGCTCGGCACCTCTCACCGTGGGCAACTCCAGAGTGGAAGAGAGGACTGGTACCAGAGCCCAAGCTGTGTGTGGAGGTGAGTCCGACTATATCTAGTCGGAACTTCTCGACCTCACACACCAGCTTGGGCTCCTTCCCTGCCAGAGAGGTGACATTTCACGTCCCTAGAGCCAGGTTCTGTAGCCGGGGATCGGATCGCCAAGGTCCCTGCCTTCGGCCACCGGCCGGCTCGCACTACACCCGACCTCTATGACCCCTCCCACAGGTGGTGAGCCCATGGGAAGGGGGACCCACGTTACCCTTTCGGGCTGTGCCCGGCCAGCCCCATGGGTGCAGACCCGGCCACCAGGCGCTCGCCTTCGAGCCCCACCTCCAGGCCTGGCTCCAGAGGGGGGCCCCGGTGACCCACGTCCGGGCAAGGGAAACCTCAGTCCATTGTTTGTCGTCATCATAAGGGGTCTTTGAGCCGTGCTTTGTCTGGTCCCTCACCTAGGACCTGTTTGCCACAAACACACATAATGAAAAACAACAATTTCTCAGAAGAAAACATGGAACGATTCTGTATCGTCCAAATACTATTGGACAGCTGTGAAAAAAGCTGAAACATACTGTACAGTCTTGAGAAGGCACCTTTCAAACCTGAGAAGGTTGGAGTACTTTGTCCATGAATAGTGGGCCAAAATATCTGTCGAGACATGCTTAAATTCTCATTCAGACTTCAAGAAATTGTTTGATTGCACTGATACCCTCAAAAAGTTGTGCAATCAAATATTAAAAGAAGAGTACTATCATTTTTGTCCAGGCCATTTTCATTAGATTACATTTTAAGATTACTTTGTTGGATCAAAAAAAAAGAAAATACATAATTTTCATTTGTTAATTTTCAGTAAACCTCTATTTATTATTACTTTTGTCAGTTTCAAGTTATTTTAGTGATCATTGTGGGGTTTTCTTTCATTAACAGAGGGTTACCAACAATTTTGTACAAGATGGCAGCGTGCAACTATGGCATCTTGGGGCTCCTCCTTTTTAGCCTGCGCTATGGTTAAATCTATCACAGTTTTCAAAATCTGCCGATAAAATTATTTGGCACAAACACACATTTACCGTTTCCTTGATAAGCTTTCATGACATAACAGAGGAAATGGATGGACACTGGGTACTTTGTGGGTTGTATTTGGACTCGCAGTGGAGGAACAGCAGAAATAAAAGCAGAATTGAAATTAGGATGCTAAAGAGATGGACATACCCACCATGTTTATATTGTTCTGCACTAAAAGTAAACAGCAGTTCGTCACTCTTAGTATAAGGCACCATTATGCTGTTGTTTTGTACGGGCAGTATCACTATGATGGTCTCGCTATTACTGTTCAGGCAACAACTATGCCCTTCAAAAGGAAATCAGTTATAACAAAGTTATTGTAACAATCATAGTAATCACTAATGTAATTATTTATTAAATAAAAAGAAAATGTATTTAATTTTTATTAACTTACTTTGGGCTACTACCTTAATTAAAAAAAAAAAAATAAAATAAAATGTAGCTGCATTACCAGTTAAGTAGCAACCCTTTATTGCTCAGTGACTGTTATTTTTTGTCAATGTATTTATGTCTCAAAAGTGTTCTCTGTCAATTGACTGTCTGTTGTCATACTACATCGGCTCCAACTACCGGAGACAAATTCCTTGTGTGTTTTTTGGACATACTTGGCAAATAAAGATGATTCTGATTCTGATACAGGAAAATTCAGTGATTCTGTCTCAATATCAGTCTCATAACCTTAAACTTCACGTACATTGCACCTAAATATAATGTTAAATGAAAGTTAAGGAATTATCTAGAAAATATTTTTTTTCCCCAAAACTAACCCAGATAAATACATGCTCTGGATAAAGCTATGCAGCCAACTGCAAAGTCAGTAAATCTAAAAAAGTAAATTCATGCCGTGATCACACTATGTTCTCTGCAGTTATCGTTTCATTTGTTTTTTGTATTTTACATACTAACACTTATTTAACTATTATTTGAAGTGTCTTGTGTTATGGGTATCATTTGAATTAGATGGATGGATGGATAGATAGATAGATAGATCTTTTTTATAAAGTACCTCGTAACATCACTGGTCATATAATACATGACGTTTTTTCATTCACATGATTTCGTAAGTGTGTTCTTGATATACAGTATTACATTTCATAGTTCAATGTTACATAGGGAAACTTTGTTGTGAGGATTGCAAGACTGGACAAGTGCTCACCCACACATGTTGAGCAATTCAAACGAATTTCGCCAGTTCTTCATTATGCCTAATAGCCAAAGGCTACACGCCTATAATGTGCATCAGTCACCCTTACATCACACCACTGACTCACCTTATACACACCGCCTGTGGAACAAAATCACTCTCGTCTTTGAAATAATGTGGTTAACTTCTTCTCTGGTGAGAGTTCCCCTGAATGATGGCGCCCATGAGGGAAGAATTGATGAGCAATGTGTGTTTTTTCAAGAAGTGTACAGTATCAGAACCACAGATACCTTAACTGAATTTAAGCTCTCTTCATTTGGCAACATTAACAATGTGTTTGCATTTATTGTAATATTGCTACCCCTCCCCCTTGTGTACTTGTTTAATACGATAGCCATAGATGTTCTTCTCATCTGTTATACTAGTAAGACTGCAATTGTAATCCAAATTCATACAAACATAAATATCAATAGTTTATTTAGTAACATTTGTACACAGTGGCGATTGTAGACCAATTTTACTAAGGCTGGCCTGGCTGGGGCCAGTGGTTTTGTAAGAGGGGCACAATCAACCCATTGTTAGCTAACGTTAGTTAACCTTATCACAACACAAAACAAAGCAGTTATGTATCAACTTGGTTGCTAAATGTCGGATATTTATCTCTATTGTTTTTTTGTCTATAGTTCTAAATGAACAAAAAATAAGACAATTGGTCCTATTTCTGCATCATAACGACAAATAACAATGAGGCAGACATTGAGACAGCCGGATAATGGGGAGGAGAGAACTAATGGCAAGTTGAGAGGATCACAGAGAGAGAGCCAAAGGACTTGGACATTGGTTTTCACAGAGCGGACACAGAGCAGGAACAAGAGATAACTGACGATCCTGAGAGTGAGGAGGCTGAGATTGAGATACAAGCATAGTGAGAGACACAGACAGAAAATACAATATATGAGCACTCACACGCACTAGACCATCAGGTTTGCCCATCCATCCATCCATTTTCTTCCCCTTATCCCAGGTCGGGTCGCGTGTGCAGTAGCTTTAGCAGGGAAGCCCAGACTTTCCTCTCCCCAGCCACTTTATCCAGCTCCTCCAGGGGGACCCCGAGGCATTCCCAGGCTGGCCGGGAGGCATAGTCTCTCCAGCGTGTCCTGGGTCATCCCCAGGGTCTCCTCCCGGTGGGACGTGCTTGGAACACCTCACCAGGGAAGCATCTAGGAGCCATCCTAATCAGATGCCCAAGCCACCTCATCTGGCTCCTCTCAATGTGGAGTAGCAGCGGCTCTACTCTGAGCCCCTCCCGGATGACCGAGCTTCTCACCCTATCTCTAAGGGAGAGCCCGGACACCCTGCGGAGGAAACTCATTTTGGCCACTTGTATCCGGGATCTTGTTCTTTTCGGTCATAACCCACAGCTCATGACCATGGTTGAGGATAGGAATGTAGATCGACCAGTAAATTGAGAGCTTCGCCTTTCGGCTTAGCTCCTTCTTCACCACAATGGAGCGATACAAAGCCCGCATCACTGCAGACGCTGCACCGATCCGCCTGTCGATCTCCCATTCCATTCTTCCCTCAGTTGTGAACAAGACCCCAAGATACTTGGAACTCTCATCTCCGACCTGAAGAGGGCACGCCACCCTTTTCTGATTGAGGACCATGGTCTCAGATTTGGAGGTGCTGATTTTCATCCCAACCGCTTCACACTTGGCTGTGAACCACTCCAGTGAGACTTGTCAGGGGAGTGCCCTGGGAGTATTGGGTACCGAACCTCCTTATCTTTATCCGGGCTGTTTTGGTCCCTGTACGACCAGTGTCAGAGTTTTGTCTGCATTGCAGTAAGTCGGTTTCGTTTCCAGCATTGTGATGTTGAGAAAAACAAAACATTTGCCTTTGTGTGTGTGTGTGCGTGTGTGTATGTGTGTGTGTGTGCGTGTGCATGTGTGTGTTACCTTGAATTTTAATTACATTAAATTCATGTTATCAGGGACCATAAATTAAAAAAACTGCCTATAAAAAATGGTAAACTGTAATGTGTATGTGTAATGTGTATGTGTTGTCTAGCTTTAGCTATTTGCAGTCCTAGTTCCCCTGGACAAGCTTTATAATAAAATGAAACAATGTACTCAATACAAAACAATGTACTCAATACAAAAATGCAATTATGAATCCAATAAATAAATAGCATGAATAATTAAATGCAATGTGGCCCTTTAGACAGTGTACTCTATGTGTCTCTTCATTTTTATCTATAGATAAAACAAATTAATGGCAGAGGAATTCACAAACTGCGATTGGCTGGCAACCAGTTCAGGGTGTACCTCGCCTCCTGCCCGATGATAGCTGGGATAGTCTCCAGCCCTCCCGCTACCCTTGTGAGGATAAGCAGCACAGAAAATGGACGGAGAATGGATGGAATACACAACATTTAATCTTCCCAGTATATAAATAACATTTCAAATAGGTTACTCTTGAGGGCTTGCTTGGTTTAGCGCTGTGGTAAGGTTAAAAAGAATGAAATCAACACAAGAGGACATTAACGCATGGTATGGCATGCTGCTATTATAATTCATAAAGTTGCCCAACAACATTTATTGACCAGAAGTCTGAGCTTGTTACAATACAGTAATGTTCCTGCGACTGCCTCTCGTTGGATGGATGCTGTTAACTTTGACCTTGTGGCGTGTATCAACAAAACTTGAACGCTGTTTTCAATGGTGCAATGCACTAAATGATCCTGTATTCACATTTTTATATACAGAATGTATTACCTCGCTGTTGCCCAAGTGTTGACGAGTGTTTTTGCCTTGAGTTGGTAAGAAAAATTAGCAAAAATAATGTATACGCCTTGCCATCTTTTGAACCCTTCACACAAAACACAACAGAGCCAACTAGAATGTTGAGTCACGCACATCCCTTTTGCCTTTGCGTCAGAAGTATTTCACAATTTTAATAATTACACTACTGTATCATCTTTGTTCTTGAGGGGGCACAGGGACTTTGAGACTGTTCTGAACCGCGACTGTTTTTTGTTGTTGTTGTTGTTGTTTTTACGTGGAATCCTTGGAAGAGATTTCAGTGTATAAAGCCTGTCTTTCTGAATATTATAATGCTCAGTTTTGAATGGCACATTTCTAATGAGAAAACCAAAATATTCAAAAGACCTATCTCTATGATGAAGGGCAGTTATACACTACAGCAAATCACAACCACAAAGTTTCAGTGTGCTCTCCTTTACAAGAAGGAAATGGGCATGGGAAATGTGTGAGGAAGAGGGTGTGTTCACAGGTGTTCAACCCCTTGTATTTGTGTGTTGCCAGTCATTGTTGTGCTCATGCAACACAAACCCGGTGCCTTTAAAAGGTTGAGGTGTGAACCTAAATAAACTTTATTGTTACTGTTTGGTACAAGAATGAAGACCTCTCTTCTTTTCGGAATTTTTCTTGGACTTTGGGCAATGGTCTATTCTACTCTGATTAATTGTAAGTGGAAGTCCTTTTGTTTAATATTGCTTCCCCCCATAGTTTTTCTAACTTTGCTGGTGGCTAATTTAGTGTATTATTATTATTTTAATTGTTGTATTAAGTGTAACATTATTTTAACAGGAAGTATTGAGAAAATGAATCACTTCAAATATATTAGTCTTTATACTGTAACACACTGTTGTTATTATAAAGCTCAAGAGCATACTATCATTTTTAGATCGTCCTCCATCTTCAAATGTAATTTTCAGTACATATGGTGTTGATTCGATAAGTAGGTATTTCTCATTCCCAAACTGTCTTTTTTTCTTCACCAAATTAGTGTTATATATGTTTGTAGTGCTACCACCTGAAGTGCTCTTTCTGGTTTGCTGTATTTTTTTTTCAAGGCCTTAAGCATAATGTTTCACTTTCGCAGTGCACGTTTCAGTCGTAGCTCTATATGTCACACTAAGTTCTTTGTAGAATAAGATGTTTGAATTCTTGGTCTAGAAAATGTGAAACTGGAGAGAGCAAAGCGGAAATACACACTCCAGTGCTCCATACAATGTCATACATAGGAAAGAGCGGAACTGACGATGAAAAGATGAGATGAGATGCTTTTTTTAAAATATGTAATCACCCAACACAAAAATAATCAGGTTAAATATTAGAATAAATGGTAGCATTTGTTAAATTATTATTAAACTTACCATAAAATTGACATACAGTTCATTATAAAATGACAAAATTTATTAATCCCAGTTTGTGATTTTGCACCCCATTCTATACTTGAGTTATATTCACAAGGTGTGCCAAAAGTTTGATAAATTGAAGTTGTAATGAAACTTCCTCTCAACCCACTCGCATATGAGTAATCACCCAGGTTAATCATTACAGTCACACCTTAAAAAGCAGACACAAGTTTCTACAAGAATTCCAGGCGGAGCATGCAATCTCCTTTAAGGTCATAGATTACTGCTAAGGGAAAGAAAACTTTCCATGTCAAGTGTGGTATGTAAATATTTGTGGTGATCCTTGTATTTTTCCATCTCTTTCCCACAGCTGTGGCCCAAATTCCCATTAAATCTGAGGAAGACGTGCTCCGTGAGGCTGTGACCGATGGGTTCCTCGTTGAACACTTTCCCTCCCCGTCACTCAAATCCGCACCACTTCAAGAAAACCTGACCACTCAAAAGTTCAACCAAACATCCTCGGGCACAGAAGATAGTGATAATCATACCCTGTTGAATGAGACCACTGAAGGCAGCACATCAGGTGACGGGCTCTTCCAGCTCAGGGATGAAGGTTATTCAACCACAAGCTATGAACGAAATTTGTCAAGTTCCGACTCATCTACGACCCTAAGTCCTCACTCTAACTGGACCTCTTTGTCAGAGCCAAACGCAACCCAGTCAAGTAACACCACAGAGCCCAGTCTGCCCTCCCAAACTGATGACCCAGAGAGTTTTTATTCTGGATCTGGAAATAGCGAGATGCTCGACCAGTATTCTTCTACACAACCTAGTATAACCTCTACTCGAGGTGATGTGGCCACATCATCTTTCTTTAACACAGAACAGGAGGCTCTAAGTGATGAAGATTTGGGGTCAGGAGCAGGATTTGGAATGCCAAAGGATAAAGGAAAAGCCAGAATATTTGAATTTCCATCTGTCCAAGGTAAACATCCTTTATAGATCCATAAAACCGTAACATCAGCTGATAAACATTAAACTTGTTTTGTTTGTTTTGTTTTTTTTAACATCCCAGGTGGTGAATTTTACCAAGTTCCGAAGTCCGACAATTCTCCAGCATCAGAACAACACAAAGGACATGTGACACCAGGTGATTGTCAAACAAATCCAAATCCCTGCATGTTTTAAGAGACATTTTAAAATATACTGTATATCAATATCATTAAGTCCAACTCTCCCCTATCACCAGATTGGATCATCATCTTGGGTTTTGTTGTTGGAGTTGCAGCACTGGTGATGCTTTGTGCTGCTATCGCTACCAGAGACAAGTGAGATTTATAACATCGTAGAGAGTAATTGTAATCTTGTAATCTTATTCTCCTAGCTATTTATGAATCATTTCTTCTTTTTAGGTGGAATGGTCCGAGGCAAGCATCGAGTCCACGAACCAAAGTTGACTCCTCACAGCAGCAGAAAGCAGAGAAAGAAGCATTCCTTCAAAAAGATACACCCGTGGAAAATGGAAATGGAGTAGAGTACACAGTTATCCCGTTGGAAGAGCTTCCAGAGAAAGATTTACAATGAGACAAACATTTTATTCCAAGAATGTGGAGCTCTGCCTCCTCAGACGCTGGTCAAAAAGATTAAGTATTCTTGCAACTTTATATTGCAAGAAATATTTGGCTTCTTGGTGGCATTCATAAATACTTTGCAACTACATCACTACTCATTTCTAATTAGCTAGTGTCATAAACTCTTGTTAACCATTAGAATCTGGTCAATTAAGTAGTTAAAAGTATTTATTCAATACCACCACGTATTCCTGCGTAATATTCAAAGAAGTGTTAATTATTGGTCTGTTGATAGGCAATAAAAAATTATATATATATATAAAATGTAAAATATTGGATTGAAGTATAATATGTAATTATTCATGAGTAATTATAATTATTATGACATTATTTTTGTACATTTTTTGTAAATTTTTTATTGTATGTCAACTATGAAAGCACTGAATCTACTTATGCACCTTTTTAGAAGTTCCTATTCTGTACCATATGAAACATGCTTTGAGAAATAGGTCGACCAGCACCTCATCAATAATTTATTTGTATCATTTGATATTTACATACACATATGAACACATGAGACACACTTTTGGTATATTTTTTTTGCCTGACAAAGACTTATGCCCTGCAGTTGTTCAACATGCTTGTGAATTTGGACAGTCTAGGTCAAGATACATTGCAATGGATGTTAGAGAGAAAAAAGAAATAGAAAATACATGTTGAATTTACTAAAGAGTTCACATTTTCATTTAAAAAAAAGAAGAAAAGAAAGACATTACTACCCCAGATCAGTTGATCAAGAACACTTCCTGGTCAGATCCCGAAAATATACAAGGAAATATAAAAGTGAAGTTTTAAATTCAGCGATAATATATTCCATTCATATGAGTCTGATATTCAGATCGGAACGTCAATCAGAATCAGGACAGACTTTTCCCATCTTCCTGAAAGGTGCTATACTGATAGCCATATTTCATGAAAGCAATGCAGTTCAGTTCAGCATGTCACAGTTTGGTTTAGAACAGTAAACCCTGATCTGGCTAGTGTTTTCACTGAGTGCTGTATTGGTCAGATATTTTAATAAAATACATACATACAAAAGGGATCTTGTGTTCTTCCCATTCCATTCCTGTTGATTGTCACCCAACAACATACTCTAATGCAGTGCCTCACTCAACCCTTTATGTACTGTGTACAATACAGTGCAGCTGATACCAAAGGTAAAAAACAAAAAGGTGGAAAAATGTTGTCGTACATGCAGTTCAGTTATTCTGGTACCTACCACATTTACGGAAATTACAACAAACCGTATACTCAAAGTGAAATGACCTGTACTGCTTGATGAAAATCGCCTAAACGGAACATCTGACACAGGTCGCACTACATACAGACACTTAGCTGCCACCAACGTTTTCCAACTTACAAAGGTGTTTCCCTTTGCTCATGACCCTGAAACGACCAAATACACCATCAAACAACTACACAATTCATTCGATAATTAGGCTTCTTCCCCTTGACCATGATTTGGAACTTGGTAATTACTCTGAAATATGAAGGGAAATTATCTTCATAATAATAAAACTTTCACAAACATTCACAAAAACTACTGGCCCATAGTGGGGTATACTAAACATATTCTAAATTGCTAACTAATTATAGAAAGCATAGCAAAAACCATTCAGAACAATGACGAGTAAGCTCCATACAAGTTGTACACATTTATCTAAAGAGAGTATATACTGTATACACAAAGTGCAAGGAGGCACTTTAAGCAAGAATATTTTTACATTAGCTGTTGCTTTCTTTAGACCAAAATAAATGAGAGAAATTAAAGAGATGACAAAATCAAATGCTGGATACCAAATCAATTATGCACCTAACCACACAAATTAAAATGTGTAGTCACGGGACGAAAAACAAATTGGTCTAAATCAAAGTCTCGCAGATGAGGAAGGCCCAGCCATCCTCAGTCAGCCTTTAAACTGAATACAAATAATTTCCTGCATTAATGGGAGTCCCATATTAACTTATATCCTGAAATTTCACTAATATGCTTACTGCAACATGCAGTTGATTTCTTCAAGGCAATTTAAATATATAGCAAAAGAGAGAAAAAAAACACAAAACAATGCACTGGCTTTGAATAATGTCAGAGCCATTTCTACCTTTTCCCTCTTTACTGACAACCAGCTTGTTTGCCATGTTTATCTTTCCCTTTTGTGCTCAGAAACAGCACATAATGTATCAACACATACATTCCAGACATACCCTGTAACTGCTCCTAAAAATTCAATGTTTCAATCGTTACAAAAATATTTACAAAAACATGAACAAAGCAACATGGAGGGGACCCTCATGTACTTGCTTTACAACAACATATCATGCACTGGCTGTTGCCACAGTTAGATGCCATCCCTTTTCCCCTTTATGTTGTAAAACATAAGATTTCGGCTTAGGCTTGACTGTATGTGCGACATCAGAGTATAATCCCATTCGTCGAAAAGTAAAAGGTACCGTATTGCACCAGCCTGTCTTTGTATCGAAATATCGAACAGAGAGGCGCATCTTCTGTTTACCTTCTGGAGCCTACCCATTGACCATGTTTGCATTTTAAACTAGTCAAAAAAAATCTAAATCCAATCAACCATTCCTGAACATAAGCAACATTCACCGCTTAAAAAAATTCTAAAGCATTGACCTTAAGATTTGCATCAGCCGAATGCTCTCCTTACTCATTATTTGGAGCTCTCTATGCAACACAAAAATGTTAAATACAAAAGTGAAACAAGATATTACAAAACATTGAAGAATTCTGTACCTGACTGAACATGAAGTTTGCAGCAGCACCAAGTAAGGCCCTGATTCATTTTCAACCAAAATGTTGTCAGAACTTGTGTTTGGTTTGTGCAAATGTACATTCTAAGGTGATGTGAGGCTACACAGATGGATAGTAGAAAAATAATTAAAAAGAACATCTTTAGGGTGGTATTCCTGTATAGTCTCTGCAGTAATTGTTGTTTGGGTATCATTTTTATATTTTCGTCATCAGAAGGTAAAAGCTCGTGCAACTCAGGGTAAGGCGCAGCAGCTCCTCGGTCTGCTTTACTCGCATTTCCATGGTTCCTCTTCAACAAGAGAGAACCCTGCAGTCTTGCCATTTTTGCCCATGGTGACCTGAAAGCAATTATCAAAAGTTTCTAACTAAGGGGCCAAGGCACCATCATAACAAACCATTAGTGGTTGGAGCAGAGAAGCCAAAAGTTCTTGACATTTGGGCCATTGTCGTCAGGATGGATATTAATATGGGATTTGCCAGCATCTGTCTTTGAACACTCATGTAATGCAATAATAGGTGTTTTATGGTTACAGAAATACATAAAAACAAGATTAATGCATTTTGAGAGTTGGCCATGTATTTAATGGATTCTCTGCCCAACCGAATTACAATACGCCGAATGATGAGAATGCAACTTCGGCATCATATACAGTACAATGCAGTATCACCACAAGGTAAGCTAACAGCAATTTTGTTGTTGTTGCTGCTCGTAAAAGAGCTTCAGCATAATTAATGAAGGGTCTAAGTTAATTAATCTATGCATTATTTACTGAAACAGCAGTCTTTATGTCATACCACAGGCAAACATTTATCCTTTCAAATATGAAGAGAATTTAAACAGTAGTTTGGTTGGGGCTGCCTTGAATACATAAATACATGTCCAATTATTAATGTAACAAAATAATCACTTTTCTTTCTGAGTGATATCAGATAACCACAAACAAATCATTGATACTTGTGTTCAACATGAAGCATAAGGAATGTAACAAACACATGTTGATCTGGATCAAATACACTGACAACTTTTTTAAATATAAGAAACGATTTCATGAAGAACAAACTAAGCCTTTTGCTAACCTGGTACCAGAAAAACTGCTTTTTCATAAGATTAAATGGCGAATGTGTCAATCCAGAAAGCTTTCTTTCGCTTCACCGACATTTTGCTCATTGAACATGACATTTACACATCCACTAATGAAGGAAGTCACGTAGACAAGACAAAAACAAACAGACCAGAGGAGAATCCTCTACATACAAGTCTCTATATCCGTTAACATGAAATGTACCTTGCAGTCGTCTATCAGGATTGAATTGTGGTGAGCGTATACATTCTGGTTGGTGTTATTTTCAAAGAAGGACTTTTTTTTAGTCATCTCAAAATCCTCCAGCCGTGATTGTTGGGCATCAAAGGAGTCAAGCTCATCTTTGGAAAGATGGTATACAATCCCAGCTCCGTACGAGTCGCCAACCACATTGACTGAGGTACGGAAGCGATCCCTGTATGTCAAAAAGAGTGAAGACAGCCGGCCCAGTTAGAGAGAGATGAAAGGAAAAACAATTGATGCAATGACGAAACACAAGCTTGTTTTTTTCTTTTGCATAACGCAGAGTAAATGCTCTATTTACAGTATTTTACTGCCCTAACCACTTTATGTAAATTCTTATTATTTTTATTATAAATTATGGTAAATTATAGCATTTTAATGGTAAACTATCACATGGGCACAGCATATCTATCATACAAGGTGTGTCAAAAAAGTTCCAGGCTGGTGTCACAAAAGATACATTTTAAACCCAAACTAAAAAATACGATATTTTCCCTTTAATCAGGACCAGAGAAGCATTCCAGCACATCTAGAAAGAGATCCTGTTGCAGGACAACTCATGGCTGCTTCACCATTACAACATGGCTCTCCACAATGCCAGTTCCTGGCCGAGAAGAACATCGCTGTGCCGCAGCAATGTCCCAACTCACTCCACCTGGTCCATTCTGTCTGTGCACATGGTTTGCATTGTTTGCAATAATCCACCAAAGTTGCCCTTTGTCATCACTTCTGTTCAATATTTTTATGGGCAGCATTTCTTGGCGCAACCATGATTTGGTGCCCTGAGGAATTTGGTGCCCTGAGGAACTCCTCACTGCTACTGACAGATCATATGGTGCTGATGATTTTGTTGAGCAGTGATCCAAATGTTGACTGGGGCAGATTGCAGCTGAGTGTGAGGCTGCTGCGATGAGAAGAAGCGCTCTATCAGAGGAAATGGTAGTGTCTCTAGGTCTGGTTCATGAGTGAGGGCAATATGGATCATGAGATCGACAGACAGATTGGTGTCACTTCTACAGTGGTCGCTGTGTCACATGCTTTGGGTAGGGACTGAAAGGACAAGATTGCAAAGATTGCAAGCAGCAGAAATGAGTTCCCTCCTCAGTGTGTCACTCTTAGGAATGGATTAACACTTCACAGTTGAAGGTACTGATGTCCAATTGTTTACTCCCAAGTTGCACAATTCGGTTAAGCGACATGGCAGCATACAGAAAGAAAAAAACCTGCATGGAAATGTATATCCTTAAATTGGAATTAAATGCGAGTGCATGAAAAACAGACATTCTATATATCCCGTCAATGCAAGACTGACGTCATCAAATTATGCACATCGATGAACTTTTCCTAAACAACACCAAAAAAATCACATAAAAACACCAAATATGGTCTGAATAAGGAAAGTAATTGGACTGGAGTCAAGGTTACCCTTATCTATACCAATGGGGCAAAGTGTCAATCTTGACCAACTAAACAGCATGTAATTTAATAATGATTTATTATTTTTATTATTAATTATTTTTAACTTTCCCGTTGCCCTTGCCTGGTGTTGACATTGGCTGGTTGGTTATGTGCTATTTGTCTGTCTGCATGTGTTGCATGAATGTATCGTATACAGTGATGTTAGATGTGTGTTCCTTGAAACGTAAATCACGTCAAACTGCTGTGTAGATTAAGTCATCTGGGAGAGAGCCACTTTGGGCTCATATACAACCGGGAGGAGAACTTTGGGGAGATGTAGGTCTAGCTGGAGGGACTATGTCACAAAGCTGGTCAGGGATCACCTCAGGGATGAATTTTATTCCCAGTCCCAAAAAATTACCCTCTCAAAACAAGTGAAAAAAAATATTACAAACAAGACATTTTGTCCCTAAAATAAGTGTGTGTGTGGGGGGGGGGGGGATCTGCCAATGGAAATATTATGAATTTACTTGATAAGATTCTTTAAATAAGATTTAAAAGTATTTTTGTCTTGATGAAAATTTAGGAAAAAAAAGTCAAAGCTGTCATAAATTAAGCAAATGTTTTATGTTTTAACGAGAAATAAGATAAACTCTTGAGGTAAGATTTTTGGATTTTGCAGTGAGTGATATCAAAACGTTGTCCAAAAGAAAAACAAAAAAACTACCATTATACTTTCCAGCTGAGTTAGGTAGTCATATTTGTCAATAATTCAAGTATGATGTGGTAAAAGGAGAACTGAAACGGTATCCCTCCTTTTAGTGCCTTTTAGGACATGCACACATTGAATGAAAAAAAAATTAACTACGTTTGAAATACAATCTGCATTTATTTCCAAGGCTATGGGATTTAAATTAATTCTGTTGACAATTCAATGCCTTTTTAAAGAAAAGATAATTGTCTGGGAACAGTGAAAAGGCCTATTATTAAAATTATTTGTATTATCAGTGCAAAAAGGATAAGATAGGCGTGAACCTCTCCCCCAAGATAAATCATGAGTCAATTTGAAAAATTAAATGAGGATGCTTGAAGCTGTAAGTGTGACGTGTATGAACATTTTCTATTAGAGATTTTTTGAGGATGATGACATCAATTTTAATGATGTCTATTGGGAATTAACAACTTGTGTTCGCTGTTCTTTGATACGTTTGCATTGAATGCAGCATAGTAAGTAAACTTTGCAAAAGTAAACAGACTGATTATTAAATAGACAGTGGGTGTGTTTAGAAAGAAGTGCTCTTGAATGGACTTGATACACAGAAATGATGATCACACCTGTATAATATGATTTAGAGTGTTTTACTCACAGTAGCCAGTCGACAGCCACAAGGAGGCTGATGTCCTGAGTGGGAAGGCCCACTGCTGTTAGAATTAGCAGCATGGTTACGAGTCCAGCACTGGGGATACTGGCTGCTCCAACACTAGCTAGGGTTGCTGTCATACTGTAGAAAACAGACATTTGAGTCTCAGAGGCCAAATAATGGGCAAAGGTGATGATGATGATGATGATGATGATGATGTGTGTTTTTAATCACGATTACTGGTACTAACTGTTACTAACTTCCATGTTGATCACAAGGAGTGTAGTATCCTCACCTGACGGTGACAATTTGGCCCCAGTCGAGATCAATTCCATTCATCTGAGCGATGAAGATGGCAGCCACGGCCTCATAGAGTGCTGTGCCGTCCATGTTGATGGTGGCACCAACAGGGAGGACGAAACGTGTTACTCTCTTGTCAATTTTCAGATTCTCCTCCAAGCATCGGAATGTGACAGGCAAGGTTCCAGCACTTTCAAAAGTTAGAAAAAAAAGAAAAAATATATATACAGTATTAGAGTTTATGGCAGTGTTGCATACTCAGAATGGCTCAACGTATAAAGAATTCTATTTCATATTTTGGGTTGTGCAACTAATGTAAGTGGGCTGTAATTGTGATGTTTTCAAACAAATTTGCTATGTTCCTCTATTCCCACAAAAAAATATTATTCTAAAGTATTCTGGTTTATTAATTGTTATTTTCTTATTTAAAAGCTAATATAGGTTCTGACTTGAATGAGATTGAAATAATTCAAGAAAGTACACATGAAGATGAAAAAAAATAGCTGTGACTCAACAGCTGCAATGTTTGTTTTGTTTGACAATTAGTATTTCTTGTAGATTGTGGAGCAGCGAGCTGGCAGGAACTTTAAAGGATTGAGCTCACCTCAGGAGGGGAATGAGTGCATCTCATGTCATTAATAAAACACAGAGTAAATGAAAAATATCCCGCATGGAAACAAAGTTGGAAGTTGCTGCTGGCATGAATATTTCAGTTAACACTTTAAATAAAAGTTCCTGTTATTATTTGCCATATGTCCTTGGAAACAAGGTAATTGCGCAAGTAGTCTTTATATTATATGTTAATCGGGATTAACAGGCAACAAACTTGTTCTACCCAGTGTCATATTCACTTGAATCCTATTTGAAAAACACAATTAATTATCATACCTGGATGCTGTTCCAAGTGCCGTGACCCAAGCCTGGAATATTCCCATGAAGAATGTGAAAGGATTTTTTTTTACTATTACAAAATATATTAATGGAAGGAAGATGCCTCCATGGATGATGAGGCCCACTATCACAGTGATCATGTACAGTCCCAGCTGTCGGGCAACCACCTCTAAATCAGCAATGGAGATGATTTTCCCACAGATTAGGCAGGCAATACCAAGAGGCGAGTACCTGGGGCCCAACAAGAAGAAACACTGCATTTATGAATGGAGGAGCATCAACAGTACACTGTAGATAGTGTTAACGTTCCCTTTTCTGGCTTTTTGAGTGGTACACTTACCACATAATTGCACTAACAATCTTCATGATGATCTCATTCAAGACATTAAAGAACTCGAGCATAACCTTGGCCTTCTCCCCCATTTTCCCCATGATGACTCCGAAAGCAACAAAAAATCCAATCAAACCTTTGAGACAAAGCATAAGTGCAAAATAAAAGTCAAGTCAGACAACCAAAACGAAATCAGAGTATCCTTAATACTTTTTGGTCTGGAATTGGATCAATAGCCTACCAAGAACATTCATCCCACTCTTGAACTGAAGTGACCTCTTGATTGTGAACTGCGGGGGTGCTTTGGTTCTGTTAGTGGGCACCGGTACTTTTGTGGTCACTGTTTGTATCTACACAACAAGTACGGAACAACAGTTGGAGCAATGAAGAGATAAG
This sequence comes from Phycodurus eques, assembly GCF_024500275.1. Lineage (NCBI taxonomy): Eukaryota > Metazoa > Chordata > Actinopteri > Syngnathiformes > Syngnathidae > Phycodurus > Phycodurus eques. Next base: position 30,683,082 of record NC_084526.1, on the reverse strand, counting down.
TTATATATACACATCGTATATCCTAACTACAGGGCACTGGACAGCACATTAAGCATCGATGGTAGGAGACTTACCTGTTGGAAGCATGCTTGCACCAAATTTTCTGGAAACAGATTTCGGATGAGATCAAACAAAGCATCCACACTGGAAACGTCATCATTCTTCTTCCCCTGTCCAAGATTAGCTTTTAGCTTGGGGTTCCCGGGATGGATTAGCAGCACTAAGATCACCCCCAAGACGGCTGCAATGACTGTTGTTGACATGTAGTACACCATGGCTCTGGTGCCTAAACGCCCACTAGATTTAGCATCCAAGCCAGCCAGTCCTGTTATGGCACAAATTTGACAAGAATATCAAAATAAATAGCAAGCATTCTTCAGTTACGTGTGTCGCATTTTAACGTGCTGTTTGTATGAAGTGGATAAAATTATGATAGCTCTTTTTCAATGATTATCCATCCATCCATTTTCTTCCACTTAACCCGGGCAGCATCAATTTACGCAAAGAAACCCCAGACTTGCCTCCGTCCAAGTCACGTTATTAAGTGTTCTCCCCACTGATTCCCAACTTCCCTAGTTGAGGTCAGCAGCGCCCCATTGCCACGAAATACAGTGTTTATGATGCACTGCTTTCTCTTCCTGAGTGGACCGGAATTTCGTCAAAGCTGTCCGTAATTCATTCTCCAGACCACTCCAAACTCCTCCCACGTTCGAGGTTTGCCTCAGCTGCATGGCACTCGCCCTGCCAGTCCCACAGGTCAAAAAGGCCAGATAGGACTCCTTCTTCAGCTTGACGGCATCCCCACCGCCTGTGTCCACCACCAGGTTCGGGGATTGCCGCCACGACAGGCACGGACTACAGTACGGCCACAACTCCGGTCAGCCACCTCAACAGTGGAGGCATGGAACAAGGCCCACTCAAGAGTCAATGTCGCCCGCAGGCCCCAGGACGTGGTGCAAGTTCTACCAGAGGTGGGTGCAGACTCTCACAATACATTTCATTCTGCCAAGCCTGACCAGCCCCCCCCAAGCTGTGTGTTGGGGTGAGCCCGACTGTATGTAGTAAGAACCACTTGCCACACACGCACACACACACCAACACACACAAATATATTGACGACATGTACACACACAAATACAGTACATTTTGAAATGAAAACATTTGATGCCAATGTCCCTATTAGCAACTTAAATCATTTTGCTAGTCCCTTATAATTGGATGCCTAATGATTAATTCATTTTCCACACCGCTTATCCTCGCGGGCGTGCTGGAGCCTATCCCAAAACCATTCGCACTCACATTCACACTGACGGGCAATTTATAGTCTTCAATTAACCTACCATGCATTGTTTTGGGGATGTGGGAGGAAACCGGAGTACCCAGAGAAAACCCACCCAGGCACGGGGAGAACATTTAACTCCACACAGGCGAGACTGAATTTGAACCCGGGTCCTCAGAATCTGTGAGGCAGATGTGCTAACCAGTTGCACACAGTGCCACCACTGGATGCATGATTATTTCAGTGGAAATGTTAATTCATAAATTAAAGTTAATTTTCCATCAGGGTACTAGTACAGAAACAGATGTGTGCAATGTTTAATAAAATGCAACTATAGGAATAGGATTTTAATTAGAATTTAGAACTGACAATATTAATTATTTCAGGTTAGCTATGTTGAAGCTTTTAAAAGACCTCTTGTAAACTCAAGTTCTTTATCCTGGTGTTCACTGTTTTAGCTCGAGGCTCCAGACTCTAGACTGCAGACAGCAGTCAAGAACACAGAACACACAAATTAAGCAGCACATTTGCAGCCGCCACTTTCCTTTACCCACCTGTGACCAGACTTGAAACAACAAGAGGCAAAATAAGCATCTTCAACATCCTCATTAGGATCTCCCCTGGGAAGCTTATGATCATAATAACATCAGGAGGGAGAGGTGATATGTGCCGCAGCAGCATTCCAGCAATGGAGCCCAGAAACACACCTGAATCAATGATGAACGACAAATAAACAAATAAGGTAATGCCATTTACATGTCAGACTATGGTCACCATTGGCTTATGCCATTGTTGAAAACATGCAAAAAAAAAAAAAGAAGAGAATCATACTGTACAGGTATCACCATAGTGTCCACTGTGCACTGCTAGTGCTATGAATACAATATTTGTCTTTGTTTTGTTTGTCAGCTAGTGGGCATTCAATATTAATATGAGCTTAAACTCACCAAGAATTGTCAGAGTTAGAACCATGTTCTTCATGATTTTATCACATACACTGCTACATGCACTCTCAGTTGTGTCCACTGTGGGCTCCAAGTGGCCCTCATCTATCCTGACCTCCACTTGCTTCTGCATCTTGTTGGCACTGAGAAGAATACAAGGAAAAGCTTTTCTCAGAAGATGGCAATAAAGAGGTGAACTGTTTGGATGTTTTCTTTCAAATTTGGTGAATCAAATCAACATATTTTCAACAAATGAAAAGGAAAGAAAAATGAATACAATTTTAGTGGCCTTGTTCAAGCAGTGGGAAAACTGTCAATACTATGATTAACATTTGACTCTCAAAATATTCTAGACTTGGTTGATGCACAATTGTTTTCAGCCAATAAGGTTAGTTCTGGGATAAGTGCTCAGATTCAACCTTATACTTGGAAAGTCATTGCATGGCTGTTGTCAGGCTGAGAGGCAGCGCCATTATTACCAAGAACTACAAATAGATTGAATGCCTTTTCGGAGGCCCTACAATGCAACAAACAAAGAAGTACATGCACAGATGACTGAGTGCATTTTAAGACTGATCATGTACTGATGGTTACCGAGGGTTCGCAAAAGAATGATAAAAAATTAAGAATCATTTTGTATTTTACAAAGTAAATACATGTGCAAAAAGAACAAGCTGTTTTCTGTAGCTCCTTTAATTTTGGTGTTGTACTATAATTATAAATTTATCAAACAAAAAACACATTCAACAGCAATGGGAACCTTTTAAACGCATCTTTCATACCCACCCCCTGCACATCCCTATAAAAAAATGCCATATATAATAAAGACATAAATAAATGTATTCTGTATCTGAAGGGTTATTCGGCTCTGCACCTAAAGTTGTGGTCAGAATAAAAGCAGTTTGTTTAAAAAATAAGTAAACCAAAAAATGATTACAACAGCTTCAATTTCCAGACACACAAATGCAAATTAAAAAAAAAAACATAGTGTCTTGAGATTTAAAACTCAAACTTTGCTGCATGAAGTTAACCAATGTCAGGAACCTGTGAATTTGTATTACAGCCCGGATTGATTTGAAAACATTCCACAATTCCTTTGCATTTCTAGTTTAGCTTCAGAAACAGCATTTTTACATCACCCCTAAATTCTCTATTGGATTAAGGTCTGAGGATGGCGCTGACCACGCCATAATGTGAACCTTGTATGTCTGGAATCAAGATGCTGCTGGTTTACTGATATGTTTTGGTTCTTTGTCTTGTTGAAATATCTATTTACTGGTAGATGGCATTTTGTCTTTGGCATAAGGCAACTTGATTAAAAATTGAATGAATTCTAACTGATCCATGATCCGTGGTATGCAATAAATAGGCCCCATACCATAGTATGAGAAACACTGGCTTTCATCAGTCACAAAATGTTGCGCCATTTCTCTTTAGGCAAGACAATGTGTTGCTTGGCAAAATGTAACCACTTCAACGCATCCTGTTTTTTTTTCAACAATTGGACTGCTGACCGATGGCTTCTTGCTGATGGCTTGGTTTCACATGGGTGTCTTTAAGAAATGTAGAAGAATTGTGGCATGCAAGCCAGTCATCCTGGGCCAGAATAAAAGTTCAAAGGTGTCAGAAGCGTGTATAGACTCCATGCTACAAAGATGTGAAGAAATTACAACTACATAAATTAGTGTGGTTATTCACAGAAAAGCAAAATATTCAAGATTGAGTTTATACCAGAAATACAGTACTTGACACAGCTTTTTAAATTTTTTTTTTTTTTTACAATATTACTACCCATTTCATTACATGTATTGTTTTAGAGTAAAATGTGCAGTGTTTCCAATGTTGGAATTTGCTTTTCTAACAACACATTGCTATTACGGTATTCTAAACACTAAACTGTTTATTCAATGTTTTCCTCCTTGACCCATAACCCTTCCTTCTACAGTTTTGTCGAAATCGTTTCAGAAGTGTTTCCACAATCTATATAACTAAAAAAAAAACAGTAATAAAAACAACCCTTGTGGAGGTTACTAAACGTTCACTTAAAGAAAAGATCTAAGTAGAGTATATTATTTCTTCCCACGTCATTTTGTTTCTTACAAATCTCACAGATTACTGCTGACCCAAGCTTTTCATCACGCAGCTTCATCACACCACTGATGCAACATCTTGGATTGTTGTGGTCTGCCGTAAAGCCTCTTGGACTTAAAGATCAGCTCTCCCCTGTGCGGCATTTAAATCTACTGCAGAGTACAGACGTTCACGGTTATGTAACAAAGCTCATGCCATTGAAACGCTTGCCCTTCTTGACTTTAACACCTGGATTATTAGTTGTGACAACAAGCACAATATACTGTAGACACTTTTTATTTTGATTTGAAAAGTTAAAATATAATAATAATCTTGTAAAATATGAGAAATACTGTATATCACCTTGCAAAATATGTGTTTGCTTTAAGTATGGAAAGATTAGTAGGAAAGGAAGCGATTATACGGACTCTGTAAACACCATGCTGGCCGGTCGAGGTTTAATTAGTAAATATCAAATGAACTACTGAAGAACTTTCTGTGCGACATGATTGAAGGAACATGTAAGGTCAAGAGAGAAATGCCAAGCCAATCATGTCTGTCTAATACATGGTGCTCCAGCATTAATGAGACTTAAGTCTTTTCAAGAGGATAAAATTAGCACCTCCAGCACACAAGTTTTGTTACGTAACAGAAAAGGGGCTTCCCGGGAAAAGTCAAGGTGCCACCAAGGTGTGCCTGGTGAATATAATGCAGGAGATTTCCGATTTGAGATCTGTTTCAGAGTTTAGATGGAACCAGTACAGCTCTGAAAATGAGAAGGTTAAAGTAAATGGCAATTATGTTGCAAACAAAGATGAGAGAAATGTTTTCCATTGCAATTTAAATTACATCTGCTGTACTGTACACAGAGCATTAATCAATAAACTATTTTATGTCATGTAAAAGGGAAAAAACGCTTGTAAAAAGCAATAAAAGAAATCACAAAAACAATGATTATAAGTTTATTTCATCTTCTAATGAATCAATAGCACAATGACTGTAGGTGTACAATAAATGGGAAATGTTTTTGCCATAGCAAACAATGTACACCTGCATGGCAAGGCGAACACGTAAATCAAGAATGAAATCAAACTGTTCGACAATAGTTTGACAGATCTACACTTGCAATGTTTGTATGGCTCATCACATGAACTTCCGTATTACAACATCATTCTATGCAACACATGTATTCCAAATGCACTTACCTGATGATTTGCAAGCTGTGAAGAATGTAAATTGTATTTGAGATTGACTGCACTGCTATCCGTCAGGTGAAAATTAATCAAGTCATGGCTTGTGTAGGTAAATCCAATTAGAAGGCCCAAAACAAAATTAATTTTATCTCCTCAGAATGGGTTAGTCAGCCTTGAAAAAGTTGCAGATCACTTCCTATTCAAAATGCAAAATATATCCAGAGTCTCCGTTGCTTGCATATGCAGCTGCAGAGATTTGTGTAAAGGTAAATTGGCTTTCCTGGAGCTCTGACAGAACACAACCAGACAAAAAGGGTGGAGTCAACCTGCCGAGATTAGCGATAGAACAAAATCCTTGCTGCTGTTATTATTTCTCCCAGTTCTGTCCCCTTTAACAATGAAGCATTTGCATAATTTCTTGAGGGTTTCTCCAAACACATTTATAAATTAATAGACACTAAAACACCTTGCCATAGTGACAAAATATTTTTCCTAAAATGATGTCTATATAGCAATGTAGTAAAAGTAGATGGCAAGGTGGCTGTCAAAAAAAATCCAGATTGCAACTCAATATGCAACAGATAATGTTGAAGATTGTTGTGTGTGTGTGGGTGTATGTTTGAATCCTAGATGTAACAATTAATCTCTATGATTTTTACTTCCACAAATGGTCCTCAAAAAGTGACCAAGCTTCTTTTTAAGCTAAGAACTTTGGCTTGTGCATTATACAGATCTTCTACTATATATGAAGTAAATCATAGTTTCAAAACCCTTTTACACACGTTTAGCAATTATTTACACAGGAAATACATCTTAGATTTTGGAAATAGTAGTATTAGATTATATCAATCATCATTGTATCTTATTGTATTTTGTATTTTTTTTTTAGAAAAAATAAACTAAAAAAGCACATTAATTAAACTATATCCATCCAGCCAGCCATTAATTGATCCAGCCATCCATTTTCTACACCACTTGTCGTCATTGGGGTCATGAATGGGCTGGAGCCGATCCCAGCTGACTTTGGGCAGGAGGCAGGGCACACCGTGGACTGGTCACCAGTCAATCGCAGGGAACATAGACAAACATCCATTCACACTCACATTCTCTGAAATGAACGAATGAATGCAATGAAGGTGTGCAGTCTCTTACAATTAAAACAATCCTGACTTATTAACTCCATGATAATTTTGTTTAAAAAATATATACAACAGCTTAACAGTTGTATGAGGGAAGAAAAACCTGACCAGGTTTATGTGCTAGAGATACAGAGTATGTACAGTGAAAGAGTATCTAAGCTATTCCTGCGGTCACTACATACCATGCAAACATGCACCTAGAATACAGAGATTAAAAATCAGATCACTTAGTTAAGAGTTTCCGATAAAGTCAGAACAATTTGCAATCGTCACTGAAGTAACTTTATAATGACAAAAGTATTTCGTAAAATTACTGAAAATTACCCAATGACAATCAGGCATTGCTTTTTTGGTGACCCAACAGAATTATTTTACAAATTCATGAAATTGTCCTGTGCAAATATGATGCCTGTATCATTAACTTTAACATTTTGTTGGACAACGTTTTAACGCAAATACTGCAATCAAGCAATTTCTGTAGCTATCAATGAGTGGCAACTTGTGCCGACAGGGCAGTATTTTGGGCCATCCTCAGTGAACAAATTGCTCCAATTGCTTGAAGTTTTTATAGGTGCTTTATTGTATCAGCTCCTTCCACAGATCTTTAATTGGATTTACATCAGGGCTCACTGAAGAACCACTTCAGAGTACTCCAATGTTTTTTTTCGCATTCATTTTTTAAAATTAAGTTTATGGACAATGTGCACATACATTAATCAGAATACATGTGAAGATTTAGCACCTGATTTAGCAGAAAGGTATTATCGTGTTGAGGTACCATTACCTTGCGATTTCATTGTACCCTGTCCAAATTCAAGACACCTCATGTCAGATGAAGCAAAAAAGCCTCAGAACAATCGATACAGTGTTCATTTCTTTGGATGTTTAATTTTTCATGTGTGAACAGAGCAGATGTGACGAGCCAAAAAGCGTGAGTTTTGTCACACCTGTCCAAAGGACATCCTTTGAGTAGCTTTGTGGCTTGTCACTAAGTCTATTAGCAAATTCCAGCCTCATCAATTTCAAGGTATTTCAGTGACCATTGTGGGGTTTTAGTTTTTTAATGGAAGAGTACCAACAATTTTGTCCGTGTGGGCATGATGTCGCATTTTATCTATTTGCAAAAAAGTCAAATATTCCAGTATCTTGCCTTGACTAAGGAAAGTAATAGTTCGTGTGTGTGTGTGTGTGTGGGTGTGGGTGGAGTTTGCATGTTCTCCCAATGCCCAGGGTGGGTTTTCTCCGGGTACTCCGGTTTCCTCCCACATCCCAAACGCATGCATGGTTGGTCAACTGAAGACTCTAAATTGTCCGTGGGTGTGAATGTGAGTGCGAATGGTTCTTTGTTTATATGTGCCCTGTGATTGGCTGGTGACCAGATCAGGATGTACCCCGCCTCTCACCCAGAGTTACCTGGGTTGAGCTCCGTGACCCTAGTGAGGAGAAGCGGTATGAAAAATGAATGTATATATATATATATATATATATATATATATATATATATATATATATATAATATATATAATATTATATATATATATATATATATATATATATATATATTATATATATATAAGGGTCATTGTCTTGTTGTTATATATATATATAGTCTACCAACGAATGAGTGGTACTTCACATGCACTCATGAGTCCGCTTGAAAAAAACAAAAAAATGCCGAATCATAATGTTCGCATTCAAATGAAAACGAATCAAAATGCATATTTTATTATTACAAGAGCTGTAATGCTGCGAAGCCACATAACTTCCTTTGTTCACATCCGCCGCCATTTTGACTTACTATACACAGTTGTAGCCGCCGTTTTTTTTATCCATGGATCACGGCGCTGTACTCGCCACCGAGATGATGCAGAGATGTTCATGACAGACTGCGATGAATGACAGATGAATTGGATAAAATTATGCAAGATTCATTCAACACATTGTGGAAGATCCAGCTACTGCTAACTATCAGCTAAGCTAACTAGCTGGCTTCCTAGAAGCAGATGTTGCCAGCCAGTGTGAATTTACAGAGACCGGCGCAAAACAGAACACGGTCACGATGCGACGAGGAATCCTGGTTAAAGTAGACCATTTAAAACTAAAAAACATTTTGGCAACTGCTTTTTCCGGAGGGAAAAGCGGTTACTGAAATGCGCCAGCCAAAATGCGTCATGCGTCTTTTCTCGTGTTGTGACAAAATCTGCGACTCCTTAAAACTGCGACCAGGACTTAACTAAGGGGCTATTGATAGTTCTCAAATAATCAAATATGATTTTTCATTTGTTGAACAATGATGTCTATATTTCAGAATAGTAAGATGAGTGACAATTTGATTGTGATTTGATAGTCGTTCATTACTGTAATACATCCATCCATCCATTTTCTGTGCCGCTTCTCCTCACAAGGGTCGCGGGCGTGCGTGCAGTTATTTTAGCTGTGTGCTAAGGGTCATTGTCTTGTTGGAGGGTGAACCTTCGGCCAAGTCTGAGGTCCTAATCACTCTGGAGAAGGTTTTTGTCCAGCATATTCCTGGACCTGGCCGCATTCATCCTGTCTTCGATGAGAACCGGTCGTCCTGTCCTGCAGCTGCAAAACACACCCACACCATGATGCTGCCACCCCCATCTTCACTGTTGGGACTGTATTGGACAGGTGATGAGCAGTGCCTCGTTTTCTTCACACATACCACTTAGAATTAAGGCCAAAAAGTTCTAGCTTGGTCTCGTCAGAATCTTATTTCTCACCATCTTGGAGTACTTCAGGTGTTTTTTAGCAAACTCCACTGTGCTCTTAGGAACCTTAAGTGCAGCAGACATTTTTTTTTTAACCTTGGCCAGATCTGTGCCAATTTGTCACAATTATGTCACAGAGCTCTTCAGAAAGTTCCTTTGACCTCATGATTCTCATTTGCCCTGACATGTACTGTGAGCTGTAAGGTCTTATATAGACAAGTGTGTGGCTTTCCTAATCAAGTCCAATCAGTATAATCAAACACAGCTGGACTCCAATAAAGCTGTAGAACCATTTTCAGGATGATCAGAAAAAATGGACAGCACCCAAGTTAAATATATGAGTCTCACAGCAAAGGTCTGAATACTTATGGCTGTGTGATATTTCAGTTTTTCTTTTTGAATAAATCTGCAAATATTTCAACAATTCCATTTTCAGTCAATATAGAGTGCTGTGTGTACATTAATGAGGAAAAAATTAACTTAAATGATTTTAGCAAAGGCGGCACGGTGGCCGACTGATTAGAGCGTCAGCCTCACAGTTCTGAGGTGCGGGGTTCAATCCCCGTCCCCGCCTGTGTGGAGTTTGCATGTTCTCCCCGTGCCTGCATGGGTTTTCTCCGGGCACTCCGGTTTCCTCCCACATCCCAAAAACATGCATTAATCGGAGACTCTAAATTGCCCGTACGCATGATTGTGAGTGCGAATGGTTGTTTGTTTCTATGTGCCATGCGATTGGCTGGCAACCAGTTCAGGGTGTACCCCGCCTCCTGCCCAATGACAGCTGGGATAGGCTCCAGCACGCCCGCGACCCTAGTGAGGAGAAGCGGCTCAGAAAATGGATGGATGAATGGATGGATTTTAGCAAATAGCTGCAATACAACAAAGAGTGAAAACTTTCCGTACCGTACCGTACCCACTGTGTGTGTGTGTGTGTGTGTGTGTATATATATATATATATATATATATATCCAGTGGAACCTCGGGCTACGAACGATTATGTAAAATTTTTTTAAAAAATTTAAAACTTACCTCTAGTTACGTATTATTTTCAGTCTACGAATGGTTTTGGTATGAACGAACGGAAGGATGTGTGTTTTGCTTCCACTCGCGCTGTGTGACGATCATTGACTCTATGCATAACGCATGGATCTAAGCTGTAAACTAGTCTGGTCCGCGGCGTAAGGCGGAAATCTGTTCTTGGCGGAAGCTCCGCCTCAACATCCTCGATCATCCAATCACAAATCTAATAGCGTTTATGATTGACATCATAAAAAAAAGTCCAGAAATCATAAATCATTTTAACGGTTAATGTTGGCATAATCACGTCAAAATAGCTCTATTAGCTCTGTTCGCTCTGTGGAAGTTCCGCCTATACGCACATTCAGCCAATCAGATGCAACCAGCACCCGCCACCTTATCAAAGTGCGCTATCGTCGCATGTAACTTTTTCTAAAAACAAGTAAAGGGCTAAACAGTCAGAATGGCACCCAAGATAAAAAGGGAAACTGCTAAAGCTAGTGTTAGGAAGCACTTTTCATAGATGAGCAGAAAGATCTGTACATTGTGCAACCGTCATTGACTGTGCATCAGGCAATGCAACCAAGGTAGGCACTGCGTATTTATTGTTTTTTGCTCTTTTTTAGACTGACAAAACTGTGAAAGCGCTCGCTGGTGATAACATGAGTGAGGCAATCCAAAAAATGTTAAGAAAAGAAATGTGGCGCAAATTGCCCAACAGAGCAATTCATCTTTTAAATGACAATGTGATGTCCCACTTTCTGATTTTCTTTCTGAATAGAAAAATAAGTTTTCCTGGAACAGTTTGTTGTGCCAAAATCAACCAATGAATTAGAAGAAAAAAACCAACTAAATCAGAATTTCCCAGTTATTAGAGAAGAAAGCTCTTTTGTCCTCCTCCCCTTTCCCATTCTTAAAGTTAATCAGCAAGAAACAGTTTTATTTCTTTAAAATAGTGTGTTTTCACTTATTTCACTTATTGCACTATATTTATTTTTAACCACACTGATAAGATTCCCACAATGCAATGTGGATTTTTTTTCATCCATCCATCCATTTTCTACCGCTTATCCGGGTCGGGTCGCGGGGGCAGTAGCTTTAGCGGGGACGCCCAGACTTCCCTCTCCCCAGCCACTTCATCCAGCTCTTCCGGAGGGATCCCGAGGCGTTCCCAGGCCAGCCGAAGGACGTAGTCTCTCCAGCGTGTCCTGGGTCGTCCCCGGGGTCTCCTCCTGGTGGGACGTGCCGGAACACCTCCCCAGGGAGGCGTCTGGGAGGCATCCGAATCAGATGCCCCAGCCACCTCATCTGGCTCCTCTCAATGCGGAGGAGCAGCGACTCTACTCTGAGATCCTCCCGGATGACCGAGCTTCTCACCCTATCTCTAAGGGAGAGCCAGGACACCCTGCGGAGGAAACTCATTTCGGCCGCTTGTATCCGGGATCTCGTTCTTTCGGTCACGACCCACAGCTCATGACCATAGGTGAGGGTAGGAACGAAGATCGACCGGTAAATTGAGAGCTTCGCCTTTCGGCTTAGCTCCTTCTTTGCCACAACGGACCGATACAAAGTCCGCATCACTGCAGACGCTGCACCGATCCGTCTGTCGATCTCCCGTTCCATTCTTCCCTCACTCGTGAACAAGACCCCAAGATACTTGAACTCCTCCACATGGGGCAGGATCTCATCCCCGACCTGGAGAGGGCATGCCACCCTTTTCCGACTGAGGACCATGGTCTCAGATTTGGAGGTGCTGATTCTCATCCCAGCCGCTTCACACTCGGCTGCGAACTGCTCCAGTGAGAGTTGGAGCTCACGGCTTGATGAAACCAACAGAACCACATCATCAGCAAAAAGCAGAGATGCAATACTGAGGCCACCAAACCGGACCCCCTCTTCGCCTTGGCTGCGTCTAGAAATTCTGTCCATAAAAGTTATGAACAGAATCGGCGACAAAGGGCAGCCTTGGCGGAGTCCAACCCTCACCGGGAACGAGTCCGACTTACTGCCGGATATGCGGACCAAACTCTGACTCCTGTCGTACAGGGACCGAACAGCCCGTATCAGGGGGTTCGGTACCCCATACTCCTGAAGCACCCTCCACATGACTCCCCGAGGGACATGGTCGAACGCCTTCTCCAAGTCCACAAAACACATGTAGACTGGTTGGGCGAACTCCCATGCACCCTCGAGGACCCTGCCGAGGGTGTAGAGCTGGTCCACTGTTCCACGGCCAGGACGAAAACCACACTGCTCCTCCTGAATCTGAGATTCGACTTCCCGACGGACCCTCCTCTCCAGCACCCCTGAAGAGACCTTACCAGGGAGGCTGAGCAGTGTGATCCCCCTGTAGTTGGAACACACCCTCCGGTCCCCCTTCTTAAAAAGGGGGACCACCACCCCAGTCTGACAATCCAGAGGCACTGTCCCCGATGTCCACGCGATGTTGCAGAGGCGTGTCAACCAGGACAGCCCCACAACATCCAGAGCCTTTAGGAACTCCGGGCGTATCTCATCCACCCCCGGGGCCCTGCCACCGAGGAGCTTTTTAACTACCTCGGTGACCTCAAACCCAGAGATAGGAGAGCCCGCCTTAGAGAACCCACACTCTGCTTCCTCATGGGAAGGCGTGTCGGTGGAATTGAGGAGGTCTTCGAAGTATTCTCCCCACCGACTCACAACGTCCCGAGTCGAGGTCAGCATCGCCCCATCCCCACTATACACAGTGTTGGTGGTGCACTGCTTTCCTCTCCTGAGACGTCGGATGGTGGACCAGAATTTCCTCGAAGCCGTCCGGAAGTCTTTCTCCATGGCCTCACCGAACTCCTCCCATACCCGAGTTTTTGCTTCAGCGACCACCAGAGCTGCATTCCCCTTGGCCAGTCGGTACCCATCAGCTGCCTCAGGAGTCCCACAGGCCAAAAAGGCCCAATAGGACTCCTTCTTCAGCTTGACGGCATCCCTCACCGTTGGTGTCCACCAACGGGTTCGGGGATTGCCGCCACGACAGGCACCGACCACCTTACGGCCACAGCTCCGGTCGGCCGCCTCAGCAATGGAGGCGTGGAACATGGTCCACTCGGACTCGATGTCCCCAGCCTCCCCCGAAACATGAGCAAAGTTCTGTCGGAGGTGGGAGTTGAAACTCCTTCTGACAGGGGATTCTGCCAGACGTTCCCAGCAGACCCTCACAATACGTTTGGGCCTGCCACGTCGGACCGGCATCTTCCCCCACCATCGGAGCCAACTCACCACCAGGTGGTGATCAGTTGACAGCTCCGCCCCTCTCTTCACCCGAGTGTCCAAGACATGTGGCCGCAAGTCCGATGACACGACCACAAAGTCGATCATCGAACTGCGACCTAGGGTGTCCTGGTGCCAAGTGCACATGTGGACACCCTTATGCTTGAACATGGTGTTCGTTATGGACAATCCATGACGAGCACAGAAGTCCAATAACAGAACACCGCTCGGGTTCTGATCGGGGGGGGGGCGTTCCTCCCAATCACGCCCTTCCAGGTCTCACTGTCATTGCCCACGTGAGCATTGAAGTCCCCCAACAGAACAATGGAGTCCCCAGTGGGGGCGCTCTCCAGCACCCCCTCCAAGGACTCCAAGAAGGTTGGGTACTCTGAACTGCTGTTTGGTGCATAGGCACAAACAACAGTCAGGACCCGTCCCCCCACCCGAAGGCGGAGGGAGGCTACCCTCTCGTCCACCAGGGTGAACCCCAACGTACAGGCGCCGAGCCGGGGGGCAATAAGTATACCCACACCTGCTCGGCGCCTCTCACCGTGGGCAACTCCAGAGTGGAAGAGAGTCCAACCCCTCTCGAGAGGACTGGTACCAGAGCCCAAGCTGTGTGTGGAGGCGAGTCCGACTATATCTAGTCGGAACTTCTCGACCTCACACACCAGCTAAGGCTCCTTCCCTGCCAGAGAGGTGACATTCCACGTCCCTACAGCCAGCTTCTGTAGCCGGGGATCGGATCGCCAAGGTCCCCGCCTTCGGCCACCGCCCAGCTCACACTGCACCCGACCCCTATGGCCCCTCCCACAGGTGGTGAGCCCATGGGAAGGGGGACCCACGTTACCCTTTCGGGCTGTGCTCGGCCGGGCCCCATGGGTGCAGGCCCGGCCACCAGGCGCTCGCCTTCGAGCCCCACCACGAGGCCTGGCTCCAGTGGGGGGATCAGGTGACCCGCGTCCAGGCAAGGGAAAACGAAGTCCAAGTCACGACTCACTGCTGTTCAAGTCCAAGTTGAGTTCCAAGTCTTTTCACATGTTGTCAAGTTGAGTCCAAAGTCATCAAATTCATGACTCGAGTCTGACTTGAGTCCAACAAGTCATGTGACTTGAGTCCACACCTCTAACCCTAACCCTTTTATCCTTTTTCTTTACTGCTTGTCCTCACTAGGGTCGCGGGCCAATCCCAGCTCTGGGCAATAGGCGGGGTACACCCTGAACCGGTCACAAGCCAATCGCAGGGCACATAGAAACAAACAACCATTCGCACTCACATTCACACCTACGGGCAATTTAGAGCAGTCGTCCCCAACCACCGGTCCGCGGACCGGTACCGGGCCATGAGGCATTTGTTACAGGGCCGCAGAGAAAGAATGACCAATCTGTTGTATTGCAATTCACGAATCAATGTGTTTATTTGGAAATTTGACCGGATCTTCTCCGCCACACCAGCTGCGCGTCTCAATTCACACGTCGAGACTGCACAGAACGCTTCCATTCCAGCCGGCTCGAACGCTTCTGTTCATGGTCCGAGCGGGCTGGCTAACGGCGGCAGAGCTCAAAGAACGAAATCATTTAATAAACTAATTCAGTTCATTTCGTTTACTGAAAAGATTTGTTCTTTTGAACGAAACGTTCGCGAACGAAAAAACACTACATCAGGAATCCTACTTAAAATACGGTTTTATCGCAACAGTTAACTCTCACGCAACAGGTCAGCTCTTATACAGATACAGTCGTAGGTTGCTGCTCGACACAGGCAGAACTACTTTTTGAGAGTTAAAACTCTACTCTCATTGAGGAGCTACGGAACTGCAGTCTGGTCTGGCTGCCTACAATAACCCCGACCCCCACTCCTGCATCGCGCCCACAGTGGACGCGCCACGAATGGCGAAGGAGGAAGCAGAAGCGAGGCAAACGTACACACACACACACACACACACACACATACACACACACACCCACACACACACACACACACACACACACACACACACACACACACACATACATACATACATACGCACGCACACATATATAGAGTGGTCAGCAGTCGGAGATTACAAAGTGAGAATACAGACACGCTCAGAGCACATGGCAAACCATTTGTCCATGCAATTTCACACTTCACTCCGCCTTTCCCCTCTGCACTCCACACCAAGGCGACCTCATGCTGCAACACCTGACAACACACACAACGCTTAGACAGCAGGTGTCTATAATTAACTAATCCGTCCTGAGCTATCCTAATCCAGCACACACAGAGATGGATCAGACACACTCAGAGAACGGGACTGCAAGTGTAATATTTTACAGCATACTTCCTTGTATCTTTGAAAACACCAATTTCACCTCACAGTTTTAATTCAAATTGCATCATTATGATTTTAGGGCAATATATTAAAAGCCAACGTATGGTACAAATGAGTACTAAAAGCTATACTAAGTCTAAATTTTTTATGTACAATAAACTGCATAAACATTTCTGGACTGTTGTTGCAGAGATCTTGGCATTGCATTGTACTAATTTGCTTTTGTGGTTTAGTTTGCAAGATCTTTTAGATAATTATTAAACTCATCAATAAACTTCATTTTTGCTCCATATGGTGTTTAATTGTGCTGCTTTATTCACTTTGCACTCACTTGTCCACCCAGCAAATACTGTTCTTGTTCAAATTATTCTGATCAAATTACATAGATTGTTTTGTCGCATTTTGGTAAACTTGGAATTTTTACTGGGAACATGAACCAAACAACCCATCAACTAATTAAGACCAGAAAAAGCGAACTACAGTCGTAAACACACCTATATTTTGTGGATTCTTACGTCCATGACATTTACCTAATTTTGCCTGCTGATAATTACAATTTCTAAAATGTAAAAAGTGCATAGTGTTCCAGAGTTTGTTTTTTGGATTTAAAATACAAACCCCAATTGCAATAGGTTTTGTAGTGCATTCAACTGAATATAGGTTGAAAATGATTTGCAAGTCATTTTATTCTATATTTATATACCTTTTACACAATGTCCCAACTTTACTGGAATTGGGTTTTGTAACACTAATTGTAATGCATTAGGTGTATAGTATGTAGCTGTATTTTTGTTTGTTTGTTTTGTCTACATTTAGCAGTCGTGTGATTATACTAATAATAACTATGACACTTTTGGTCAGTGTCCCAAGCCTTCATGTATCAAGCAAAATTTTATTTGTTTCGTAATGTTTTTATGAAAAAATCCTCACGCTTTTTTGGGGCCCCCCAGTGGTCTAGTGTTGTTTCGTTCGCGAACGTTTCGTTCAGAAGAACTAATCTTTTTCGTGAACGAACTGAACCGAATCAGTTTATGAAATGATTTGTTCTTTGAGCTTGGCCGCCACCCGCCGCCATGAGGCGAGCGAGTCGCCTCTGAGAGCACAAACGAAACTGCTGAAGCGTTCTGTCACTCACTTCTGAATCTTCGGCGAATAACCAATGAGCAGGAAGCATGCAGGCGGGGTCGGGACTTCATTAAACGTACTGCCATGTGATTTGCGATTCGCCAGCGTTACCACTGACTTCGGCGAATGACCAATGAGCAGCCAGTGTCAATCAGCGTCGGGCAGGCGAGGGAGGGACTTAAGTGAACTGAGTGATTTGTTCAGTGAACTGGTGTACTGACAAACTGAAGAACTGAAGAGTGATTCGTTCGTTGAACTTATCGTTAGCGATCCGTTAGAGACGAGTGATTCGTTCGTTGAACTTCTTCGTTTGTGATCCGCTAAGGAGCAATCTACTCGTATGATGAGTGATTCGTTTGAGCAAGGAACACGGTGCACAGTGAACGTATTCATGAGTGATTTTAACCACAAGTCCTGACGTCCTCACAACGACAACTTGCACGAGCAGCTTCAAGCTAACGGCTAATGTTTGAGTTAGTCAAGCACATGAAAACAAGCACACATATTTAAAGTAAATGTAAATTAATAATAAATGTATATACGTACAAATACATATCATTCCCTCTGTGTCTCGAATGCGATTATTAAAGCTTTTTATTTCATAATAATAATAATACGGCAGCCGACTTGTTAGAGCGTCAGCCTCACAGTTCTGAGGAGCGGGGTTCAATCCCCGGCCCCGCCTGTGTGGAGTTTGCATGTTCTCCCCGTGCCTGCGTGGGTTTTCTCCGGGCACTGCGGTTTCCTTCCACATCCCAAAAACATGCATGAATTGGAGACTCTAAATTGCCCGTAGGTGTGAATGTGAGTGCGAATGGTTGTTTGTTTGTATGCGCCCTGCGATTGGCTGGCAACCAGTTCAGGGTGTACCGTGCCTCCTGCCCGATGATAGCTGGGATAGGCTCCAGCACGCCCGCAACCCTAGTGAGGAGAAGCGGCTACGAAAATGTATGGAGTAATAATAATACATTAAACTTTTATAGCGCTTCTCAAGACACTCAAAGACGCTTTCCACGAATCAGATGACAATAACAGAAAGGTGAGTGAGCAGAAAGCCCGGCTGAATGCGGTGTTTGTGTCAGCGGTGTCCACCGTGGTGGAATGCAGAAAAGTCACACTGGCTAGCGAGAGCCTAGCTGGACGTCAGGGGACGTGGAAGGATGGACGGTAGCTGGGCTCGCTGCACGCACGTTCACGAGTCACAACCGAAGCCGGGTGTTCAAGAGCTTGCTGAGAGAGAGATAGGTAGGTGATAATTTAGCCGAAGTTTTTTTTTTTTTTAAATAATCTCCCGCCTTTCCATGTTCACAATACAGGACAACAACAACCCATAGTCCTTCAGTGAACGTGTTGAGGGAACGTGAACCTCAAGGATGGATCATTAACTGAATGAGGAAGCACTTGAATGATTTTGTGAAAAAGAACTGAAGGATTTGGTGAACGAATCTTTTGAATGAATCTTTTTTAATTAACTGATTCGATTGATTCAGTACACTCAAAAGAACTGCCGTGGCCATCACTAAGTGGTCATGGGGCCCAAAGCAGCCTCTTAATTCGGTTATGGCTGGTGCTGCTCTCATTTTGCTCACTGTAAGGAATATGTGAAATTTACATTCAGGTACGATGTCTGGCCACAGGGTTGGTACTCCCCAAGGTACTGCTTTTGTACCCTTGACATTGAGTTTTATATCTTGGGAATGTATTGGTTTGTTTACAGTCTTGGAAAAGATAGTTACCATGGGGTTAAATAACTAGCCTATTGTGATGCAGTACATGAGTCATCCATCCATCCATTTTCCGTACCGCGTATCCTCTCTAGGATATATATATATATATATATATATATATATATATACACGGGTATGCTGGAGCTTATCCCAGCAGACTCTGAGCGAGAGGCGGGGTACCCCCTAAACTGGTCGCCAGCCAATCACAGGGCACAAATAGACAAATAACCAACCACTTGGAATGTGGGAGGAAACCGGAGTAAGTAGAGAAAACCCACGCAGGCACGGGGAGAACATGCAAACTCCACACAGGGGAGCCCGGATTTAAACCCGGGTCCACAGAACTGTGAGGCGGATGTTCTAAATAGTCGTCCATCGTGCCGCCTAACGTGGATTATATTATCCATCCATCCATTTTATTTACCACTTATCCTCACTAGGGTCAAGGGTGTACTGGAGCCTATCAACAGCTGACTCTGGGTGAGAGGCGGGGTACACCCTGAACTGGTCGCCAGTCAATCACAGGGCACATATAAACAAACAACCATTTACAGTTACATTCACACCTACGGACAATTTAGAGTCTTCACTTAACCTACCATGCATATATTTTGGATGTGGGACGAAACTGGAGTAACCGGAGAAAACCCACACAGGCACAAGGAGAACATGCAAACTCCACACAGGGAGGCTGGATTTGAACTCAGGAAATCATAATTGTATATACTTAAACATTATATTTTAACATTTTCCAAGCTGTTGCAAATATACGGTAAATATAATATTGCCGGCGGCACGGTGGACGACTGGTTAGAGCGTCAGCCTCACAGTTCTGAGGACCCGGGTTCAATCCCCGGCCCCACCTGTGTGGAGTTTGCATGTTCTACCCGTGCCTGCGTGGGTTTTCTCCGGGCACTCCGGTTTCCTCCCACATCCCAAAAACATGCATGAATTGGAGACTCTAAATTGCCCGTAGGCATGACTGTGACTGTGACTGTGAGTGCGAATGGTTGTTTGTTTCTATGTGCCCTGCGATTGGCTGGCAACCAGTTCAGGGTGTACCCCGCCTCCTTCCCGATGACAGCTGGGATAGGCTCCAGCACGCCCGCGACCCTCGTGAGGAGAAGCGGCTCAGAAAATGGATGGATGGATGGATATAATATTGCCATGTGTGCAGTATTTTCTCAACAAAGTTAAGTTTTTTTCTTCAGACAAATTACAGTATTTTACCATGCTTCACATTCATACCACATTTGATATATCTAACTAACAGAATCTCAAAGTCATGGACATCAAAACCAAATATTAAGGTCAAAAGGTCCATGGGTCTAAAACATTTTCTGAATCTGAGGAAGACCAGTAAATTAAGGATCGTCCTCAAAATAGAATCATTGCTATGGTTGTACTCTAATACTGTATGCTGATGATTTTATGCAGCGTTAATGGTGTACAGAAATGTTACATATGTACTGTACATCAAAAATCAAATTACAGTGTTGATCAAATTAATTGAGATGCTACTAGTATTATACTGCACTGTGTGTGTTGCACTGTAAACTATTTAATCAAATATGAGTACAGTACAATATTTATTGTGACGTGGCATAAATAGTTACAAAACCGTCAACTTTGAATTAATATATTTGCAATTAGCAAAATAATATTAAATTCAAACCATACAAGCAAATTTTTTACACCGTTCTTGCATAAAACTGGTATTCTGGGGTTTATCTGATGTTGGGAGTATCGCTCCACCTTACTTTGCCATTTTGAACTTTTAATGAAATCCATCCATCCATCCTCTGAACTGTTTATTCACACTAGGGTTGCCGGTGTGCTTTGCAAAAACACCATTCAGTTTCAATGGCATTTGAATATTAATTAACTTCTATCGTCTGACATTTTAGAGTGTAATGGATAGACACATCTCTTTGTTCTGCTTCAAGGAATAGCCATTTTATCACGTGTAAAGATATATTACTCTCTTAAATTTACCATAGACATTTGTGGGGTTTTAGCCAAACATCTTACCATCTTAATTTCCCCAATATGACCTGTTATACCTTCTCTCAGTGGGGGAATACAATCATATGTACCTTCAAAGTTCATGAGCAGGTATACTTAAAACTGTACTACTACATTGTGCTACTATTGATATACATAGTACAAAACATGGATAAACAAAAAATTGAACTGTATTGCATTTGATACATCCAGACACCATCACTTTACTAGTGCAAGCTTGCATATTCCCAGATTAAAATGGCATTGGTGCGTATGTGTATCCAGAAATATATTCAATAACATGACTCCAGAAGAAATTTGCTCACCTGTTGGGTGTCTTGTCTTCTTCAAATTTTTTTTTTCCTTTTGAGAAAACTGAAACTGTACTCTCGGATTTTCTAAGATTTTTAGCTAATATTTGACAACTTTTGTTTTGTTTTGTTTGACAAGGAATGACATTGATCTAGCAGGTTCCTCTGCAAAAGTGCACTACAGAGATTCTTGCTCTTCCCCATTAGCAAACTCCAATGACTGTGTATACACTTTCCCAGCACATGCGGTATGCGTGCTGAGACAGAGGGTGGAGAGTGCAGATGTGGGAACAATACCTCTTCTTAGGTGTGGGTGGGGTGTTCTCTCGCAGTAAACCATGAGACCCTGACAAAACACACAACATAATAAAATATATATATATATATATATATATATATATATCAATACTGTAGAATAATCATTGTAATTTGTTATCAGTTGTGGTTGTATTTAATCTGTAGTGCTCGTCCATCTACTGCAAGACTTGTTTTGTGTTGGTTAAATTCATAAGATTCCAGTTGTGTGCGACTGCATACCTTTATTTTATTTGAAAGTTGCCGATATTAGCGAGAGCCCTTTTCATTGTTTAACTGCTCTGTCTTAGTATTCTGCTCAAAGCTGCAAAGGAACGCAGCAGGTGTCTGCATCTTAGGAGTAAGCGCTATGTTTAGCAAATCCTCTCTGTGTGTTCCTCACTGACAGTACCTTGGGCAGTCTTCAGGGAAACTCATGAACGCCTGACCTTACAAGCAAACATGTCTTGATGCACACATACAGTCCTGTACATCAAATGCGAACTACGATACTGCCCCCACAGCAGACAGTCAAGCCTGTGCATGCTTAAAGGACCTATAGCGTTCAAATGGGATATATTTCACTAACAAGTTCTCTTTATGCACAAAGTATTTTTTTTCGCTCCAAATTTTGTTTTAACTTGCAGTTATTTCCAATAATATCAATCTTTTTTGGAACAATCGGTAAATCAGCATTTGCCCTGGGAATGCCCCTTTTTCATTGCCAAAGTCAATATGGCGTCATGTCATGGTGTGATGTCAGCGATGGAACTGGGAACCAAATTGGCTTCATAGCTGGTGCGCACAAAGAAATGTACTACATTATAAATTGGCAATATTTATTCAGATTTTACATATCGTCACTGTTGGACGGAATACCCCCACGTCCAAAATGACAACTTTTCAAGATATAAAAAAAGACACTAAGACATCTTGCTTGAATTTCCAAACTGCTTTGTTCAATTTATTATACATTATATTGAATCAACACAAAAGCACCCAAAGTTATGTTCAGTCGCTAATTTAATATGCTAAAAAAATCACTAATTTAATACAGTGTCATTAATTAAAATGATACAAACACAGCGCCAGCCAGCAGTGCCCATCAAAATCTGGCATTACCACAGTGCAACTAGCCTTTAACTTCACAAAAGCAAACGCCTGTGTTAGGTCACCTTCCCAAACTCTTTTTTAAAGGTGAGCGATGCAATCAATAAAATGAGCTGACGAAACCGGTATATACAGGTGGAAATGAATCTGCATGCATTCACCTCATGCGGCTGCCTTCCTTTTGCAACGAATCACAGTAATCGATTTTAACAAAGCACGCCGACTCAACCCCTCCTGGAAGCCGTCACCTTATCGTGGTGGAGGGGTTTGTGTGTCCCAATGATCCTAGGAGCTAAGTTGTCTGGGGCTTCACGCCCCTGGTAGGGTCACCCATGGCAAAGAGGTCCTAGGTGAGGGACCAGACAAAGCATGGCTAAAAGACCCCTATGATGAAAAATATTAATGGCTTAAGGTTTTCCTTTCCCGGACGCGGGTCACCGGGGCCCCCCTCTGGAGCCAGGCCTGGAGGTGGGGCTCGAAGGCGAGCGCCTGCACCCCGAAAGGGTAACGTGGGTTCCCCTTCCCATGGGCTAAGCACCTGTGGGAGGGGCCAGAGGGGTCGGGTACAGTGTGAGCTGGGCGGTGGCCGAAGGCAGGGATCTTGGCAATCCGATCCCCAGCTACACCAATGCCTATGCACCAAACAGCAGTTCAGAGTACCCACCCTTTTTGGAGTCCTTAGAGGGGGTGCTGGAGAACGCGCCAGCTGGGGAATGGCACCCCCGTTATTGTCTAAAAAAACAAACAAACAAAAAACATCCAAACTTTCAATATAGGCGACAATTACGCCACAGAACACGTACTCGGTTAATAAGGAAATGTCCTGTCCTCCGTCCCTGACATCAGCAGGCTCACACACATTTGGATCTAACTGTAGGCCAGCCAAAATATGGCTGCAAATCAAATATTTCATCAGAAAAAAAGGCCTAAAATCTAAAATGACTACTGAGTCTATTTTGGCGGGAATATGAAGACATCGGTTTTTAAGTCCAGAAGTATGGAATGAGTCCCAATGTTCACCTCATTAGAGAGGTCCTTAATGAATTGGGAGAGCAACAGAGTTTAATTCCAATACCAAGTGAAATCTTTCTTTTCTTTCTTTCTTTCTTTCTTTTAAAATATTGAATGCAATTACATAATTTTTGCAACGTAAGTAAGCAAAGGTGCAAAATGATTATTTTTCAAGACTTGTTTTTACTTGTCCTATTGCATTTACATTATTTTTAAACCATGCTGCAAAATAATTGTGAGCTTGTGTTTACAGACAACTTGAACCTGAAGTAGTCAAAGGTCAAATAGTACAATAATGCAGTGCAGGTACGCATCCCAGTTTTTAGGACAATTTTAGGTAATTTGTACAAAAGAAAAGATAGTAGATTAAACAACAGATGTCCTGTAACTTTTTAGCTCTTTACTGAGAAAAACAGAAAACTGAGCTGTTGATTATTGGCCGTGCTAGACAAAGGTACTTGTTTGTGCGCATCACTCTGAGTTTCAACAAACATACCATTACCCAAAGTGACTCAGAAAAAAAATCGCAGCATTATATTTCACTCAACTCTCTCCTTGCAATGCACATTAAAAATATCACCAAAACGACATTTTTTTCCCCATCTCCTCAATATTGCTAAGATACAGCCCATCCTATCCTATTACTATTGTAAGGTGCTCGTCTACTTCTGGTCTTCCTATGTCTAATATTAAAAGCCTACAGTTAGTACAAAACGCTGCAGCCAGACTTTTGACGAGGATGAGAAAGTTTGATCATGTTACCCTGATTCTGGCCAATTTGCATTGGCTCCCAGTGCACTTGAGATGTGATTTTAAGGTTTGAATACTTACTCATTAAATATTAAATGGCTAAGCACCCTCCTATCTCGCTGACTTAGTTGTACCGTATGTTCCGTCCCAAAACCTACGTTTGCAACATGCTCGTCTTTTGGTAATTACAAGAGCCAGAAAGAAGTCTGCGGGCTCTGGAATATTTTCCATTCGGGCTCCAGTACTGTTAGTGTTATTTTTACACTTTGACATTTAGTTAAGTTACAACTAGGCCTGTTTTACTGCCGCTCCAAGATCTGAGGTGGACCACTTACGCAGAGGCATTGTTGTGGAGGATTCTGCTCCGACCGACCGGGACAGGTCGTGAAGCAGCACCACTTTTCTGATGGGATCTACCTGTGGTGCTTCATATCTTTATATTGACTCTTATGTCTTCATAATTAACATTGTACAGCACCCTATTATGTGATAAATGTTGCCCGCTTGACATTCATTGCAGCCGTGTCTTCGTAAAAGGGGCCCTCCATCTGCGGTCCCTTTTTGTGGTTTCTTCTTTTCTCCCCAAATGGTGTTTTGAGTTTGTCCTTCCCTGATTGGGGGATTTAGATCAGGGGATGTTGTCAGTCTTTGTCGACTGTTGGCCTGTGAAGCCCTTCGAGACTCTTGTGATTCAGGGCTATACAAATAATCTTGACTTGACTCGATAAATTGTTCTAATAGACTTTTGTTGGGCAAAATGAAAGAGTTGCTACTATATCACTGTAAACTTCAGTGGTAGCTACTCACTCCATTGTTGCATCAAATTTAATTCTGGAGAAACTTGTAGGGAACTAATAAGTAATTCCATCCATCCATCCATTTTCTGAGCCGCTTCTCCTCAGTAGGGTCGCGGGCGTGCTGGAGCCTATCCCAAGCATCATCGGGCAGGAGGCGGGGTACACCCTGAACTGGTTGCCAGCCAATCGCAGGGCAAATACAAACAAACAACCATTCACACTCACATTCACACCTACGGGCAATTTAGAGTTGTCAATTAACCTACCATGCATGTTTTTGGGATGTGGGAGGAAACCAGAGTGCCCAGAGAAAACCCACGCAGTCACAGGGAGAACATGCAAACTCCACACAGACGGGGGCTTGGATTGAACCCTGCTCCTCAGAACAATGAGGCAGACACTCTAACCAGTCGGACACCGTGCCGCCTAATAAGTAATTGTCTGTTTAAATTTTAACAATCATTGCCTCGACTTTGGTCTAAAATCCAATTTATCGACCCTTTATCTGAAGTCAAAATCAAATCCATTGATTGTAGGAGGTCAACAGGAGTTCAGCTGTCAAGTAATGCGTTATCTTTATTCATGCTAAAATTAGTCTTAATCTGACTCTTAGTCATTAACTGCGTGACCTCATAGAAGCAGAAACACAAGAACAAAACCTTTGCATGATGAGGAAAAACAGAAGCCCACACTCTGGAACAACAACAACAAAGGCCAGACAACCATAGCAGACAATAATTAATTATAACAACGCAACGTACTGTTGGAGACTGAATGGCATTATTTTTATGGAAACGGAGCACAAATCAGCCATGCCAAACATGGTCGGTCTTCTACATTTCTGCTCTCCATTTTGTGAACCTAAGACTGCTTGAATGAAGCCTCTGCAGGCTTATTCACATTCCTGTCAAATACGTGTCTCGCAGTTGCGCCGAACATCCTGTTGGAGTTATTATTAAGACATTTGAGCAGATTCAATTTGAACACAGACATAGCAAAGCCAGCCTCTTTAATAACCATGGACATGGACTTTGGCTCGGGGCCCTTCATGCAGAGATGTGATCTTCCCAAGCAAAACAACATTAATGACAATCCTCCATTTAGATTTCTATGAAGATTTCTAGATATGTTATTTTTGGTGAAAAAAAAAGGTTTATGTTTCAATGAACAGTAGAAAATTGTGATTCTATTGCACACGATGGTGAAAGAAAATACAGAGTGCAAAGGTAAACAGAAAAGTCTTTGTTTTACCCATTGATAGAAATAATGCATTGAAAAGCAGAACTTTGCCATTTGAGATTTTTTTTTAATTAACTTTAATAGCGCGTATTGACATTTATTGTGGGTGGGCGAGAGATTGCCGAACGTATTTTTAATTGCAAAATAGGGTTATATCAAAATTTCAGCAGGTTGTATACATATTATCTCAGTTAGCTCTAGTTGTACCACATACTGATGTGAAGTTACATTGCCATCAAGTGTCATTATGCTGAATTACAACAGCAAAGCAGTCATTTTGTTCAGATACATTTTCAATATAATTTTACTACCTTCATCTGCAAAAGCAAACAACCATATTTTCATTATTTCTTATTCTACATATAAAAACATAGCAAACAATAATTTTGAAATATAAAGAAAGTATTGGCTTTCCAGGCACATGAGCATCTGGCTTACAGTTCTGAGGTTTAATTGGGGTTTGAATCTCGGCTCTTGCCCGCAATCCTGAGCAGATAAGCGTTATAGAAATTGATGGATGGATGTTTTTCCAAATACATAAACATGAAAGATGTGTATCAACCCAATTTACATCACTTCAATGTTAATAACGTAACAATAACACAAACAGCATCATGTCACTGTAGAGGAAAAGCTGTCCTGATGATCTTTGCAATACCCCACCTCTCTCAAGCCGAAATTCAGGGGGGGGGGGGGGGGGGACATTATAAGGAAGGTCCTTCAATCAGATTCAGTAAATTTCCATAATCAGGACATTCCCACCATCTACCAGCCTGCTTGGGAATTCTGAGTCATGGTCATCAATCATAATGTCATCTAAGCAGTTGGAGGAAAAATGTCTGTTCACAGTTAGGACAGTGTCAGCAGGTCTCATGAAGCATGCTAATGTTAATTGCCTTGTGAGTTTAACTACCACATGTGCCTAAAGCAGTGAAGTTGAAGTCACTATACTTACTGTGCATGTATTTTTGTTGCAGTTTTACCACTTCCATATGACAGTCAATTTCACTCCCGGTGTCTTGACTTATTGTGTGGAAGTGTTTAACTAACTTGATAGCAGAGCCAGGACACAAGAGGGTTAGGGTGTTAGGTGGTACAGGGGGCAGAATTAAGAAAGGTTAGGAGGAAAGAGGGTTGAAAAGTTTGGAAATGGCAAAGGTGAAGTTGAAGCTTAAGATATCGGTACAAGCGTAACAACTGAAGCAATTTTGAGAGTGTGACACACGAAGTGGGTAGAGAAACCTAGTTGTCTGTACTTCCCCAGTCCAGCTGCACACACACTTAACATTCCAAAGGGGGGAGGAGAAAGGGTGTGCATGCAGGGGTTGAGGACACTAACAGGTTGTGTGAGAAACATTTGTAAGGACAAACACAATCGCTGTCTGAGCAGAGTCATACCATAGAAGTGAAATTAGTAGAGGTGTATGCAACAGTGAAGTGTTTTTCACCTGCAGGGACAGGACGACTGGTTCCAATCGAAGGGAAGATGAATGCTGTACTTGGGTACAGGGATATCCTGGACAAAAACCTTCTCCAGAGTGCTCAGTGCCTCAGATTAAAATGATATAAATTAAATGTTTGCAAAACATTATCTTATGTATCCCTATGATAATGCTAATTTTGGTGCTGTGGTTGCAGCCTGTCGAATTGGCTCTAAGTGAAACTACGAATTCAGATTTGTGGTACTCACTTGTGTGTCAAATAATAATAATGCAATGTGTGATGCGACTTGTGCTACTAAGCACAAAACTAAATCAATCCATTGGCTTTGTACTCCAGAGCACAAAACAAAACACAACACCTCTATTCCACTGACACCAGTGGAATAGATGTTAGCTGTGTGCTGATCGATTGGTAAATAAACTGAATAAAAGAAGAAATACAGTACAAGACTGTTGAGAACACTACACTGACTAAACCAGACTGTAATGTACAGGAAGCCCAGAGAGCATACAGCCGGCCCGCCGTGTAACTATTTGCGTGATAGGTCACAAAGCTAGCTGCTAAATGGTAACTAAAACAAGCATATGACGTCAGACGTACAATTCCCACAATGCAAAGTGTATATATATATATATATATATATATAGAGCAATAATTACCATCTTTATTGTTACGTTACATGCCGTTGTCGTTTCTGTATATGTTATCTTATTTAGCCGTCACACATTGTTGATTTATGTTTTTATTTATTTATTTATTTTTTAAATCAAACCATTACTTTAGGTAGTGTGTGAGAGAATGACCCCTTGGCCAATTCCTCTGACAGAGTGCGCCCAACAGGGTGTCAACTGACAAAGGATAAGAACTAAACTAATTAATTAATTAATTAACTAACTAACTAACTAACTAACTAACTACATCCATTTTCTGTACCGCTTTTCCTCACTAGGGTCGTGGGTGTGCTGGAGCCTATCCCAGCTATCTTCGGGCGAAAGGTGGGGTACACCCTGAGCTGGTCGCCAGCCAATCACAGGGCACATGAAAACAAACAACCATTCGCACTCACATTCACACCTATGGGGAATTCATTCTTCAGTCAACCTACCACACGTTTTTGGGATGTGGGAGGAAACCGGAGTACCCGGAAAAAACCCACACAGGCAGGGGGAGAACGCCACACAGGCGAGGACGGGATTTCAACCCCAGTCCTCAGAACTGTGAGGCAGATGTGCTAACCAGGCGTCCGCCGTGCCGCCATTTTCAACAGTGCTTATCCTGGTTAGGGCCGCTGGAGCCTAGAACTAATTACACATTAGCAGTAATGATGTGCACTGCATATCTTAATTAAGACTAATTAGGATGTTTAGCATTACGTCACTTGCCAAATTTTCTTGAAAGAGGCTCTAAGCAGAGCACTGTGTTTTGTTTCTAAATACATAAATAAATGTTTGAAGTTCTGAAATATGCAAAGACTTAAGACTAAAAATATAGTGCTGAATTTTCCTGATTTTGTGGACGGGGCTAAAACTTGCATCACCCTGTGATGTCACAGGGCTGGGGCGTATACTTTCGAGCGTGAGTTCCCTTCCCCTCTATATCAGTACAAAGTGATTTTGCTCACATGTGATCACATGTGTTTTTGATCAAGATCACAGGTGTCAAACTGGTGGCCCGGTGGCCAGAGCCGACCTGCAACATAATTTTATGTGGCCCATGAAAGCAAATCATGCGTGTCGACTTCATGTTTGTGAAAATACCAAAATTGGTGTCTTTACTTGTATAATGTTGAGATATTGCAAGCATTTTATGTTACAATCACCTTTTTGGAAGTAAATGTTATAATAGTGAACATTTTTTATTGGCTTCTGATTTTAAAACTAGTTATCCACCAATTTGTTGTGTCTATATCATTATATGAGACTAATATTTTATATGGGTTCACAGTCATAACAGCCCTCCGAGGGAAGCCATAACTACAATGTGGCCCGCGACAAAAATGAGTTTGACACACCTGCATGACTTAATTGCAAATACCTGTATTGATTGCTGAACCATATTGGTCTTTCATCTCTTTTAAACTTTCTCCTCCTTCTTTCTTAAGAGCAAGCTCCTCACATATTGCAGGTCCCCTTCCCCAATTGTAAAAGTTATATGCATTCTATGACATACGATTTTTGTGTCTTATGGGTACCTTAGCTCAATAAATGTTAGGAAACAAAGCCATGGCCTGGAGAGAGCTTCCACAGCAGAGAGAGCTCTTTGTTTTAAAGTATCAGTCAGGAGTAGAGACAGAATCCTTATCTTAACAAAAAGAAAAAAAAATAGGGCAGGGTACATTTTGCAAAAACAAACTTGAAATCTACCTAACGTAGAAAAATGTGTTATGGTCCGATGAAACCATGGTTTAAATTTGTGGCCGTATTTCAAAAGGTATGTTTGGTACAAACAAAACACTGCTCGTCACGAGCAGAACACCGTACGTGTATACAGTGAAGCATGGTGATGGCAGCATCATGCTTCAGGGCTGGTTTTTTTTCAGCTGGAACTGAGGCTTGAGTCAAGGTGGAGAGAATTATGAACAGTTCCAAATAGCAGTCAGTGTTAGCACAAAACCTTCTGCTATACTTTCGCTAGAAAGATGAAGAGGAACTTCAATAATTACAAGTAGATTTGGGAAAATATTCCCATTTATTGATCATTATCTTGGTAAAAATCTTGTTTCAAATCATATGAGCAATCTGAAATTTCTAAGAAAAATGAGTGCCATTTCAACAATATTATGAATAAGTGTTCATTTCCATGTGTGCAATTTACAGATCACAGTGTATCTATATACTGCATGTACCTTTAATAAATGATCTAGAAATCATTTTAAATGTACATGAATTTAAAGAAACTTAGCCCAGTCGTTTGCAATAAAAAAAGCCAGCATATTTTAGCTAAAACACAAACAAATAATCTATACGAGGTAATTATTGTAGTCTGCATAAACAATTAGTAGCCAATCTTCATTTATTAGCATGCATGAAATTGGATTGTACATCTCAGGCAAGTAGTGACTTTCAGCTTTTTCCTGACAGGGGTCGCAACAGTGAGTAACTTATATTTGTTTGGCACTGTTTTTACACCAGATGCCCTTCCTGGCGCAAGCCACACATTTTTATGCGGGCTTGAGACCGGCAGTGGCTACGAATTGGTGCAGTGACCGGGAATCGAACCTGTGCCGTCTGCGTTAAAGGCAGCAGCATTTACCACTACACTCCCTGGAACTAAACCATTCTAATAAGCACTCCCCATGTAGTTTTTGTTAGATTTCTTTTAAGTTACTTTTGCCGGTTGAGAGGAAATCTTCAACATAAAGTTTCCCTACTTGGTTGGGCCGCTCAGGTCGGGGAACTTTATCTTGACGGTTTCCCGACACAGTGAGCTTTTTTTAGGCACAAGGAAGCAGTGACAGCTGTACAAAAAAAAAAAAAAAAAAAAAAAAAAAAGGCTGCAGTGACAGCCCAAGATTTCAGCAAGGTAAGAGATACTTAATTGGGGGAAAAAAAACAATTCCTGGATTGAAAAGAAAGATTAAAAAGAAGACAAGAACGTTATAAACCTCTGCCTAAGTAACTTCACACTCGTTTGTAATTGCAAATTTGCATGGGGAATTACAAAACAAATGTAGGGATATGGTACATACAGGCGTTGCCTCTGCAGAAGTTCCACAACATTGGTTACTTCATACATGGATCCAACACTTCAGGTTCTACGGCGCTTGTGTCAAAATAAAAGGGTGAGTTTCAAAACAAGATTCTGCACGTATAAATAAACTAAAACTTGCCTGACAGGCAGAACAGTCCCCATGAGTCAGTTCTCGTTTGCGGTCTGTACGTTTGACATCCCAGTTGTACAGGATTTTACCTCATAAATGCCCATATATATATATATATATATATAAATATATATATATATATATAAATATATAAATATATAGATATAAATATATATATATATATATATATATATATTTATATCCTGACTGATGATTTCACTGCCTAACCTCAACAAAAAATATTTTGAAATAATATGCATGTTTACAAAATACAGTGGAACATTGGTTTACGAACAACCCCGTTTACAAATTTTTTTTTTTTAAAGAAAAATTACCTCAGGTTACATACTATTTTCAGCCTACGAAGAGTCTTCCGGTTTCCTAAAGCAGAAGGCTTAGAACTTTGTGCTTTTTCTCACGTCGCATGAACATCATTGGCTCCGTGCTTCAGGCATGTTTTTTTGTGTGCCTAAAATGGCCGCCAGGTGGTGGCCATTTAGGGCTTGCAGTAACCAGTGAATGTAAATAAACTTGCCATACCCGCTGCACAGCGATTTGCTAGCAAACGCAGTTTTTTATCATCATTCACTGTGTTTTCACGTATTTATGTATTGCACAGTATTTATTTTTAACTACACAACGATCAAAGTAAGGGTGCAAGGGATTAATTTATTTTGCATTCGTTTCAATGGGAAATGTTTCGGTTTTAGAATGGGGTATCGGAACAAATTAAATGTGTAACCCGAGATTCCACTGCACCACGTTTACCCTCTGGTGGTGACATACACATTAGTTTTGTCAGTCATTGCAAAGGTAATTGTAGAGTCCCCCCCCCAAAAAAAACAAATACATCGGAACCTTGACTTATGAGTGCACAAATTTACAGGCTTTCCGAGTTAGGAACCATCTCTCAGTCAGGTTGCTTTGTGCTGTGAGACAATTGTAAAGCAGAAGCAAATTCATCTACAAGCTCAGTCACAGTATTAATTGAACTTGTAATTCAAGGTAACACTGCATTAAATACAAAGATATAAAAGAGTTCACTCTATTACACAATATGATATGAAACATAAACTCACAGTATGATTAATGCCCAAACCACTACAAAAGTGGCTTCTCCTCATCCATCCATCCATTTTCCATACCGCTTATGCCAAATCAGACTACAGGATTTTAGCTCCGATATTAGCTATCGCGGGCGATTTCCCAGATCAGGCACGACAAAACTTCTTGTAGTGTGACATAATCCACGACCAACGATTTGGCCCAACGATGCCAAAATTAAAAGTCAAGCATGTTTGATTTTTTGGGGATATCTTCCGTGTAGTGTGACATATCGACAACTCTCCGACAGCGCACCTCGACGTCGACCAATAGGATTGTGTATTGTGACCTGACGATTCGCCTCCCGTGCTTGCCGTTGTCAACATTTATTGACGCGCACAAACCAATGTGTACCGAAGCTTTAGTCATAAGACTGAATGCCGGCTTGTTTACAATCAAACATTAGTGTTAGCACCAGCTTGCTAGGCTACATGACATTGTGTTGGCTGCTTACGAGCCGTATTGTATTAAAAGTATGTAAACAGACCTCAACCTCTTCTAGAATGGACAGCCCACTCCCGAGCACCAGTGACACCACCACACTTTTCCTCTTTTATTTCTTCCCCCCCAACACAATACATTGGCGCAATCCATTGTTGTTATCGTCATCATGGTAATGGGTGGATCCAGTCACGTTGACCGGTGACACATTTTCTGGTTCCGCTTCACCGACAGTGTTTGATTTGACAAGACAAAGCCCAGTGATCGTAAAAGACTGGATACGGTGCTATCAGATTAACTGTCATGTAGTGTTGCCACTGTCTGCCCGAAACACAGCAAGATTTTATGGCAGTAGTCTGACATAGTGCAATCATGAAAGACCAAATTTCTCTTGTAGACTGATCCGGGCATTATCCTCACGAGGTTTGCACGTGTGCTGGTGCCAATCTCAGCTGACTCTGGGCGAGAGGCAGGGTACACCCTGAACTGGCAACCAGTTCAGGTCACATATAAACAAATAACCAGTCACAGTTCACACTTACAGGAAATTTAGAGTCATTTGTCCTCATGTATACAAAAAATAATAATCTTTTTAAATCTGAAGGAAACACAAAGTTTAAGGAAATTCAAAGATTCATGGTTTACCTAATTAAAATGTTTTCCGCATACATGAGTGTACTATACCCTTGTGTTTCCCTTCTCCCCAAAAAGCAGTTTTTCTTTGGCGGAATCCTGAGCCTGCCTTGAAGGAATCTTCTTCATTTCTTGACTCTTGACCCATGTGTAGGCTGAAGACCCGGCAAGAACCAACATGTTACTGGTCCACCACAGAAGGCTTTTACTGTAAGAGTTGTACACCACTGCAATAACAGTCTGAGCACAGGCTTTTGCAGTCCCTGAGACATTGTGCGTCAGCGGACTGGTATACTTGATCTGCAGGCCTGTGACATAACCAATGGCAAACCCAAACACTCCTCCAAGTGTCAGCATGCCCCAAAACCCGAGATCAGTGAGGCCGCTGAAGCTGGTGATCCGGCCCACCTCTCCAAACACAAGAATGAGTGGGAGGAAGAGGAAGCATGCATTGATGTTGTTATAGTAAGATAGTTTCCAGATATTTCCATCCACTACAGCCATCACTTTCTTCGTGAATATGGCATTGAGAGAGACACAGGCACTGGCTACCACGCCGAAGGAGACACCCGACCAGGAGAGGGAGCCTGCCAAACCTTCTTGGTCTACACCAAGCCAGAATCCACCTGAGAAACAACAACACAAGCAGGATAATTTTTTAAAACCTGTTCAAATGCCAGGTTTTTGGGTTATAAAAAAATGAGACCCAAGCTAATGAATTTCAAAACCTTTTTCACCGTTAATGACAAATGTGACCATCAACAACAACCTAGACAACTCAATCGGGGAAAAAATAATAATAAAAATAATTAACAGGGGGTGTAAAATAATTGAGATAATGTGGTTGCACAAGAGTGCAAAACCTCTTACAAGATGGCTGTGTTCAGAATTAACCAATTACACTCAAACTCGTTTTAAATGGCAGGTTTTATAATCACTGTATATGTCGCCCGGGTATTCTTACTAGACTTTACAGCGATTTGATCGGGCTGATCGGTATCGGCCGATATTTAGCATTTTAGGCTGATCGGCTTTAATGTCATAATTCGCCGATCCGATCAATGACGTCAATGATC
Organism: Phycodurus eques; assembly: GCF_024500275.1. NCBI lineage: Eukaryota > Metazoa > Chordata > Actinopteri > Syngnathiformes > Syngnathidae > Phycodurus > Phycodurus eques. Next base: position 30,648,266 of record NC_084526.1, on the reverse strand, counting down.
GGCTCCGCAAAAGACATATACTCCGCGTCGCCGTGTGCACAGTATATTTGAATCCAAAAGCTAGTTTATATTCACGTCTTTTGACGTAGTACTATATGTGTACCGGCATTACCAGATAACTAGCAAACCTTTATTGCTCAGTGACTGTTTTTTTGTTTGTTTTGTTTTTGTCAATGTCTTTATGTCTCAAAAGTGTTCTCTGTCAATTGACTGTTATTTGAATGGAGTAACATGTATTTAAATTTATGACATGATCATGAATTCACTCAGTAAGGATGAATAGGAATACAACATGTCAACGTGTTTCAAAATGTGACTTGTACTTAACAAGAATGGGCACCCAATCCTCAATTATTTATTGTTCATTGATACCAAAGGCTGTGAGAGGCTGGCAACCAGTTCAGGGTGTACTCCGCTTCTTGCCTGAAGTCAGCTGAGATAGGAGCGAGCACACCTGCGACCGTAGTGAGGATAAGCGGTTAAGAGAATGGATTGATGGATAATACTACAGGCATTTTTCAACTCTGTCTCCAATGTGGGTCGATTTGAAAGCATTTTTGTATTTTTTTTTTTTTTTTTTGATCAAGAATGTTCTAGCCTCATACTGAAAACTTTTTGGGAATTGCTAAAGTGAAAATGTCTAATTAACAAATGACGAGAGATTAGAAAATTACACATTTTATAAATAAGGTTACTTGTTTTTCAACATTTTTCATTTCTAAAGAACCAAAGAGATAGGTCTTCATGCATCGCCCATCATGATTACACAAAAAATAAAGCAAGAACTAATATTCAGATCCCAATTTGCAACTGTGTATTTACCAGTTATCTTTGGATTTTGGTCACAACATGCAGCGCAGCAACCACAAATTGCATCTTCACAAAACACAGTGTAACACCAGACTGTTGTTGAGGTTTAATTTCAACATGACAAATTATCACCTCTTGTACTTATTGCTCTGCGGTAATTAACAGGTTACAACTTTAAAAGGAACAGGTATGTTCTGTATGAACACGGCAGATAAACAGCTTTGTTTATTTGTAAACATTTTGTAAAGTCAGTAATTCTCCCTGCGTGGCTTGGTCCCTGAAAGAGTAACATCACTGACCTAAACTATGTTGAACTGAAAGGAGCTTTCAGCAACAAGTATGATCTCCATTTCAGGAGATCATACTTGCATCATCCAGTCCTCTGATGTTGCAGAAAACACAAACTTTGATTCTCTGCTTGAGTAGTAGGAGATGCCGTCAGCAGCTTCAAAAGCATTTTTTGTTGTTGGCTTTTTATCCTGATACATTTTGAGGAGATCTTGTGAGCTCATAAATGCTTCTTTTAGTAAGGCGCAAACAATGAATGATTTTTTTTTCCTGCTGCATATCTTGGTTTTTGGATCAACTGCTTGTGTGCCACTTAGAAGGATGCCTTTCATATTCTCTTTTGTGGGAAGACATGTTACATCCAAGTGGTCCAGAAGATCTAGTAGTTCATCGTTGTCCTCACCAGAAAGATCATCTTTTAAGGCAGTGGTTATCAGATCACTATCTTGATTGACTTATGGACAGGAGGAGACTTACAAATAAATCATCTGAGACAATTTTCTCACCAAAAATAAGTGCCACTGTGAAAACAGGGGCAAGGCAACAGGGAAAGTATCCATGGTCTTCAAATCCTTTCAGCAGAATTTGGCCAATGGATTTCCACTCTTCTTCCCACCATCTAGGAGATAGTGATGGAACTCTCACATCCTCCCCCTCAGCTGTGTGGTCCATAAACTCTGTCCAAAATGCAGCATCGACATCCCTTGAGACGCCATCTGCATCAGCTCATTTTTCATGGTTGTAAGTGTATTTTAAGGGGTGTTTGAGCAGTGCGGCGTCCTTAAACAGGCTAATCATCTTCTCCAGAAGATTGACTCTGAAGTTTTATGGCTATGACTGAAGTTTTATGGCTATGACAAGATTATATGGAGCTGTAGAATCACTTGCTTGATCACCTGTAAAAGCTGTGTCTGGAGTGCTGAATGTTGCTGTGCTTAATAAGAGAAGAGTGACTGCTGGGATGGTCAGCTCGTCTATTTCAAATTGCAGGCTGGGCTGATGCATCAAAGTGTCATCCAGCTGACTTGCCATGGGTTCTCCAAGGAAATGGCCAATCATCACCTCAGATGAGTCAGAAATTAAATCGGCATCAAATTCTTTCAAATCAGCCGACTGAATGACGATGGTTTGAGGATCATCATCTTGTCTTTCAGCTGTACATCAATATTTGCATCAGAGCTTTCCCCATCAGAGTCTATCAGTCTGTTAGTGCAAAGGTAAAACCTTAGTACTTTGTAGAGGTTGCCAATTGTCATATCTTCATCAAGTCCAGCTTCCTCCTGATCGTCTAATATTGCATGACTGAATGCTTCACATCTTCCAAATCTACTTTTTCCATTTGTAAAGAAAATGTCTTTAGCGTCGTGTAATATACCAGCTTTTTGGACTCTTTGGACACATCAAGCATCCTCGTACTTTCTCCCCTGCGTTTCCTTATTTGTTTACCTTCATGAATTCACCCCAACTCAACTTTTCTGGTCGTCTTTTCAGCCCATTTTTGTTTTTTGTGTAGGTTCTTTTCCGCTTTTCAGTTGAAGTCTCCTCATGATCACCTTCATTATCCTCATTTCCAGCGCCCATCTTTTTCTTCAGTTTTTCAAGCAGCAAATGTTTTTTTTTTTATTCTCTTGTTCCTTTATTTGCACCTTTGTTTTTCAAACAGAAGCGTCTTGCTGCTATCCAATCTTCATATGTTGGGATGTAGCCAGCCAGACTGTCATCTATGAAGCCAATGACTGTGGCATCCATCTATAAAAACAGAAACAAATGTAGGAAGAATTCATTGACATATACACACTTAAATTATGTAGACTGATACCATTGTGTAATGCAATTGTGTTGCAGTCTAAAAAAGTTACTACATAAAATACTGAGGACACCGGGAGTGGGAATCAGCAGTTGTCCGACGTTACGATTCTATCACTATTCTTGAGTCACAATTGGATTATTGTGATTTTGTGATGCGCTCGTATTGCAATACTATTGTGATATTTTTCAATTTGTCATTTTTATCATGCAATTTATTTTTCTTTCATAACAGAGGAGTAACAACAATTCTATGTGTGTGTGTGTGAATAGAGAGAGAGAGAGAGAGAGAGAGAGAGAGAGAGAGAGATATCCATCCATCTTCTACCGCTTATCCGAGGTCGGGTCGCAGGGGCAGTAGCTTTAGCAGGGACGCCCAGACTTCCCTTTCCCCAGCCACTTCATCCAGCTCTTCCGGGGGGATCCCGAGGCGTTCCCAGGCCAGCCGAGAGATGTAGTTTCTCCAGCGTGTCCTGGGTCGTCCCCGGGGTCTCCTCCCGGTGGGACGTGCCCGGAACACCTCACCGGGGAGGTGTCCCGGAGGCATCCGAATCACATGCCCCAGCCACCTCATCTGGCTCCTCTCGATGTGAAGGAGTAACGGCTCTACTCTGAGATCCTCCCGGATGACCGAGCTTCTCACACTCTCTCTAAGGGAGAGCCCGGACACCCTACGGAGGAAACTCATTTTGGCCGCTTGTATCCGGGATCTCGTTCTTTCGGTCACGACCCACAGCTCGTGACCATAGGTGAGGGTAGGAACGTAGATCGACCGGTAAATCGAGAGCTTCGCCTTTCGGCTTAGCTCCTTCTTTGCCACAACGGATCGATACAAAGTCCGCATCACTGCAGACGCTGCACCGATCCGCCTGTCGATCTCCCGTTCCATTCTTCCCTCACTCGTGAACAAGACCCCAAGATACTTGAACTCCTCCACTTGGGTTCAGGATCTCATCCCCGACCTGGAGAGGGCACGCCACCCTTTTCCGGGTACTCTGAACTGCTGTTTGGTGCATAGGCACAAACAAAAGGCAGAGGGAGGCTACCCTCTCGTCCACCGGGGTGAACCCCAACGTACAGGCGCCGAGCCGGGGAGCAATAAGTATACCCACACCTGCTCTGCGCCTCTCACCGTGGGCAACTCCAGAGTGGAAGAGAGTCCAACCCCTCTCGAGAGGACTGGTACCAGAGCCCAAGCTGTGCGTGGAGGAGAGTCCGACTATATCTAGTCGGACCTTCTCGACCTCACACACCAGCTCGGGCTCTTTCCCTGCCAGAGAGGTGACATTCCACGTCCCTAGAGTCAGTTTCTGTAGCCGGGGATCGGATCGCCAAGGTCCCCGCCTTCGGCTACCGCCCAGCTCGCATTGCACCCGACCCCTATGGCCCTTCCCACAGGTGGTGAGCCCATGGGAAGGGGGACCCACATTACCCTTTCGGGCTGTGCCCAGCCGGGCCCCATGGGTGCAGGCCCGGCCACCAGGCGCTCGCCTTCGAGCCCCACCTCCAGGCCTGGCTCCAGAGGGGGGCCCCGGTGACCCGCGTCCGGGCAAGGGAAAACGTAATCCAATCATTTTTCTCATCATAGGGGTCTTTGGAGCTGTGCTTTGTCTGGTCCCTCACCTAAGACCTGTTTGCCATGGGTGACCCTGCCAGGGGCGTGAAGCCCCAGACAACTTAGCTCCTAGGATCATTGGGACACACAAACCCCTCCACCACGATAAGGTGACGGCTATAATATATATATATATATATATATACACACACACACACACACACACACACACACACATTTTCCGAGCCGCTTCTCCTCACTAGGGTCGCGGGCGCGCTGGAGTCTATCCCAGCTATCATCGGGCAGGAGGCGGGGTACACCCTGAACTGGTTGCCAGCCAATCGCAGGGCACATACAAACAAACAACCATTCGCACTCACATTCACACCTACGGGCAATTTAGAGTTGTCAATTAACCTACCATGCATGTTTTTGGGATGCGGGAGGAAACCGAAGTGCCAGAAGAAAGCCCACGCACGCACTGGGAGAACATCCAAGCTCCACACAGGCGGGGCCGGGGATTGAACCCCGGTCCTCAGAATTGTGAGGCAGACATTCTAACCAGTCGTTCACCGTGCCGCCTCATATATTATATATATATATACACACACACCTACACACTGTATGTGTGTATATGTACATGTAGATAGATAAAATGTTGTTTTTTCGACCTGGGATGCACGTTAAATAGCCCACTGGCTAGGGGATTACGTGGTCGGTTTATGACATAGTTCCGCTCAAGCGGTGGCGACATAACATAATTTGTAAATCAGAACGCACTAGTCACTGTTAGTCTACATAAATTGTAAATCGGAACGCACTAGTCACTGTTAGTCTATCACTAACACGCAGTAGTAAAGTCATAATTACAGTAAATGTTTTTACGAAAAACACTTTTAGGCCATAAAAATCAAATGAAAAACAGTAGTTATTGTGCCACGTTATGACATAAACTAATTCATTGAGTCCTCTTTTTACCGTCGTAAACAGAGGACTCCGTTACTTTTAGCTGACGGCGAGTCTGCAGGCCACGTTTGACTCGTGACCCACCCACCAATTGAGAAGGCATGTCCCAGAGGATCCCTACTACAGCAGACAAACCACCTCCATGAAGTTGCGAGACATACTCCAATTAATTTCACACCAGTTTCCTTTGGCTAACTTGTGCTAGTATGAGTTGGCTAGCTAGCATACAAGAATGAAAAACAATGAGATACGAAGAATAAACTTACATGTTCTTGCTCCATGCATAAGAGGCAATCTTCTGGTACGCCACGACTTCGTAAAAAGCTCAGCAAATCCATGTTTTGCGCATCACTCAACCATAGAGGCCACCTCTAGCTGTATCTTCCTGTGTCCTTAACGCCACCTTGAAAGGATGTGAGTGACCACAGGGTCGCAACAAGTTGACGTCCTCTGCGAGGCCAACTTTTTCACGTGATGTGAAACTCATGTTTTAACGTAATATGTTTCACGTTATAATGTGAAACTTACCACGTTATAACATGGAATGTATCATGATCACATTGTAATCTGAAACTTGTTATATTGTGAAATTTTATCACGTTATAACAGGAATTTTTTAGCATGTTATAATGTGAAACATATCATGAACCATATGTGAAACATATCACGTTATAACATTAAACTTCTGTGATAAGTTGAAACTTATCACGTGATAACATGATGGTAAACTTTTTTTTTTTGGGGGGGAGGAAGGGGTGTGGCAGCAATACTATTATTAGACTATTATTTGTAAACAGTGAGATGAACTATTCTTCTTGTTCCTCCACTTGGTACAATTTGTTGTTAACCGAAATTAAGATCAACGTCCGCTCTCCAGAATTCCATTTTAGCGCCATCATTTTTATTTATTTTTTTTAAACTCAGGTGGGGTTTCTTTAAGATCACAAGACCACTTCAGATTTCCGAACACCTTCGTCCATTTTATGAAAAGACTAAGGGAAAGATGAACCGACGTACCGAGAATGATCCCACAGCACAATATGGCTTTGAAGGAAGTGGTTTGTTTCAAGATCCCATATGACAGCAAAACATTAAATACAGTGCTGAGGGAACGTCCCACAGTGTAGAAGGCCACTCCAACCTGTTTTAGGCACAGGTTGTTGAAAGTTATCATGCCGATGAAGACCACCGACAGGGGCAGAACTTCGCGGGACGTCTTCACGTCAAATTTGACCGACGGGAAGTCAATCAATTGCGGGCAAGCAGCGGACAACAACCGCATGAGCCAGCAGAGCACCACAGTCACAACACACTGGTAGAACGTCACGAATAGCGGCGCGTCCAGGTCGCGGTTGTCCAGGAGGTAACTATTGAGGAACACCATAGTTATGGAGACGAACCAGTACAATGCAACCACAGCTGCTATCCTTGCAGCCCGGAAAAGGAAGGTCTCCTCGAGTCCGTCTCGGTCCACCATTTCCACACCAGCCATCCTCAAAATACTGGAGCGCTTTAGTTGGGTCCTGTTCATGATTTAAAGAGAGAGGCGTTCATCTATATGTAGCCAGCTCGAGCAAACAAACCGCCTACGAACGGTTGACGTCACTGCCGCTCAAAGAGCTCAATAAAAACGGTCTTTCCCATAATGTCATTGGAAAAAAAATCATGAGCGCAATATTCTAAAGAAAAACAACAACAAACAATAAACGGTAATGCTCAATTCCTTACTGTCATCTGAGTGGCTAGTTTAACGTAAATTTCAAAATCATATAGTTTCACTACTTTTAGCTTGAAAGTGAATTCCACGACCGGAAATCAGACAAGTATGATATCACTTCCTTATTTGAGCGTGCTTTTTTTTTTTTTTTTTTTTTTAATAATCTTTATTTAAAAATTAATATATTTTCATCAAAATGGACCAAGATACGTAAACAACAAATAAAGTGATAAATACCCCAAATAATAACAATAATAAATTAAATTAAATTGAAGACATTGAATCGGGAGCACATTTTCAAGGTTTTGATATATTTCTTTCTGTTTTTAACAGCAAATATTGACATTAAATACAGTTCCAGTTCTTTCATAAAGACAAATACTAAGTTTTACCTTCGCAAATTTACATTTGTGAATATAAAACGTTGCAAGAAATATAAAGAAATTCAGTAGCTCGTATTATTTTTTAAGTGCGGTGTATTTTTGCATAGTTTCCCAACTTTAATGTTTAAGATAATCAATGAAATTTAAATATCAGACAAATATAACCCAATCGAACTTAAAATGCTGTTTTTAAATGGTGATTTCATTTATTATGGGGAAAAAAATATTCAAAGTTACTTGGCCCTTTGAGAAAAAGTAATGGCGCCCCTAAACCAAATAACTGGTAGTGTTGTTTCGTTCGCGAACGTTTCGTTCAGAAGAAGGAATCTTTTTAGTGAAGGAACTGAACTGAATCAGTTGATGAAATGATTCGTTCTTTGAGCTTGGCCGCCGCGAGTCGGTTGGGAGTGGAAACGGAACTGCTGAAAAGCGTTGTCACTCACTTCAGAATCTTTGGCGAATGACCAATGAGGAGCCAGCGTGCAGGCGGGGGCGGGACTTCAGCAGGCGTATTGCCATGTGATTTGCGATTCCCCAGCGTTGTCATTCACTTCGCCGTGCAGGCGAGGGAGGGACTTAAGTGAACTGAGTGATTCGTTCAGTGAACTGGTGTACTGAGTAACTGAAGAGTGATTCGTTCGTTGAACTTCTTCGTTTGTGATCCGCTAAGGAGCGATGTATTAGTACGACCAGTGATTCGTTTGCGCAAGGAACGACGTACTACGCAGTGAATGTACTCATGAGTGATTTTAACCGAAAGTCCTGACGTCCTCGCGGGGATAGCACGCACTAGCAGATGTTTCTTCAAGCTAACGGCTAATGTTGAGTCAGTCAAGCACATGAAAACAAGCGCACATATTTAAAATACATGTAAATTAATAATACATGTATATACGTACACATACATATAATTCCCTCTGTGTCTCTAATGCGACTATTAAAGCGTTTTATTTAATAACAATACATACTTATATTCTGCTTCTCAAGAATGCAGCCCTATGTGGGGCACAAGTCAGTGCAAACTGACTTGTGATTAGCCACAATTATTTCATGGAGAGGGGGGGAATTACTTTTTCACACAAGGTCAGGTGAAATTGTGTGAAAAATTGCTTTTACTATGGTTTGGGTACACAACATTGCGTACACAACATCGGCCAAATTGACCTAGTACAAAATAAATAAATAATAATAATTATTAATTAATTATTATTATTTTTACACAGAAAAATAAAAAAGTTACTATTATTATTATCCATCCACCCATCAATTTTCTGTACCGCTTATCCTCACAAGGGTCGCAATTTTTATGATTATGATGATGATTATTATTAACGTATTAGGGGGTGGCATGGTAGCCGACTGGTTAGCACGTCCCCTTCACAGTTCTGAGGACCCACGTTCAAATCCGGGCTCACCTGTGTGGAGTTTCCATGTTCTCCCCGTGCCTGCGTGGCGTTTCTCCGGGTACTCCAGTTTCCTCCCACATCCCAAAAACATGCACGGAAGGTTAATTGAAGACTAAATTGCCCGTAGGTGTGAATGTGAGTGCGAATGGTTGTTTGTTTGTATCTGCCCTGCGATTGGCTGGCGACCAGTTCAGGGTGTACCCCGCCTCTCGCCCTGAGTCAGCGGAGATTGGTTCCAGCACGCCCTCGACCCTATTGAGGATAAGCAGTTCGGAAAATGGATGGATGGACGTATTTGGGTCAAACCTTAGCTGTAGCATTACGACACCAGATGGCAGCAAAGGATCGATTTTTTTTCTTTTCTTCACCCCCCGCCCCCCCCCACGCCGCCTTCAGGATATGCCTGGATGTATGATGATGTATTTTGTGACTTTAAAAAAAAACACAAAAAAATAATAAAAAATTATAATTATACAAAGTCAGTCCATCATTTTATTAAAGATTATGTGAGTATGTAGGAAACGAACGAAAGAATAATTTAAATAAAATGCAAATACTTTGTATATTTAAGTGTCATTTCAACCACCATATTATATCTAATTATCCTCAGTCGATTCTTCAAACCTTATAAATTTATTTTAACCACCATTTTGCTACTGGAAACATACACCTTCAACTTGGCATACATGTGCAAAATTAAAGAAGGTATGGGGTCTTTATGGTGCATATTTCACGAACAAGATCCATCCATCCATTTTCTGAGCCGCTTATCCTCATAAGGGTCACGGGAGTGCTGGAGCCTATCCCAGCTTTCAACGGGCAGGAGGCGCGGTACACCCTGAACTGGTTGCCAGCCAATCGCAGGGCACATATAAACAAACAACCAATCACACTCACATTCACACTTACGGGCAATTTAGAGTCTTCAATTATCCTACCATGCATGTTTTTTGGATGTGGGAGGAAACCGGAGTGCCCGGAGAAAACCCACGCAGGCACGGGGAGAAGATCCAAACTCCCCACAGGCGAGGCCGGGGATTGAAACGGGTCGTTAGAACTGTGAGGCAGACGCTCTAACCAGTCGGCCACCGTGCCCACTAACAAGATTATTTTATCTATTTTTTGTTCAAGAAAATGAGACTGGCAATCATTTCTAATAATACCAATCCGTTTTGGAACAACTGGTAAATAAGTAATTACCTTTGGAATTCCCCTAATTCATCGCCAAAATCGTCAAGCTCACCATGTCTTGGTGTGACGTCAGAGGCACACATTTAGCAAGAAATATGAAATAGTTACACTTGAATTTCTTCACTGGACTACATAAAGTGATGTGAAGGGCCAGATTTTGCCCCTGTGCTTTGAGTTCGACACCTGTGTTCTTGTGGTATGTGAAAGAATCACTGAATTAAATGTTCAAACTGTGGTTGATGGAGCAGCGGCTTCATCTTAAAAAACAAAAAAACAAATCTAGTCCCATACATTTGCATTTTATCATTTATAAATGTTTGTTTTCAAATATTTTTTTCTTTAGGTACACTTTTTATTTAACTTTTATGTGCAACACATCTTAATTGAATTAGTAAGTACAGTTTTTTTAATTTTCTATATCCAAGCACAGTGTTAATGTTCCAACTGTGCATAATGTTACAGTGATTTACAATAGTAAATATACTTATTAACTTGTATAAAACCTGTGCCTCATTTTGCGCTGTTTTATTTTAATTTTGGTCATCATGGTTGTACTTGGAGAGCCAAGTATTGTTTCACAAGGTATTGGGGTAAAGGGTTTGAGAAGCACTTGCCTAGAGGATTTTAAATACAAAGAGGTCATAGCCTGATACAGCATTTTACAGACATGAGAGCCTGTTCATGAACTCGCTGCTTAGTACTATAATTTACAATGTCTTCAGCTTCCCCTTGCAGACTCTCCCTTGCCCTCTTCCTGATTGTCACTGTCCTACGTCACTGCCTGCCTGCCCTCCTTGGCTCTTTGTTGTTCCTCCACCTCTTTCTTTGTCAGAACGCACTCAGGACTCAGTGGAGCATTACGAGGTGGTGACGGATGTCTCACAAACATGCCAGAGATTTTTCTAACGGGGATCTGGAAACCTGCCTGTCACACACGCACAAGTTTTCTACTTCTTCGAGACTCGTTGCACAGTGCAAAAAATTGGGGATAAGCTAACGCAGTGGTCCCCAACCGCTGGTCCGCGGACCGGTACCGGGCCATGAGGCATTTGTTTCCGGGCCGCAGAGAAAGAATCACCAATTTATAGAATTTCTGTTGTATTGTAATTCATGTGTCAATGTGTTTTATTTTGAAAATTGACCGGATCTTCTCCGCCGCAACAGCTGTGCGTCGGAATTGACACATCAAGACTGCACAGAACGCTTCCGTTTCCGGTCCCAGCCAGCTCAAACGCTTCTGTTTCCGGTCCGAGGGGCTGGCTAAGGCCGGCAGAGCTCAAAGAACGAAATCATTTCATAAACTAATTCAGCTCATTACGTTAAATGAAAAGATTTGTTCTTTTGAACGAAACATTCGCGAACGAAACAACACTATATCAGGAGTCCTACTTAAAATACGGGTTTATCGCAACAGTTACCTCTCACGCACCAAGTCCGCTCTGATACAGATACAGTCGTAGGTTTCTGCTCAACACAGGCAGAACTACTTTTACAGAGTTAAAAGTCTACTCTCATTGAGGAGCTACGAAACTGCAGTCTGGTCTGGCTGACCACCACTCCTGCATCGCACCCACAGTGGACGCGTCACAAATGGCGAGGGAGGAAGCAGAAGCGAGGCAAGCGTGTGTGTGTATATATATATATGTATATATATATATATATATATATATATATATATATATATGAGAGGCTGATGTGTACAAAATGTGGGTGGGCCAAAATCTGTCTGAGAATGAAATATTTAATCAGAACACAAGCCTAAAATTCCTATTGAGCCTACTTGTCTAGAACTATGGAATAAGTGCCTATGTATTAGTATTAGTATCAGTATTAGATAGGTCCTTTAAGTATAATGTTGTGGTTTCTTAGCCACTGAAGCTGTCCAGCGCTGGTTCCAAGCCTGGATAAATGGCAGGCTTATGTCAGGAAGGCCATCTGGTGTAAAAACAGCTAAACTAATCATGGGAGTGATTCGCTGTGGCGACCCCCTGAAGGAAGGGACTGAAAGTCACAGTCAATAGTGTTGTGGCTTGAATGCACTGTGAAAAGTGGTGTTACTCTTTTTGCATGTCTGTAAGATGATCACTTACTTTTAAATACAATAATTGTATACTTCAAGAGATTAATGAATTCAATCCTTGCATAATTTCCCCTCATAAGCAACATCATACACCACTGAGTCTCTTAATCTTTGCTCAGAGACTGTGACCTTCATTGACAAATGTCTTGACATTTCAATGTTCTAAAGATGAATACATTCATTCACTTATCGTATTTTCACGACCATAAGGCGCACCGTATTAAAAGGCGCAGTGTCAGTTACGGTGTCTATTTCTGCATTTAACACATACATAAGGCACACCGTATTATTGGGCGCAGACACGGTAAAACATACGCTAGCTTAAAATATACGGTAACATGCATGCACGCTAAAACAATGTTTTAAAAAAGGCAGCGGGAGCAAAACTGAGTTCGGTTGTACTTTATTGAAGTATTTAACAATGTACTCATGTTATTTTCTGATCATTCCTCATCCACAAATCCATCAAAGTCCTCATGTTCTGTATCCGAAATGAACAGCTGGGCAAGTTCTCCATCAAACACGCCAGGTTCCCTCTCGTCATTGTTGGAGTCAGTCTCGTTGCCATGCGGCTCCTCAGAAATGTTGCCGGCTTTTACGAAAGCTCGAACAACAGTGCAAGCAGACACGTGAGCCCAAGCATCCACAATCCACAAATTGTGGCGTAACTCGCTGCCTCCTAGTCTTAGTAAAGCTGTGTTCGCCATCTGTCATCCATCGCTCCCACGCCGCTCACAACTTCACTTTGAACGCCCTGTTTACACCGATGTCCAGCGGTTGGAGTTCATTAATCCATTGCTCAAGTTGGTCCAACTCGTGCCAACTCGGGCCACCTCGCCTTGTTTCCGCGGAAACTCAGCTTCGTCTTCTTGACTTGGCGAAGCTCATTTTCCTGCTTCCTCCACTTGCGAACCATGGATTCGTTGATCTTGAATTCTTTCGCGGCTGCTTGATTCCCATCTTCCTCCGCATAACTGATAGCTTGCAGGTTAAACTGTGCTTCGTAAGCGTGTCTCTTTGTTTTCAGTGATCCTTAGCCAAACCGATGTTGTTTTGCACAATGCACATACCAGCGCTGTATACCTACTGGGGGCGTGGCTTTAGCATCTTTCTTCACGCGCAGCCTTCCCCCTTTACGTCCGCATGCTGTCCTCAGCCACGTCTGCATTTCCTCTGTATAAGCAGCGTGTCGGCAGGAAATGCTCCCAGTCAGTCAAGCGGAGCGCTCATCAAAGTCACACAACAACATTTACAGATTTTGGAACTTGGTGCACACATAAGGCGCGCCAGATTATAAAGTGCCCGTCGATTTTGGAAAAGATTTAAGACTTTTAAGTGCGCCTTATGGTTGTGAAAATACGGTATATACAATTTTAGCTTGATCCTTATATCTTTTATGCTTTCACCCTTCTTTCAAGTGTTCTTGCCTGCTCTGAGTAGCTGAAGAATTTATTCAAAATAGGTCAACTGTTGTCACATTTATTACTCCAATACACATATTTTACGGGTATACAGAACATTGCTGGTGAGTTGGTCTGCTTAAAACACATTTCTACCTGCAGCAGAATGGAAACACCATCTGCCTCCAAGAAATACAGTGGTGTTGCACTTTCTTTGACTGAGACTTGAAAACAATTGTTTGACTTTCGCAGAGTTTGATATTCATTTGATGGCCTGCTTCCTGAACCACTCCGAGCTGGAGCAATTTCCACTCATTATAAGTAAGTACAACAACTGAAAGAGTGTGCTGTAGGTGTCACCTTGGGTAACGGGAAACACTGAAACATGTTTTAATAGTAGCTAATAGCCATCAAATATTTCAGTTACGAAACAAAAACTGAAGGGAAAGAAATTTGACTCAGTCAGAGGTTTTTCATTTTATTTTATGTGAACACTGAATGTATTTTGTGCTGTTTGCGCACTGATGGGTTGGTCACCTTTATGTAGCTATGGCTGTCTCGCCCCAGACAATCTCACTGCTTTCTTCCTGGTTAAATAAAAGTAACAAATACATGAATTGTATGTTTTTGTGTCGTAGGTTTTGCTTTAATGCATAAAATCCAAAAAACGAACACTGATCCGTATCACCATGCACAATAAAAGATTATCATTTTGAGCTGTGAAGTGAAAAGACATTTAATTTGAGACATCATGCCACATAAAATAACAAATCTTGCAAGGCTTTTACATTTGAAAAATGAGGACTTCCTGAAGAATTAGGTCCCTTAAAAATAAATGAGCTATCCTCCGAAATAAATAGCACCATCGAGTCATTAAGAAGCTCTTTAACTATTTGGTACAAGCTGTTCATTCTTTGTCTTCTTCTAGCTTAGCTGCATAAAATGCAGTTGCAGTATATACTGTATGTGAGTGCCCTACTTACCTCTGTCACAGTGATGATGTTTGCCTTTGTTCAGTTGGCTGCAAATGCCTGTCATCATAGCCAAAGTTGAGTCAGATGACTCATCTTCAGTCAGGAGTATAGCAGTTCTGTGTAGAAACATGGAGACAATGGCAGTGCCATTATCTTTGACAAAGCCTTTTATCCATCCATTTTCTTAAGTGATCCCATTGATGTATGCCTGTACAGTAGGTCAGAGTCCACTTGAGCAGTTTATGTACAGGTTAAGATTCAAACACCACAGTTGGATGCATAGGTCAAAATTCAACATAAGGTGACACAAACACCTATTGGCAATTACAATTTCCCTTTCACTTATCCTGCATGCCCTTGGAAAAAGGGAAATGAGTGAAGTAACAGAAGTGATATATAATAGGGCGGCACAGTGGACGACTGGTTAGCACATCTGCCTCACAGTTCTGAGGACTGGGGTTCAAATCCCGGCCCGGCCTGTGTGGAGTTTGCATGTTCTCCCTGTACCTGGGTGGGTTTTCTCCGGGCACTCCGGTTTCCTTCCACATCCCAAAAACATGCGTGGTAGGTTGATTGAAGACTAAATTTGCCCGTAGGTGTGAATGGTTGTTTGTTTCTATCTGCCCTGCGATTGGCTGGCGACCAGTTCAGGGTGTACCCCGCCTCCTGCCCGAAGATAGCTGGGATAGGCTCCAGCACGCCTGCGACCCCAGTGAGGATAAGCAGTACAGAAAATGGATGGATGGATATATAATAGCTATAAGTAACTAAAATGAAAGGATTCAACCCTGCTAATACATTAATAAATATTATATATTAGCTACATCAAACACTTTAGTTTATTTAGGCAATTCTGTTGAATGCTGAAGTCGGCAGCCATTAAAGGTCTGTTTAGACCTCCATAGAGTGACTCTCTAACATGGACTTCGTCTAAAAGTGTCAATTGCATATAAAAAAAAACCACATTGGTTTTGTCATACGAATCTCCCGAAAAGGCCTCTCTCACAACTACTTCTGTTTGACACAGTTTTGTATCTGCTTTGTCCATATTTGGCTAAGACCGCCCCCTTTCCTCTTATTGGTTGCCTCCGTGTAGAAGACCCACTTGTGAGAGCACATGTGTTTGTTGTGTTGACAGCACTGGCTTGGGAGCAGAGAGGTTAAGTTAATTGATAGACTTTCATCATCAATCACTGAAATAATAATTACCGATTTAAACATGTATTCCAATCGCAGGATGCTGCTCAAATTAAAATAAATTAATCCTCCAGTAAGATAGCTTTTTAAAAAAAATTTTTTGGTCCGTTCGGCTGTTAGGTCAAGCAGAATGCATGATCTATATCCCTTTTATGCCGGAACAGTTTTACTGTGTCACAGTGGAGTTTTTAAGCTTCCGCTGTGGTTTCTTACTATTATAATTGATGTTTATTGAGAATCAGAATCGATGAGTGTTAAATATATTGTATATTGTAAACAGAACAAAGTTTCTAGAGGGGATAGAAACGAAGACAAAAGACAAAGCACTAATTGTAAACAGGATCAGAAAAGTAAATCATTACATATCTACAACAATGAAACATTCGATATGAGTGTTGCATGGGGCTGTAGTGCTACACCCTGTGAGGGAAGGACAGGACAAGATGGAACAGGACAAGGGCAGGAGAAGAAGCATGCAGGACAAGGGTCGTGCTGCATAACTGCAGGGTGGTGGGATTGACTATGTAAATTCTAAAAGTCTATAGGACGAGAGTGTGAGTGAGGGGTTACCCAAGCAATTCGCATATTCACCCAGCGAAAGAGTCCCAGGGGTGGGTGCCTGCGGACACATGCAAGTGAATTGACACCGTTTCGCATGCACAAAGACTGACAGAAGTGTCCTGTAATTGCTGTGCCTGCACCGCGGAGGCTGAGGACCGCACCCAATCAATCGAGTGGCGGGATTGGGCCCAGGGGTCCACCCGAGAGCATCCCGGGACACATCCTACACCGAGGGACCCAGGGCGGTCTGCCGGCCCACCGAGGCGCCCCAACAACTGGCCACCTGCCGGAGGCCGCAGGGACCCAACAATGCCACCCCGCCAGCATGCATGCTAGCGTAGGTTTTAAGCTAGCGTATGTTTTACCATGTCTGCGCCCAACAATACGGTGCGTCTTATGTATGTGTTAAATACAGAAATAGACCCCGTAACTGAGACTGCGCCTTTTAATACGGTCACCTTATGGTCGCGAAAATACGCTACGCTTTATGGTGACAGTGATTGTAACAGGCTTAAGTAGCATGGGCTATTGAAAATAGCGGTCTCATGCATATGAATCAGTGCTTCCCACCTCCCCAAAGTGCTGCAGAGGCAATGCAAGTAGCCAAGTGTGTACTCGCTTTGCAGACAATGTTTAATATTTACTTACATCCTTCTGACCACGCATTTATGGGTGGATGAGCTTGAGATGACAATGTCATGATGTGGTGCACAACTGACCGGATTTATTTCATAACAAATAAAAAGCATGACATACTGTGGATAACCATCTCATTTTATTTATCAGAGTCCTATTATGACAATAGGTACTTGTTTAAATGACAAACTGAAAGCTGTATTATCATGGTTGTTCAGCTTGCAGGACAAACAGTTTGTTTGCCAGAGGGCTTTGTCTATTTGCTGCATAAGGTCATTAATGTAGCATTGAGAAAATGTACTTGCATGACCCTCCACAGCCACAAATTGACTGAAGAGGAATGAGTCAATTTTATGCAAACAATGTTTAATCTTTTTATTTTATTTAAAATGCGCTCATTGTTTAAAACAATTTAGAAGGATGACTTACTAATACTGTAAGCCACTGGGAGTGTACTGTAAAGATACATGCGGCTGAGTGAATGGTTGTATCATGTATGAATCGATGTAAGAGGTGAGAAATAAAAATGTTTTAAATTTTAATCTTTATAATCTTTGATAATCTTTGATTTCATCGGGTTTGCAGGATAATTTGGGTTGAAAATGCTCAGAAAGTCTTTTTTTACCAGGCAGTTGAGACGGACGAATTTCTCATTAATATGCGACATGTAAATAAGGTTTGCTCTGACTGGATCGCTCATCTTCTAAATCTAAATGTGGAAAACAGCTTCACTCTGATTGGCCATTGGCAAATGGCTGTATCTTGGCGGCTAGGCCAAGCATTCTTAGCAACTTTGCGTTCTTTTCATGTGATGTGTGTGTGTGTGTGTGTATGTGTGTGTGTGTGTGTGTGTGTGTGTGGGGGGGGGGGGGGGGGGGGTGGTTATTACCGTTAGTGTGAAGCATAATTCACTAAGCGTTGTTGAATTGTTCGCCCACTCCTCACAAGTCACAACCCCACAGAGGAGGGAACATGTTACGTGGGTGAAGTAAAACTGCACAGTCTCCATGCTGCCCCACGCAGAAGCTAAGTGACTCATTTATGCAAAACATACCGTATTTTCACGACCATAAGGCGCACCGCATAAAAGGCGCAGTCTCAGTTACGGGGTCTATTTCTGTATTTTACACATACATAAGGCGAACCGTATTATTGGGCGCAGGCATGGTAAAACATACGCTAGCTTAAAACATACAGTAGCATGCATGCACACTAAAACAATGTTTTTAAAAAGGCAGTGGGAGCAAAACTAAGTTCGGTTGTACTTTATTGAAGTATGTAACAATGTACTCACGTTATTTTTTGATCAATCCTCATCGACAAATCCATCAAAGTCCTCATCTTTTGTATCCGAAATGAACAGCTGGGCAAGTTCTCCATCAAACACACCAGGTTCCCTCTCGTCATTGTCGGAGTCAGTCTCGTTGCTGTGCGGCTCCTCAGAAATGATGCCGGCTTTTATGAAAGCTCGAACAACAGTGCAAGCAGGCACGTTAGCCAAAGCATCCACATTCCGTTCACAAATTGTGGCGTAACTCGTCCGGCGCTGCCTCCTAGTCTTAGTAAAGCTGTGTTCGCCATCTGTCATCCATGGCTCCCACGCCGCTCACTTCACTTTGAACGCCCTGTTTACACGGATGTCCAGCGGTTCGTCAAGCGTCCCGGAATGATGGCAAGCTCCGAGTTATTGCCCTCAATCGAATGGTGACTGTAGAGACGCTTCTCCCGGCTGTTCTTTGCTCATTAATCCATTGCTCGAGTTGGTTTTCCAACTCGGGCCACCTCGCCTTGTTTTCCACTGCGGTCAAGCCAGCCTCCACTCGTAAAGTAGCAGTCAAGCCAGCCGCCCCTAATTTTGTTCATACTAAGCATTACGGTAATAGGTCGCCAACTCGTGGCGAAAAACACCTTCAAAATAAAAGCTTCCTAATAATACGGACGTCAGTGCTCTTCGGTTAAGGAATGCCACCAGCAAAGTTAATTTGAAACTTGCGATACATTAAAAAATTTTGTTTATTTGATATCTTAGGAAAAAGAAATGGTAAATGGACTGCACTTATTTGCTCCCAGGGGGCCTGGAAGTGCCTTGCATGGCAGCAGTCGCCCATTGGTTTATGAACATGTGTGTGAATGTGATGCTTTGTAAAGCACTTTGGGCACTGTGATGGTGTAGATAAAGCGCTATATAAGTGCAGTCCAGTTACCATTTATTTTTCACAAGCTATCCAACCATCCATCCATTTTCTGAGCCGCTTTTCCTCACTAGGGTCGCGGGCGTGCTGGAGCCTATCCCAGCAATCATCGGGCAAGAGGCGGGGTACACCCTGAACTGGTTGCCAGCCAATCGCAGGGCACATACAAACAAACAACAATTCGCACACCTAGGGGCAATTTAGAGTCTCCAATTCATGCATGTTTTTGGGATGTGGGAGGTAACCGGAGTGCCCGGAGAAAACCCACGCAGGCACGGGGAGAACATGAAAACTCCACACAGACGGGGCCGGGGATTGAACCCCGCTCATCAGAACTGTGAGGTAACCTCTAACCAGTCGGCCACCGTGCCGCCTCATAAGATATCAAATAAACAAAATGTTTTAATCCATCTCAAGTTTCAAATTAACCTTGCTGGTTGCATTCCTTAACCGAAGAGCATTGACGTCCGTATTATTGGTAGGCTTTTATTTTGAAGGTGGCTTTCGCCGCGAGTTGGCGACTTATTACCGTAATGCCTAGTATGAACAAAATTAGGGGCGGCTGGCTTGACTGCTACTTTACGAGTGGAGGCTGGCTTGACCGCAGTTTGTTTCCGCGGAAACTCAGTTTCGTCTTCTTGACTTGGCGAAGCTCGTTTTCCTGCTTCCTCCACTTGCGAACCATGGATTCGTTGAACTTGAATTCTCTCGCGGCTGCTCGATTCCCATGTTCCTCCACGTAACTAATACCATTTTCGGGGGTCCTTAGCCAAACCGATGCACATACCGGTACTATATACATACCTCTGTCACGCGCACCCTTTACGTCCGCCTTCCTCTATATAAGCAGCGTGTCGGCAGGAAATGCTCCCAGTCAGTCAAGCGGAGCGCTCATTGAAGTCACACAACAACATTTACAGATTTTGGAACTCGGTGCACACATAAGGCGCGCCGCATTAGAAGGCGCCCTGTCCATTTTGGAGAAAATGTAAGACTTTTAAGTGCGCCTTATGGTCGTGAAAATACGGTATCTTATCTTACAGATAGGCTGTGGCTCACCCAGTACCCGAGTGAGGAAAAGCGGTCTAGAAAATCAATGGATGAACTATGAGAAAGAACAGCCCGATGATCCACTGTCATCTTGTCTGCCTAGAAATGTCAGCCTTTGAGTCGACAAGAATTCCACTTGGGAGTTGAGAAACATGCTAGAGACTGTCTCAGTTGATAAAACGAGCAGGTCAACCACAGCATGTGAATGTAAATTACAGTTCGTCCGACCCACTCCGACTCGTTTGCGCTCGCTGTCACTCGCTGTCGAGAGGGTTGCGTGCATTCAGAAGGCAACAATATGGAATGTATGCACAGCAATGAAGATGAAGATGTAAGTTGGCAGAACTCATCTTGTTTTTGAATAATGACACAAATGCTAATAAATGTGGGTGAATCCACCTATTGAAGATCAATATCAAATTATATAGAAATATATCATAAATAATGTCTGCGTGGTGAGCCTTTTGTGCTGCTTCATGTATAGAAACAAATAAAGTAAATTTATTGTGGTTAAATTTGCCTTAGTTTGTCATTTATAAAAAAAAAAATTAAGTAATATTGTTGGGTAATATGCAGGTATGAATTTGCATTCTCATGTTTTGTATTTTTGTCAATTTTACATTTCATAACACATGAGTGTGCTGTTAGTGTGCACAGGCACTTTGGAAAAAAGTCAGTACTTTTGTTTTTTTACTTGAATACTTACTCTTGTGCAAGTAATTATTTGGAGGACTACTTTTTACTTATACTTGAGTTATATGATTCAAAAGTAACCGTACCACTTCCTGTGCATCTGGAGTTTACGCCACCTTTCACCCACAGTCACCTTGGCTAGCTGCCTGTTTCCCCTCGACCCTGAACGGGATGAACAAAATTGATGGATGGAGTTGTTCTAATGGCAAACAGCATTTAAATTTTAAACTGCCTCATTTTGTCACATCCTGACGCTGACTAAAAGAAAGAGGGAAAGGGAACTTTAGATATACTGCACCAATCAATAACCATCACACAACTACATGGAAGACTATCGTTTTGTTCAAGTGTAAGAATAAAACAAAGAGTGAATATTCATTGTAATGAGGATACTGTTGTTTTCCACTTGATGCTTATCTAGTAGTCTGTTAGGCCCAGCAGAAATAATGAGGTGTAGTTAAACACGATCAGAAAAAGGCCCTGCACAGTATTTAAGGAACAAAGGGGAGTGTCTTGCAGGCTTCCTAACTAACGATCTCTTGACTGAGGGGTGGCTTTGAATTCACCACTGCAAAAACTGTGATTCAAACACAATGCTACATCTTGAGATCTTAATGGTTTACTTCTAAAAGAAATTGTACAATGTAAGTATAACCTATGTTAACGTTGTGGACAGGAGTTAATGACCCAAAAGCAGAACTGCAAAGCAAAACTGCAGCAAAAAAAAACACAACAAAAACATGATAAGGGTGAAAGAGGGTTCCTTCAGCAGGGGGCAGGAAGGCTGAGGCCAAAAAGGGATACCAAAAGATACCATTTCTAGAACATGTGAAACTAAACTTAATTGTGCTTTTTCTCCAAGCACAATATTCAACATAAAGAAATGCAAACAAATAACACGTTAAACCATGAAGAGGCACAGATCACACTAAATTATTGCTTGGGCCCAATGCTAATCTTCCTGGAGAAATTCCAGAATGTCAAAACCACTTTCTAGCTCCAATTGATCTATGGCTCAAATCGATGGTGGGATGTTTTTTGTAAGGTGGAACAAACCCTGTATGGAACCTTGACCCGTGACAAAATGAATTACAAAACAGCCGACATTTCCAAAGCAGGTGAATTATATTATATTAATATACATTATTTGTATCTTGCAAAAAACAAAAAAGTCATCTTCTGGCAGCATACATCCTGCAATATTGTTTGTTCACCTCTATAACCTTGACGCAGATAGAGGTGAGGAAGAATACATTCATCCATCCATTTTCTGAGCCGCTTATCCTCACTAGGGTCGCGGGCGTGCTGGAGCCTATCCCAGCTGTCATCACAGTTCTGAGGACCCGGGGATTGAACCCGGGTCCTCAGAACTGTGAGGCTGACGCTCTAACCAGTCGGCCACCGTGCCGCAGGAAGAATACATGAACAGGGTTTTCTTCTTTTATTTTTAAAATACAGTAAAAACACCTCTGAGTTGCAGTTTAGGATAACCAGGTCACACAATTTTGTTCTGACCACTGGAGCTCGAAATTAAAGTGCAAGGTGGAACACTGGGGGAGCAGCTTATACAACCCCAATTCCAATGAAGTTGGGACGTTGTGTTAAACATAAATAGAAACAGAATACTATGATTTGCAAATGATGTTCAACCTATATTTAATTGAATACACGACAAAGACAATATATTTCATGTTAAAACTGATCAACTTTATTGTTTTGAGCAAATAATCATTAACTTAGAATTTTATGGCTGGAACATGTTCCAAACAAGTTGGGACAGGGTCATGTTTACCACTGTGTTACATCACCTTTTCTTTTAACAACATTCAATAAACGTTTGGGAACTTTGGACACTAATTGTTGTAGCTTTGTAGGTGGAATTATTTCCCATTCTTGCTTGATGTACAGCTTCAGCTGTTCAACAGTACGGTGTCTCCGTTGTCGTATTTTACGCTTCATAATGCACCACACATTTTCAATGGGAGACAGGTTTGGACTGCAGGCAGGCCAGTCTAGTACCTGCACTCTTTTACTACGAAGCCACGCTGTTGTAACACGTGCAGAATGTGGTTTGGCATTGTCTTGCTGAAATAAGCAGGGGCGTCCATGAAAAAGACGTTGCATGGATGGCAGCATATGTTTCTCCAAAACCTTTATGTACCTTTCAGCATTAATGGTGTCTTCACAGATGTGTAAGTTACCCATGCCATTGGCACTAACACAGCCCCATACCATCACAGATTCTGGCTTTTGAACTTTGCGTCCATAACAGTCCAGATGGTTCTTTTCCTCTTTGGACCGGAGGACACGACAGAACACTTTTCCACTTTTCATCAGTCCATCTTAGATGAGCTCGGGCCCAGAGAAGCCGGCGGCGTTTCTGGGTGTTGTTGATAAATGGCTTTTGCTTTGCATAGTAGACTTTCAAGTTGCATTTACGGATGTAGCGCTGAACTGTATTTATTGACATTGGTTTTCTGAGGTGTTCCTGAGCCCATGTGGTGATATCCTTTACACATTCATGTCGGTTTTTGATACAGTGCCGCCTGAGCGATCGAAGGTCACTTGCATTCACTTTTGGTTTTCAGCCTTGCCGCTTACATGTAATTATTTCTCCAGATTCTCTGAACCTTTTGATGATATTATGGACCGGAGATGAGGAAATCCTTAAATTGCTTGCAATTGTACGTTGAGGAACATTGTCCTTAAACTGTTCGACTATTTTCTCACGCACTTCAAAGAGGTGAACCTCGCCCCATCTTTGCTTGTGAATGACTGAGCAATTCAGGGAATTCAGGGAAGCTCCTTTTATACCCAATCATTAGCCTGTTCACCTGTGGGATGTTCCAAACAGGTGTTTGATGAGCATTTCTCAACTTTCTCAGTCTTTTTTACCACCTGTCCCAGCTTATTTGGAACGTGTTGCAACCATAAAATTCTAAGTTCATGATTATTTGCTAAAAACAATAAAGATTATCAGTTTGAACATTAAATATCTTGTCTTTGTAGTGTCCTTCCATCCATCCATTTTCTGAGCTGCTTCGCCTCACTCGGGTCGCGGGCGTGCTGGAGCCTATCCCAGCTATCATCAGGTAGGAGGCGGGGTACACCCTGAACTGGTTGCCAGCCAATCGCAGGGCACATACAAACAAACAACCATTCGCACTCACATTCACGGGCAATTTAGAGTTGTCAATTAACCTACCACGCATGTTTTTGGGATGTGGAAGGAAACCGGAGAGCCCGGAGAAAATCCACACAGGCACGGGGAGAACATGCAAACTCCACACAGGCGGGGCCGGGGATTGAACCCCAGTGCTCAGAACTGTGAGGAAGACGCTCTAACCAGTAGACCACGTGCCACCAGTCTTTGCAGTGTATTCAATTAAGTGTAGGTTTAACATGATTTGCAAATCATTCTGTTTTTATGTTTAACACAACCTCCCAACTTCATTGGAATTGGGGTTGTAAATGGGCTAGCAGCACACAGGTTCAGGATTTTCTCCAGACTGGGAACCCCGCTATGTGCGTGCGTGCGCATGTGTGCACCTGGCCACAGATGCACACACGCCCAATGAATTTTTACTTTAAAAAAAAGAAATGAATACATACTTTGTTTCCAATAGGGCGGCACGGTGGAACGGTGATTAGAGCGTCAGCCTCACAGTTCTGAGGACCCGGGTTCAATCCCCGGCCCCGCCTGTGTGGAGTTTGCAAGTTCTCCCCGTGCCTGCGTGGGTTTTCTCCGGGCACTCCGGTTTCCTCCCACATCCCAAAAAGATGCATTAATTGGAGACTCTAAAATTGCCCGGAGGTGTGACTGTGAGTGCGAATGGTTGTTTGTTTGTATGTGCCCTGCGATTGGCTGGCAACCAGTTCAGGGTGTACCCCGCCTCCTGCCTGATGATAGCTGGGATAGGCTCCAGCACGCCCGCAACCCTCGTGAGGAGAAGCGGCTCAGAAAATGGATGGATGGATGTTTCCAATAGTGATGTGTGTGTGTCACAGGGAGTGTTCATGTACAGACATGTAAATTTGTGTGTTGGACAGTGAAACCAATATTCCTGGGGCTGATTTTGAGTATCCTTAAAATAATATAGGCTATAATATATGGGCATTCATTTGGGATTTTTATTAGGGCTTAATAAAAGGCCCACTCAAGACACTGTGTGTGTGTGCATGTGTGTGTGTGCGTCTTACTGTGTGTCTGTGTGTGTTATTACGTTGGTTCTTAAATCATGCAGATGAAGTGTATACTTTTAAACAATTGCTCCATTGATTTTATTTCATGTAATTTTTATTAATGCCAGAGGCCGTTCCACAGGCATGCAGGTAAGGGACATATAATCATGATTGTTTTGTGACTTGAAATTGAATTATTGCCTTTGTTGCAAGGAATTGAAATTAAAAATAGGACAAGACTATATCCATTTTGATAAACAAGGAATGTGTATATTTAAAGTGTATATCTTATACCTTATATTTTTGAGCTACACTTGTTAAGTTTACAATGTTTTTGTTTTGTTTTTAGAACTGTTGCCTGTATATAAGATGACAGAGTCTATTTTCCTTTTGAAAATGCACAGATGTTTGTCTCTCTCTATCTCTCTCACTTCCTCAAACATTTTCCCTATTTGCAGCAGAAAGACTTTTTAAAAAACTGCACAGATGCAGTTGGGCATTATGCAGTGAATGAATAAAACATATTATGAACCTTACAATGCATTTCATGTTTTTAAACCTCAACTTTTCGAGGTCAAAAGTTTGGTGAGTGTGGTTTTTACACAAAGTATGTAAGAAACTAAATACAGTCATGATTATTATTTTCTTACAGGTCATAGGCTTTAGAACACCCCTCACCCCATTTTCCCAGCTTTTGCTTCTTGAAAATGTCATAGTTCTAGTCTAATAAAAAGCTTAAAATGGTACAAATTAAATGGTGAACTGCCAGAGGTAAAACAAACAAACAAATAAAACAAAAAACAGGTAAGTTTACCCAACATTGAAAAATGTTGGTGAAGACATGCAATAACTAACCAAGAGAACAAGATGAAAGAGGAGAGAAATGGGCAGGACAGGACAGGACGTGGGAAATGAGCAAAGCAGTGCTACTGACAAGTGGTGCGGTGGGATTCTTTTTAGTGTCTAAACACCTGTAAGAAACGGTGAGTTGATATTTTAGTATAACCTGTGCTGTGCTTACTGGTCCCAGCTCAAGCAATTAAAGCCTGTAGCATGTCTATCGAACGTATTAGTGAATGAACACCATATCACGTGCATGTTAGTCAACTGGTGTAACTGCTGAGCCGGCACATTGAGGAAGGGTGGGCCCAGCCCCTTCCACCTGCAAAGGGGGGCCCAAGTCAGCGAGCCCGTCCAGCGGGGGACGCAACCAGGGGGACGCCACCCACTCCCCAGGACCCGTGGTGGTCATTTTTAAAGGTAAAAAAAAAAAAAAAAAAAAAAGACAAAATAATTATAAGGTACAATGATATAACCCCATCCATACAACTCATAAGTGCTGGATGGGATTCCACAAAAGTGTTCGTCTTTTATTCAAGCTGCAACTTTTTAAGCCTGGTTTGCACAGCATCAATTTTATTACCAAATGTTACCTAGTCCACTAACAAAAGAGTATAAAATGCCTCCTTCTTGTAGCATATATAGGTTTTGATATAGTGATGGGCATGACAGGGCGGCACGTTGGGCGACTGTTTAGACCGTCTGCCTCACAGTTCTGAGGACCGGGGTTCAATCCCCGGCCCCGCCTGTGTGGACTTTGCATGTTCTCCCCGTGCCTGCGTGGGTTTTTCCGGGCACTCCGGTTTCCTCCCAAAACATGCATGGTAGATTAATTGACAACTCTAAGTTGCCCGTAGGTGTGAATGTGAGTGCGAATGGTTGTTTGTTTGTATGTGCCCTGCGATTGGCTGGCAACCAGTTCAGGGTGTACCCCGCCTCCTGCCCGGTGATAGCTGGGATAGCCTCCAGCACGCCTGCGACCCTAGTGAGGAGAAGCGGCTCAGAAAATGGATGGATGGATGGATGGACACAACTGCTGCTTTTTTGGTAACATGTGAGTTTAATGCATTAATCCTTCCAATCATGCAAGTTTTCTGATTTCTTGAGTCACCATTTTCTACGCCATTTTCTTTCATAGTCGCATAGTTTCATATATGTGATACTGACATGGAATGCGGGAATGAAAATGTCTTGCCAATATTCCGCCTTGAGATAATCAAAGTTCGGATGACAGTTGCAAAATGGAATGCCTGAAGAGTTGGGCAGGGGTGTGATGTTTCACACTTATTATGACATTCACTGCTCCTCAGGTCTTGTATTGAAAGCAATGTCTGATATGTATTTTATACGTCAGACAAGACACTGGAGCTACTGATGTCATGCATTTAATTGTCTGAATACGAGATGCCATGTCACTGTGTAAAAAATACATGCATTAATGGTAGTACACCACGTTTGCTGGGTATTGTGTAAGGTGCAAAATTAGCATATGGATGTGACATGATCACATTAATACTATATGTGATTAGATATTAACGACCATGCAAAGTGAAAATAAAATGCAGGCATCTCATTTGATGTGTGAATGAGGAAGCACTTGAATGATTTTCATTCTTGAATGAATGAATCCTGAAAAGACCAGAACATATTTTTTTCAATAGTACCAGTAATACAAAGTAGAAACTAGTAACATAAACATGGACAAAACTCACCTTTAGTTATATTGTTCAATCATCATTTCCGTGGAAACAATCTATTGATGATATCTGCATGATGCTAGATACATTTAATGAAGAAAAAAAAAAACATAATGTTTATATCTGGGAGAAAAACATAGAGAGTGGAATAAAAAGCCGCATATCTGGAGGGAAGGTTTTATCGAATATAAAACAATATCTCTTGCTTAATATTTAAGTGTCCATCAATTACAAAATTCCTGAATAAAACATAAATACAAGTATGCACCTATGAAAACCAGGAGGCTTGCACATCAGATGTCTTCAGCACTCCCTTGATATCAATACTGTATGTTACGCAGCTTTTAATTTCGTAAAAACAGTTATGGGAAGTTTGTTTTGAAAAATGAATACACCTGAGTAGACACCAAACATTTATATTTGCATGACTGTTTATTCAAATGTGATAGTAATACATTATGCATGAATGTGTTCAAACAATAAACCATGAATTCAAAGTGGGCTGTATTACATAAGCTTCCCTTTGATCATTCCATGAAGAATCAAGTTTACAAGGAAATCAAGACAGAATACTAAAACCACAGCTGTATCATTAAAACACCTCTCTAATGGGTTTCAACATTAACTTAACATTGTAAATAGGCAATTTACAATGTAGGGGTTCACATTTTATAAAATGCAACTTTAAATGTAATTACACTGCAACAAAATAGTATCCATCATAACATCTGGTGCAGATTCATCCAAATTCACATCCATATTTTTTACAGTTTTCAAATTGCTCTGCTTGGTTTTGTCTATCTTACTTCCCTTGATATGATGAGACATTTCCATACAGATTGCAAGTGTTTGTGCGCCGCCAAAAGTTTATGTGGGTAATGTAGACAATTAAGCTACCATGCATGTTTTTGGAATGTGGGAGGAAACTGGAGTACACAGAGAAAACCCACGCAGGCACAGAGAGAACATGGCAAACTCCACACAGGAAAGGCCGGATTTAAACCGGGTCCTCAGAACTGTGAGGCAGATGTGCTAACCAGTCGGCCAAATTGCCGCCCTTTCACCACAGCTATAAGCCCTAAAAATGAGATAGGTAGGCTGTTCCAACGTTTAAATCCAACGTTTTAAATAACAGTTTTTTTTTTCCAGGGGAGGTACATGATTTAGATGATCTAACTCTGTAAGTTTTGCTGACATACGGTATTAATGCCGAAATATTTTATATTCCCTGTCGGAACAGGAAAGTTTTGATTTTGTTGGTGGAGATCCGACCTCGAATAAAACCTGTTTTAGTCATAATGTATTATCGACGGGAGAATTTTTTTCTCAACTGTTGGCTACAGCCTATTATTTATTTTGATGTCTGTATTACTTTGTGACAGTGGTCGGTAATTAGCTGGATGAGTGGGGTCTTTCCGTGGTTTCAGTAGTAGTTTTATTGCGGCTGTGTTCATATGGCTTCTAATTAGGCCTTTATCTTTTATCTCTTTCACAGTTCTGAAAAATAGTGGTTCTAGTACAGACCAGAAATGTTTATAAAACTTTTTGGAAAATCCATCAATACCTGAAGCCCTACTTGTTGGCATATTGTTTTACATAGATGGAAATCAGTCGCCTTTCAGCGAAATTCGCCGTTTTGAACTTAAAATAGGCTATTTCCGTGAATCGTACAGATCCGATGAGTTTTTCTGGGGGCGGGGTGTCGCTGTCGTCATAGACTGTTTCGTACTCCTTCAGCGCTGGCAGCGAGAGCCATTCCACACATCCACCATCCACACACAGATGTAATTGTGAATATTACCCCACGGTGGACTAATATGCTGGTGCATCGGCCTGAGGTTCCCTCTGTGCGCTCGGGACCGGCTTTGGATAAATCACAGGAGTTGACAAGACCAGAAAAAACACTTCCGCCCCTTCTGCTGTTAAGAAGTAACGGTACTTTTACTCCATTACAATGATCTAAATGTTGGTCGCTACTTTTATTCATCAATTATTGCTTATTTATCAACTATTTCGGGAGCGAGCCTACGACTTAGACATAGCATTAGCGCTGTTTGCTCCAATCCAGTTTAAGACCTAGTGACGTTTAAGTCTAGTTCACCAATCAAACGACACAAGAAAGTCACATGACCTCACACAACGTCTTCTGTTGGGCTTCCTGAGCGTAGGTATTAAAACTAGATAAGCCAGCCCGGCTGATCATCGTGTTTACATTTAGACGAACAAAAACAACAGCTTTCATGTATTGTAGTATTTGTCTGGCACTTTCTGCCCAAACGTGGATATTTCAGCTCACTTCTAACTTGAGAAAACACTGTTTAGTAACTTGCTGAGGTTTTGTTGTAGTTTTGACTGTGCATACACACACGCCCACACACAGCAACATCAGAATTTGCACAATTTGCATTTTATTTTGTAAATGTATTTTTTTTAATTAATGTTCATGCTATGGTTAAAAAATCCGAAGTTACTCAGTATTTACTCAGTACTTGAGTAATTATTTCACTGTGTACTTTTTAATCTTACTCAAGTAATTTTTTGGAGGACTACTTTTTACTTTTACTTGAGTCACATTATTGTCAACAGTATTCTTACTTGAGTACAATATTTGGCTACTCTCCACACCTCTGGAGCGGATGTTTGCTCATCAGATCAGCCAGTGTCGCACTAGTTGCACTAGTCTTTTGTATTTTCGCGTAGAGGTGCTGGGGTTCGTGGCCGTAGTTGTGGTCCAAGTGGAACAGCGAACCACACGTAACATTGGCGACAAGAGTTGATCCGCTAGTACATTTTGTATTAATTAGGAAACGCGCCTACATTTATCTAATTAGTTTACGGATGTTAAAGTTAAATGTATTCAGCGACGGAGCGATGTTAGGGATTATGTCACAACACAGAATGAACTAACTTCAAATTTAGCAATGGCCAATAAAAACGAAAAATATTGTACTTAATATTTTCCTGGAGGATGCATTTGGGATTAGCCTTTGAAGTTGGTAAAAGTGAAAAATTAAGTGAAACAAACAATGATTGTAGTCAATTATTTTCCAGAATGACAGCGCTGAAAGAGGAGGATGCTATTCATGTGGCACAGCTTGAAATTGGCATCAGGTGCAGGTGGAGATGGGCCTGGCTCAAGTTGGAGGCCAAAACAAAAAAGCAAAGAAATGAGGCAAATTTAATTTGAATACTAAATTTGTACATCAACATGTACTCGAGCGATATTTTTGAGCGCCGTGTACCACATAAAATCAGTTAGAGCTCAGCAAGCACAACCAAGCACAACCAGTCCGTAACCTCCAACAGTACTCTGTTGGAGGTTACGGACTGTAAGGTAGTAGTAGGGGAAAGTGTGGTTGAACAGCATAGGATGGTGGTTTGTAAAATGACTCTGGTGGTGGGGAGGTAGATCGGCGGATCAGAAAGTCATAGAAGTGGAACAGTTGGAGGAAGGTGTCAAGTGTGTTATGTGACATAACAGTCTCTGCAAGGATGAAGGGCAAAGTTTATAGGGCAGTGGTGAGGCCAGCCATGATGTACGGCTTGAAGACAAAGGCAGAGCAGAGAACCACGTGGTGGAAGCTGAGAAAGGAAGAGTGTTGTGCGTTTTTTCAGGAAGAGCTCAGACAGGCTCTCGGTGGACAGGAGGACCTTCCAGAAGACTGGACTACTACAGCCAAGGTGATCAGAGAGACAGGCAGGAGAGTGCTTGGTGTATCTTTTGGCAGGAAAGGAGAGAAGGAGACCTGGTGGTGGAACCTCAAACTACAGGAAATCATACAAGGAAAGAGACTACCTAAGAAGAAGTGGGACACTGAGAGGACCGAGGAGAGGAGAAAGGAATACACTGAGATGCGACATAAGGCAAAGGTAGAGGTGGCAAAGGCCAAACAACTGGCATATGTTGACATGTATGCCAGGTTAGACACTAAAGAAAGAGAAAAGGTTGGCCAGACAGAGGGCTAGAGATGGGAAGGATGTGCAGCAGGTTAGGCTGGTTAAGGATAGAGATGGAAAATGTGTTGACTGGTGCCAGTAGTGTGCTGAATAGATGGAAAGAATACTTTGAGGAGTTGATGAATGAGGAAAATGAGAGAGAAGGAAGAGTAGAGGAGCCAAGTGGCTTTTGATACTGAAGATCATTATATACTGCTGAACATGTTGGAAATGTGCATGGGACAAAATGGAACAGTCCTTAAATGGTTCCCACCTGGAGGAAGGGAGTTATTTTGTAACCATTGGAAGTGTTTTTTATTTTATTTTATTTTATTTTTTTCTCTTTGTTTTACATGTGCCGCACGGTGACCGACTGGTTAGAGCGACAGCCTCACAGTTCTGAGGACCGGGGTTCAATCCCCGGCCCCGCCTGTGTGGCGTTTGCATGTTCTCCCCGTGACTGCGTGGGTTTTCTTGGGGCACTCCGGTTTCTTCGCACATCCCAAAAACATGCATGGTAGTTTAATTGACAACACTAAATTGCCCGTAGGAATGTGAGTGCGAATGGTTGTCTGTTTGTATGTGCCCTGCGATTGGCTGGCAACCAGTTCAGGGTGTACCCCGCCTCCTGCCCGATGATAGCTGGGATAGGCTTCAGAACGCCCGCGACCCTAGTGAGGAGAAGCGGCTCAGAAAATGGATGGAGAAAATGGATGTTTTAAATGTTTAGAAGCTGTTTTTTTTCTTTGTTTTTAAATGTTTTAATCATGTAAAGCACATCGAGTTACCTTGTGTATGAAATGCACTATATAAATAAATATAAAATTTGCTTTGCTTTGCCAAGTGTGGTGGACCAGGAAGTGGCAATGATGAGTAACGGGGAAGTTAGAAAGGCATTAAAGAGGATGGAAAATGGAAGGCATTTGGTCCTGATGACATTCCTGTGGTGGTATGGAAGCATCTAGGAGAGGTGGCTGTGGAGGTTTTGACCAGCTTGTTCAACAGAATTCTAGCGGGTGAGAAGATGCCTGAGGAATGGAGGAAAAGTGTGCTGGTGCCCATTATTTTAAGAACAAGGGTGATGTGCAGAGCTGTGGGAACTCTAGAGGAATAAAGTTGATGAGCCACACAATGAAGTTATGGGAAAGAGTAGTTGAGGCTAGACTCTGGACAGAAGTGAGCATTTGCGAACAACAGTATGGTTTCATGCCCAGAAAGCGTACCACAGATGCATTATTTGCCTTGAGGATGTTGATGGAAAAGTACAGAGAAGGCCAGAAGGAGCGACATTGTGTATTTGTGGATCTACAGAAAGCGTATGTACCCAGAGAGGAACTGTGGTACTGCATGTGGAAGTCTGAAGTGACACAGAAGTATGTTAGAATAATACAGGACATGTATGAGGGCAGCAGAACAGTGGTGAGGTGTGCTGTAGGTATCCATCCATTTTCTGAGCCGCTTATCCTTACAAGGGTCGCGGGAGTGCTGGAACCTATCCCAGCTATCATCGGGCAGGAGGCGGGGTACACCCTGAACTGGTTGCCAGCCAATCGCAGGGCACATACAAACAAACAACAATTCACACTCACATTCACACTTACGGGCAACTTAGAGACTTCAATTAACCTACCATGCTTGTTTTGGGGATGTGGGAGGAAACCGGAGTACCCGGAGAAACCCCACGCAGGCACGGGGAGAACATGCAAACTCCACACAGGCGAGGCCGGGGATGAACCCCGGTCCTCAGAAATGTGAGGCAGATGCTCTAACCAGTCGCCCACCATGCCGCCCGTGCTGTAGGTATGACAGACGAATTTAAGGTGGAGGTGGGACTGCATCAGGGATCAGCTCTGAGCCACTTCCTGTTTGCAGTGGTGATGGATAGGCTGACAGATGAGGTTAGACAGGAATCCCCGTGGACCATGATGTTTGCAGATGACATTGTGATCTGCAGTGAAAGCAGGCAGCAGGTGGAGGAACAGTTAGAAAGATGGAGGCATGCACTGGAAAGGAGAGGAATGAAGACTAGCCGAAGTAAAACAGAATATATGTGCATGAATGAGAGGGGTGGAGGGGGAAAAGTGTGGCTACAGGGAGAAGAGATAGCAAGCGTGGAGGACTTTAAATACTTGGGGTCAACAGTCCAGAGCAATGGTGAGTGTGGTAAGTAAGTGAAGAAATGGGTCCAAGCAGGTTGGAACAGGTGGAGGAAGGTGTCAGGTGTGTTATGTGACAGAAGACTCTCTGCTAGGATGAAGGGCAAAGTTTATAAAACGGTGTTGAGGCCAGCCATGATGATGGGATTAGAGACAGTGGCACCGAAGAGACAACAGGAAGCAGAGCTGGAGGTGGCGGAAATGAAGATGTTGAGGTTCGCTCTCGGAGTGACCAGGTTGGATAAAATTAAAAATGATCTCATCAGAGTTTCGATGTTTTGGAGACAAAGTTAGAGAGGACAGATGCGTCTAGAGGAGAGAGAGTGAGTATATTGGTAAAAGGATGATGAGGATGGAGCTAGAGGAAGACCCAAAGAGAAGGTTGATGGATGTCGTGAGGGAAGGCATGAGGGCAGTTTGTGTTATAGAGGAAGATGCAGGAGATAGGCTTACATGGAAAAGGATGACACGCTGTGGCGACCCCGAATGGGACAAGCCGAAAGGAAAAGAAGGTCTTTAATATATGATTAAGTACAATATTACTGAGTGCTATTTTTCCTCATTAAAATACACATTCCAACAAATTAATGGAATTTTCATTCATTTCAATGGGAAAAGATGATTTGGGAAAAAGTGTTTTGAGTTAAGAGCTACGTCACAGAACGAATTATAGTGCAACACAACAGACCAAAAAAATGTCTTGCAAATTTGACACATCACAGAAAAGTGTCTGCTGGACAATGAATAAATGGATTTTTAAAAAATGTCAAATTATGTGAAATCAGGTTACAAAATGGTCAAGAATTGAGACATTCTTTCAGCTTCCAGACGCTGTGGGCTTGTTGCCAAATGCTCTCAAAATCCTGACACCCCAGAACTTTCAGCTGTCAATCAAAGACGTGCCTCCTCTCACGGCTCCTCCTTGGCGGGGAGAGTTGAATTCGTAGTGATTGCACATGCTCTCACAGGCCGCAGAGACAATCTGGGACGGTCAACCCTAGGTCTCCTTTGAAATTCAGCAGGCCGTTCATCGATGGCGAGAGGGTCATCAGCCATGTCATGTCATGAGGAGGAGGAGGGGCAAAAGGAGGGCGGACGTCCGGCTGCTTTTCTACGCACTTGCAAGATAGCAAGGGGCAGCAGATCCAGTTTGCTTTGCCGCTACCTCGCAACGAAACGCGTGTGGGGCCATGCGGCAGAGACCCTGTAGCCCAAATATCGCAAAACATACAGTATTACACTTCAGGGAAGATTATTTTTTTTTACGAGTTGTGGGCATAATGTGATGGCCAACTGTATGCTACACTGGTATTAATGGGTCAGGTTAATGAATGAGGAAATGGCAATTCCACCAAATGGCCAATGCGTGGAATAAAGGCTCTTGGTGTTTATATAGTGGAGGAAGGCCTCATGCTAGAAAGTTTACGCCCCAGCGTGTTGACGTTACGGGGCTAGTTTTTAGCCCTGCCCAGAAAATCAGTCATAAGAGATGAAGAAAAAGAGTTTCAAGCTATATCTCAACAATTCAGTACTATATTGTTGTCAGTCTTTGCACGTTTTCACCACTTCAAACATATTCAATGTGTTTCGAAACAAAACAAGGATATGCGTTTGGTCACCCATTTTAACTCATATTTTAAGGCACCACTGTACTTCGATCATGTCCTCTCAAAAACAAACTCTCCATCCATCCATCCATTTTCTGAGCCGCTTTTCCTCACAAGGGTCGCGGGCATGCTGGAGCCTATCCCTGCCATCATCGGGCAGGAGGCGGGGTACACCCTGAACTGGTCGCCAGCCAATCGCAGGGCACATACAAACAAACAACCATTTGCACTCACATGCCTACGGGCAATTTATAGTTGTCAATTAACCTACCATGCATGTTTTTGGCATGTGCGAGGAAACCGGAGTGCCCGGAGAAAACCCATGCAGTCACGGGGAGAACATGCAAACGCCACACAGGCGGGGCTGGGGATTGAACCCCGCTCCTCAGAACTATGAGGCAGACGCTCGAACCAGTCGACCACTGTGCCACCACAAACTTTCCAGTTTTGGTAATTCTCCACCCACTCAAGAATTAAATAACCATTTACGCTTCTACCAGCCGGTTAATTGAAATTGTATTAAGGTTATTCCTGTTGGGTGAGGCTAATATCTATCTAAAAGACTTTTTGTGACCTATGTCACAACCTGAACCTTTTTAACATCAACTCGATTTTCCAATATTCTTTTGGCATCCCCAGGATTGTCCTGGTGTCACACTGAATATCAAATGCATCTGCTGTTGCTACTGGAGACATTTTATGCGAAGAAGTGAGATTCTTGGATTTGCAAGTGGATTGGATAGTGTCAGCATGCATTAGAGTGAGGGTAATTGGGATTGAGTGCTAATAGACTCTTGGACAAATTGGAAATACACCCCAGCTGTTAAGGCACAGAGACGTCCTTCACGGATAAGACAGAAAGAACGCTGTGCATACCAACAAATGTAGACAATGGGAAATCTATCAATGATCCCGGTTACTTAGATTTTAAATACTCCATTAATCCACAATCAATTAATTGAGTCAGATCTGACCTTCAGTCTATGACTTTTGTGGTGCTCAACCTTACCAAGCTCATTAAATGATAAAAGCAACTTAAGAGGCCAAATGAAACAAACATTTTGTTTATCTTTCATATAATGTATGCGCTACCTTTTTACTGACACTATGGCCTTACAAATGTGTCTTTGCAAATACCACTGTATGTTGCATTATGCTTTTTTTATATTTATTTTTTGCTCCCAGAGATTCCTTGCATGATTCTTTTGGTTAATCATGTGCAGTAAAAATAGCCCTGTAAACACTGAGAACATTCTCTACCATAATCAATCATAGACACTATCATGTATAGTGCCAGTATCAACAATTGTTTAGGCTTTTATCATTTTCTTGTTTGCACCAAATGTTGATGCTCAAGCAGGCCTAGTATAAAGGCGACAAGCATAAAAAACAACCCACCCTGAAGAGCCATACAATAAATGATCCTATCCATCCATTTCTTATATACTGCTTGTCCTCAATAGGGTCGTGGTTAATATGATACCACATACCAAAATGTGAGGTACAAATATACAATGACGCTATTTCTAATAATTTTGTTACCTCGTCTAGCTCCATGAGGAGGTCAGAATATGAGGAACAACTCTGCGTGACTACACTTACAGTAATACAAATATTGTTAAATGAAGATCTCTGACAGTGCATTCAAAACGGAGCATGTGTGTCTTTGTAAAAAGTGATGTTTTGATGGAGCCCATGTGCCGGACTTTATTAGTGCAGGTGTAGCTAATTGTTTTGGCTGATTGGTTTTCCACATATAGTATTGTTCTTTTAACACAAACTGTAATAGCAGCCATTTTAAAGTGGACCAACATGATTTTCTGTAAATCAGCTATGCTTGATTATAGAGCCTTTGTTTAAATATACAACTGTCAAAGAAAGCAATTAAGTAATTTCTTATTGCCAGCTGGCTGGTTTGTATAATTGTCACTGCACGTATCGTCGGATAAATTTGCTGCTTCCCTGGCAGTTGGGAATGTTGGCCCATCTTCAGGCTTTCTCAGTTTCTCTTTCTGACTCCAAAAGTCCTTCTAAAGAGAAAGGTGAAATAGCTTCTCCATAATTGAATGGACGTTTCCAAAGATAAGCAGATAAGTGAAGCATCGTTTTTTCTTAACTGAATATCAGAGAGTCTTGTTAAAAGAAGAAAGTAAAACCCGTCTACAGTGAAACCCTATACTACAGTATACAGTATGGTATACATAGGGAATAGGGACTGATCCTTGCAGCAAATAGCGCAACACTGTAATTGATGCCTAACTAAAAATTTTCATATTTGTTAAAATTGTAAAAATATTACAAACTGCAGTAAAACACTTTAATTTCTAACCCATTTTACATTACCGTTCAAATCAAATGGTTTTCAGATTTTCTTATTTAAAAAAATAGAACAACGCCCCTGCAACCCTCAAAAATACCAATCTTCAGGCAAAATTTAGACCGCCATCATTTGTGAGTTTGAGTTTTTTTTTAATAGACACTCAGGAGAGAAGAAAACATATACATGCAGCAAAGACTGTAACTTCTTTAGCTAACAACACGGGATAGATCTTAGATCCTCTCCTACATATAAAGATCTTGGAACAATCGAAACGTATCACTTCAACACAGTTCCTTGGCACCATTTATTACTTTCTCATTAGTCAGGGCTTGGGCAGCATACTGTGGGATCTTAAAGTGCCTGGAAAGTCATGTTTATTTTGTTAAGTACATTCAATTTGTTTGAATGTAAGCGCTGAAAACGTGCAAAGACTGGAAACAATTGAGTATTGAATTGTTGAGATATAGCATTAAACAGTTTTCTAGCATCTCAGTTGTCTGGATTTTTTGGGCGCAGCTAAAAACCAGCCCGATGACACGAGTGGGCTGGGACGTATACGTTCGGCCACTTTCTGTGGCTTTATGCCGCAGTTGTGAGTAATTTAGTAATCACAGCTTGACCCATTTCTACCACTCCGTTATGCCGTTAGCTTTCGAGCGATGGCTACAACCTGAAAATGCATCTTCCTTGAAGTGTTACAGTATGTGTTATTTGGGCTACAGTGTCTCTGTCGTGGTGATCCCTGCGTGGCTCACACAACCAGCCAATGGCGAGTTGAACAGCTAGACTGCGAATTGGCCTGCTACTCGCGGCTAATAGTTAGCCGCCAGTGGGCTCGTGGACTGATGGACCGGCGTTGAGTCCATCCAATACTCCACAATCTCACTCCATGTGCCGCGTGTAAATCCACATGACAGAGACACTTAAGGGAACGGTAACAGTTTATTTCGTTCGCTAGCCCGCGAGCTGATGAACTCACGAGTTAAGGAGCTTGCTTGACCGCGGCAGACATCCAAAATGTTAACACCTCACTCCCGGTGCTGTTCTGTGTGGGTCCCCACCTAAAAGAGACACGGGAAAGTTAACTTTTTATTAAAAAGAGCAGCACACATTATTCAAGCTGACTGAACAGACACTTGAGCACATAGTGTATGAGCAAACGTATTTGATTGGCAGGTGAAGGGCTGTCTACATACAGTGTTTTAATATGCTTGACTGTAGAATCAGAGAAACACCCTATGAGCATAAACTGGAATATACTGAAGATGCAGTTAAAATGAGTTATGTCAGGATGTATAGGGAGGCTGTATGAAGCCCTATTTACCTGACCACTTATACCAAGCCAGTCTTAAGCTTTGTGGTGAGCAGGTTATTACAGTACTTTGCTCAGCCTATATAGGAGCAGTGGGTTACTGTGAAACATGTGCTAAGATACACCAAAGGCAGGAAAACAGGGTTAAGCTTTAAAAGAAACGACCGTGAGAAACTAGGTTTACAGTCCTACAGTGATACTGACTGAGTGGCTGATGGCAGCAACAGGCACAGTACCTGTGGTACTGTGTCTGTTGCTGCCATCACCTGTTGATTATCAGCAAGAATAGCTCTCTAGTAAAGTATGGACAATGGAGAAGTAACCTACAGTTGTGCTTTCCACTTGTGAGGTGGAACAAATGGCACTGGCTTCAACCATACAGGAGTTTTTATACTTAGAACAGTTACTTGGAAGTATTGATAACACCAACAATAGTACATGATAACAACCAGGAGACAATTCTTATTGCCAAAACACTGTCATCAGGCAGAGATGTAAACATGGACATAAAGTATCACTCTATCAGGTCTACTGTACATGATGGGAGCGTAACTTTGATTTATTATCCTACCGATGACATGGTTGCTGAAAAAAATAACCAAACCTGTAACAAAGTTGAAACTGAAGAAGCTTGAAGGTATTATTTTTGGACTTTGAAAAGTGTAAAAACAGGTCTACATTCATTTAATATTTTTGTTTTTGAAAATATTTCCTCTGTATGGCGACATTTTTTTTTCATTCCTCCAAAATAAGATATGAAACATAATATGCCTGAATGTAATGAAATGTTTTACTGCACGACCATATTTCTTTGACTCACTGATAAGTTTTTGTAGTGCTCCAAATCAGTTTGGGAATTATAATCACATTTATTGTGTTGTATTTATTTATTGAGACTCTAAATCAGGGGTGTCAAACTCCTTTTTTGTCATGGGCCACATCACAGTTATGGTTCCACTCGGAGGGCCGTTAAGGCTGCAAACCCATATGAATGTATGATTGCCTCTTATTATTACATATACACAAATTAATGGATAATTACTTTTGAAATCAAAAGCCAGCAAAAACAATTTGTTCAACTATGAATCAATTTTATTTTAAAAGTGGGTTTGGAAACAAAAAAATGCCTGCAATATTTCAATATTTTTAAAAGTGAAGCCAATTTGGAATTTTGGTATTTTAGCAAGAAACACAATCAAGTTTATCAGTTTGAACATTAAATATCTTTTAAGTGTC
The DNA here is from genome assembly GCF_024500275.1 of Phycodurus eques. Classification (NCBI taxonomy): domain Eukaryota; kingdom Metazoa; phylum Chordata; class Actinopteri; order Syngnathiformes; family Syngnathidae; genus Phycodurus; species Phycodurus eques. The sequence continues at coordinate 30,608,075 of NC_084526.1, read as the reverse complement.
AATTAAATATAGGTTGAACATGATTTGCCAATCATTGTATTCTGTTTTTATTAATGTTTAACACGTCCCAACTTTATTGGAATTGGGGTTATACATTCACATTGTGCACAAAGCAGGAAACAGCATTTTCCTGTCGACAAACATTTCGAGTGAGGCAATTTCATACACAAATATAAATAGATTTAATTTCTTGTGAGTATCAAAAACACAAGTTATCCATCCATGATATTAAGCTTTTTTTGCATACCAGCCACTATGGCTGTTTTTCCATAGTTACAGGCCACTCAGCATTCTTACTAGCCACAATTTTGATGTTGAATGATTATGTTCAACATGATTAAAGATAGATAAAGATTGAAAGTTCCAGTTGCAGCCACTGAGTATTTGGAAACAGCTCAAAAGTAAATGCTGAAGCAAACTTTCCAGTTTCCAAAGTGGGGGAATAAAGAGTTGACAAAATGTTGGGGGTGGCATAATCTAAACATGCATCAGGTTATTTGACTTATTACAAGGTACTGCACTCGATTTTAGGTCACAATGTAGCTGCTTTCAAAATATGCAATAAATGAAATTACAACTAAATACATTACTGTAGTTTGAACTGTTTCAATAAAATTTTAATGGTGACATTAACTTCTGAATTTATGGGCCCTGTTTAATCGTGCATGGCAAAATGAACTTAAGTGGGATGCTCAATAGTAGTCTTACATTAATTGTGGACATGGGAGTTATGTGAGACACATTACTGTTCAGGAAGTATTGTGGTCGTACTATTCATAAAATGAGTTGTTACTGTATTACGATTTGTTCACAGACTATTTTTTTTTTTTTTACTAGGTTTCAAATTCTATTGTCTATTATTGATTAATTAATATAGAGAAAGAGAGCGCGAGAAAGAGTCTATTTGACTACATCTGGTTGTTAAGAGTTTTTTTGCACTGAAATGAAAACAATAAGAAAACAACACGAGACAAGTTCTGCGATTGGCTGGCGACCAGTTCAGGGTGTACACCGCCTCTCGCCCGAAGATACCTGGGTTAGGCTCCAGCATGCCCATGACCCAAGTGAGGATAAGCAGTACGGAAACTGGATGGATGGCACTAGACAGGTTTTGATACAAAAGTACAATTTAATTGCAAATCAGCATTACGATGATGCCATAACAAACAAGATGGCTGCCGGGGTGCAGCCACACAGTTTGGCAGGTCCCGTGCGTTTGCTTAAAAAATCATCCAAAGATCAAATAGGACCATAGATTATGCTATCAACGTATTCCTTTGCTGTTTGGATAGAAAAAAAAAAAGCAACGTATTCCTTTGCTCTATCTTCTGCTAAATTCAACATGTCCAAGAAAAAGGGACACTCTAACTTTGTATCCAGCCAGATGGAGTCAGCACATGCTATTCACATGGGTACTGGACTATGGCCATGCCAGGCCACCCCCAGGTGAGCAGGAACAGGCTGTCACAGGCAAACCATTCCTGGGTGTTTTTAATCTCTTGCTGATACTTCTTTTGGCTGGTGATGTTGAACTAAACCCTGGGCCAGTGCTAGCTGAGCCTCCACCTCTGCTACCTGGGCCAACATCACTGCCAACTGGGCCTTTACCTCGAGCAGCCGGGCTAATGCTAGATCAGCTAACATCATTGCTAGCTAGGCCTCCACCTCTACCGGCTGGGCCTCCACCTCTGCCACCTGGGCCAACACCACTGCTAGTTGGGCCTCCACCACTGCGAGCTGGGCCTCCGCCATTGCCGGCTGGGCCTCCACCACTGCTAGCTCGGCTTCCACCTCTGCTAGCTGGGCCTCTACCACTGCCACCTGGGCCAACACCACTGCTAGTTGGGCCTCCATCACTGCTAGCTGGGCCTCCATCACTGCTAGCTGGGCCTCCACCACTGCTGGCCGGGCCTCCACCACTGCGAGCCGGGCCTCCACCATTGCCGGCTGGGCCTCCACCACTGCTAGCTGGGCCTCCACCTCTGCTAGCTGGGCCTCCACCATTGCCGGCTGGGCCTCCACCACTGCTGGTTTGGTTGGGCTAGCTGGGCCTCCATCTCTGCAAGCTGGGCATCCACCACTGCTAGCTGGGCCTCCACCATTGCTGGCTGGGCCTCCACCACTGCTCGCTGGGCCTCCACCTCTGCTAGCTGGGCCTCCACCACTGCTAGCTGGGCTTCCGCCTCTGCTGGTTGGGCCTCTGCCTCTGCTGGCTGGGCCTCCACCACTGCCGGCTGGGCCTCCACCTCTACCGGCTGGGCCTCCACCACTGCCGGCTGGGCCTCCACCACTGCCACCTGTCCCTCCACCTCTGCCGGCTGGGCTTCCACCTCTGCTAGCTGGGGCTCCTCCACTGCTGGCTGATGCGGAAGCTGGCAGCGTAAAGCTATATGCAAACATTGCCAATAAAAGAAACAGGGGGCTGCCAAACCCCGCAATACTAAAGCACCGGAAATGCAGGGTGTTCCAAACCGTTAATAACTCTAAATTAATATGGGACTCAACACGTAAACCAAAAGGCATTCTTTGTGCAGACTTAAATATACGAAGCATTTTAACGGAAAGTGATCAGGTCAATCACCTTCTCACTGACTCAAATATTGACTTCCTCTGCCTATCTGAGACATGGCTCCATGAATCTTCGCCCTCAGCAATACTATCTGTACCTGGTTATAAAATGTTTAGAAATGACAGACAGGGTTCTAAGGGAGGAGGTGTTATGATTTATGCCAAGGACACTTAATTGTAAAGAAATACATGTTACAGATGAGAATGGATTAGAATTTATTGGACTAACTGTTTCTTTGTCACAGCAAATGTCTTTTATTCTTGTAATTATTTATAGGCCTCCCTCATCAAATGCAGCTTTTTATGAAAAGCTGGAAATGTTACTGAAACAACTCAATCTTGCAAAAGAGGTGATAATAATGGGTGACCTAAATGTTAATTGGGAAGTTTACAAAGTTAGGAAAAAATTTAAAAGGGTTATGGATGATATGGATATGACTCAGGTAATTAATGGCCCTACGAGAATTACAAACTCCACCCGAACTCAGATTGATCTAGCTTTTACTGATCGGCCAGAAAGAATCTTGAAGCCATACAATATGCTCACAGGATTGTCTGATCACAATCTTATAATGGTCACAAGAAAATTAAATAAAAAGCGCTTCAAACCCTTGGCCACCACTGAATCCAATAGGATACCAAAACACTGAACTACAAAATTTACAAGATTCTATCCAAGAAGTAAACTGGGATGTATTACTCGCTGGTAAAAAAAAATTCGATGAGGATTGTTCTAAATTTGCCAACAAAATACAAGAAATTATTATACAATTTACATGGATAATAAAACTAAAAGCTAGAAAGAATGGCCTTCCTTGGTTAAACACATTTATTATGAAACTGATGAAAGAACGTGATCATTCCTTGAAGTTGTCGGTCAAATCAGGATACAGTAGACACCACTTTATTTAACTGAGAAATAGGGTAGTGAAAGAAATAAGAAAATCTAAAGCTGACTTTTTTATTACTGCTTTGAATAGTGCAAAGGGAAATTCCAAAATAACCTGAAAAAACTATTGGGTGATACACAAAATAACAAAACAAAACTAATGCAAATTAAATTAAATGGAAACATCCTAGGCGGCACGGTGGCCGACTGGTTAGAGCGTCAGCCTCACAGTTCTGAGGACCCGGGTTCAATCCCCGACCCCGACTGTGTGGAGTTTGCATGTTCTCCCCGTGCCTGCGTGGGTTTTCTCCGGGCACTCCGGTTTCCTCCCACATCCCAAAAAACATGCATAAATTGGATACTCTAAATTGCCCGTAGGTGTGACTGTGAGTGCGAATGGTTGTCTGTTTGTATGTGCCCTGCGATTGGCTGGCAACCAGTTCAGGGTGTACCCCGCCTCCTGCCCGATGACAGCTGGGATAGGCTCCAGCACGCCCGCGACCCTAGTGAGGATAAGCGGCTCAGAAAATGGATGGATGGATGGATGGATGGAAACATCCTGACGGAACCTCAAGTGATGGCTGATGCTTTTAACAACTACTTCATTGAATCTGTGTCAGAAATCTCTTCGAAACAAAGGAAGGAATACCCTGCATTGTCTGCAACACAGTTCTTCACTATTACAAATATTACTGAGACCAAAGTTATCGATTTAATTCTTTCACTCAAACCATCTAAGGCAAAGGATATTTTTGGAATGGACACGAGCATGCTCAAAGATCTAGGTTCAACTCTTGCTACTCCTATTGCTTCAATCATTAATCTTTCAATTTCATCTGGTCACTTTCCAAAGGCCTGGAAATCTGCTATTGTTATCCCTGTCTTTAAATCTGGTGATTCAACTTCTCTGAATAACTACTGACCTGTAAGCATTCCATTTCCAAAATTGCAGAAAAATGGGTGTCAGAGCAGATTGTCCATTATTTAAACAGCAGCTCCCCCTCTCTCCACGCCATGCAGTTTGGTTTCAGATCCAAGCATTCCACTGAAATGCCTACATGCCTCTTCATTGAGAAAATAAAATCTTCTCTCGACAAGGGTGGAGTTGTTGAGGCGGTGTTCTTGGACCTCAGGAAAGCTTTCGATACAGTAAATCACTCTGTTCTTCTTGCCAAGCTCTCAAAATTTAACTTCTCTCGCAAAGCTGTGAGCTGGATTGAATCATATCTGCATGACCGAACACAATCTGTATCAGTTAACAACTGCAGATCAGAGTCTCTTAGGCTAACCTCTGGAGTCCCTCAGGGATCAACATTAGGCCCCCTTTTATTTAGTCTTTATATCAACGATTTGCCCACTGTTTGTTCTGAAGCAGAGTGCGTAATGTATGCAGACGACACGGTTTTCTTTGTTCATGGTCGCTCCAAAGATACTGTTGCTGCTAAATTCACTAATACAATGTCCTGTGTCACAACTTGGTTGCAGGAGTGCTGTCTACAGCTAAACGTTTCTAAAACTGTAGGCATGTATTTCACTAAAACAAATAGAGTATCACCTGACCCCGACATACTTGTTAAAGGAGAAAAAATGCAAATTGTCAGCCAATACAAATATCTCTAATAAGCCCTTGGGTTAATAAGCCCATTTTGACAAATTGTGTAGAAATATCAAATTAAACCTCACAAATTCTTGTGCAATTCGAAATGAAATGTCAACTGAAGCCGCAAAAATTTACTTGCATTCAATGATTCTTAGTAACTTTAACTATTGCATAACCAGTTGGTCCCAGGCTGGTCAGAATGCAAAAAAAACATTGGAAGTTTTGTACAAACAAGTAATTAAAGTGATGGATAAAAAACCAAGGCACTATCATCACTGTACAATTTAAAAAAAATACAGTCTTCACATAGTTGCAGATTTAAATTTGATTTATAAAGTACTGCATGATTTGGGCGGCACGGTGGCCGACTGGTTAGAGCGTCAGCCTCACAGTTCTGAGGACCCGGGTTCAATCCCCGGCCCCGACTGTGTGGAGTTTGCATGTTCTCCCCGTGCCTGCGTGGGTTTTCTTGGGGCACTCCGGTTTCCTCCCACATCCCAAAAACATGCATAAATTGGAGACTCTAAATTGCCCGTAGGTGTGACTGTGAGTGCGAATGGTTGTCTGTTTGTATGTGCCCTGCGATTGGCTGGGAACCAGTTCAGGGTGTACCCCGCCTCCTGCCCGATGACAGCTGGGATAGGCTCCAGCACGCCCGCGACCCTAGTGTGGATAAGCGGCTCAGAAAATGGATGGATGGATGGATGCATGATTTGGCTCCAGCTCCTCTGGCTGAGTTCATCAGCCAAAGAAACAGCTCTGAGCATGTCACTCGAGGCTCTGTCAGAGGTGACTGTCTCATTCCTCTCCGCAGGAGCACTTTCAGTAAGTCAGCCTGGTCAGTGAGGCGCGCTGGTGAGTGGAACTCAGTACCTGAGGAGGTTAAACTGCTTAGAACATAGAAGGCCTTCACAAAAAAACTGAAAATGTGGCTTGTTAACACCTATAGCTGCCAACACTAAAAGACAAGTATGTTATGATGTTTTTTTTTTGTTATGATCAAATGATTTGTGGTTTTATTCTCTCTTAATAGTATAGTAAGTATTTGATTATGTATCCTCTATAATATTGTCTTGTAGATGTATTTTACTGCTTTTTTACATCATGGCCATGGGACTACAGATGAAAACTAGCCTTCTGGCTAATTCTCACTTTTTTAACCATGTGTATTTCATGTGTTTTTTAAAATACATTGTCCCCTTTCAAATAAACTGATTAATAAAATGACAATACTAAACAATATTCATTGAAGTAAACAGAGACGATAATAATGGGTACATATACATTATACGTTATTTAAAATTTATGATAAATCTTTTGCAATACCCCCCCACCCCCGAAATCTCTACTGCTCCAGCTTCAGCTTGCCTTTAACTGACGAGTCTAACTCGCATTGCAGTCTTCTGTCTTCTCATTACTTTACGTGTACTGTAGTCTGTTAAGATAATGGAGAAAGCGTCTGACACACGCCCCGTGGGGTGTGTGCTAGTTTTCATGTGCTTGACTGACTTCGATGATCAATCTTATCCAATCAGTATGTACAGCCAGTAACACAACACAACCCTACAATTACCATATTAACGAAAAGAACAACCCGTTCATAAATATTTCCATGATAATTTTTACACTGAAGCATATATTATGATATATACCGTTACAGTGAATGGATTCAATTTATATCGTGATTTGAATTTTTAGTCATATCACCCAACCCTATTCAAGCATGATAAAATATTGCACGAGTGGTGTTTTTACAAGTGATGTTTTAATCAGTAACAAAGATATATCTTCCAGTATTGCGTTGATGAGATAAAAGCATGGATGTGCTTCTCCTGGTCTTCTTGACACATGCAAGCCACGTTTCCAACCTGTTCAGCAGTATATGATGATCTACCATATCAAAAGCCGCACTGAGGTAATGGTAATAGTTTTTCCTGTGTCGCTTCAGATGTAGTATCATTTTATCCTTTTGCTGATTTATGCTTGTATTTAACCTGATGGATTGTATTCTTTTCACTAAAATAACAAGCAAATTCACTGCATTTATCCATTGTTAGGAGTTCTGGAGCCATCTTATTCAGGGAGGTTGTGAGCTTGTCAACCACAGCAAACACAGTGCGAGTATTGTGTTTATGAAAACCGAACAAAAAGAGGAAAAAATGTGGTGTCGTTGTTGGGCTGTCCATTCTTCAAGGAGACCTTGAGGTAATGTTCACGTACTTTTAATACCTATAGCTAGCAGACAACATAATGTTATGTTGCTAGTGTTAGATATATTTCTATGCTGCTGCTAACAGGACACTACGACAAACACACACTAGCTTTTGTTTGTTAAAACTGACCACACTGTTATAAATGACACACACCCACACACCTGCACCAGAGACATTCTGATAACATTCAGGCTGAGAACAGGAAAGAACTGTTTTGATAAGGATCTGCTGAAGGAATGGACTATTATCTGAAAAGGAGAGGCACTCAGCTTCCGGATCCCACGAGAAAATAAAGAGAGATCAGCGCGCGCTGTCTGCTTTCACCCGACCAAGCTTGGTAAATCTGTATAGTTGATTTTTTTTGTATTAAATACTCAAAAGACAAGTTTAAAGTATCAGGAATCTTATTTGGAAACAAGATCACCACCAAACATGAAAAGAAACGGGAAGTAGGAATTCCATCAAGGACTTTTTCCTTGCAAAGCCGGCTGGGCAACTCCAGGGTCTCGCTCAAAATTCCTAACACTAGCTAGGGCTCGCACTAATGTTTGTCAGTAAACATGTCGATTTATTCTCTTAAGCTACAGTAAACATTGGTTTGTGTGCGTGAATAAATGCTTACAACATCAAGGAAGGCGATGCGCCGGTCGCAATACGCAATCTTACTGGTCGACGTCAAGGCACTATGATGGATTGTTGTCTTTCATATGTCACACTACATGGAAGATACCCAAAAATTCAAACATGCTAGAATTTTGGGCGTCGTAGTGCTATCATAGGGCCAAATCGTTGGTCGTGGATTATGTCATACTGCAAGAAGTTTTGTTGTTCCAGACAAAATGCGTTGGGCCTGAGCTGGGAAATTGCCTGCGATAGCAAATGGGCCGAAAATCATCTAGTCTCATCCGTGCGTTAGTGTCATGAGTTGACAGAACAGGCCCTTTTTCTGGCCTTCGGCTGACAGCTGAGTCAACTCTGATTGTCACTATGGCAATCAGTCCTTTGGTGCACTGATAAGGATCATTATCTTAGGCTGCAATGTCAAATGCTTCATTTATTTTGATACAATTTCCGAACTTTTTAGAGAAACCAGCAATTAAGCAAATTTGTGAACAGAACCCATTATTATCTGTTTTATTTTGCCAACATTAGCAGGTTGACGATCAAACTTAAATCACTTTAAGTTTTCATATCCACCCAGTCCATTTATCATTGCTAAGAAGCCTTAAGATAATTCAAACCAGCCAGTGATCACAAATCAAGACAATTTTTCACCATTCTTTGTCAACCATTAATATAATTTCCCACCTTTAAGGACTATGACTGCACAATTTAAGTTATTGTAGTCCTTTCTTATTTCGTGTAGTTTTGAGTGACAAATCATACTAGTCTACTCTGAGATAAAACTGTATAACTGCTCAACAAAAACAATACAGTTTTGCAAGTCTCTGATTGCTGATCTTACTGTGAAGGAAGAAAAATAATGAATCAGCTGATAATAATGATGGGAAAGAAAATCGTTTGACTAATTGAATGGAATTGATTTTTATTGAGTACACTTACAGAATAACTGCTTAGAATGGCTGAGGTATTTTTACATTCAGCAAGGTCTTATGTTTTTAGTGCTCTCTATCTCCCAGAAGGGTTATGCTTAATTATTTGAGTGGATTCCTAGTGCAAGAGTGTTGCATGACCAATGAAAGATCCCATTCAATTTGAGGTTAGCTGTGTTTAACAGTGGAGCTCAGTGCTCGTCTGTGCATTGTTCTTGAAATAATTCATTCTTTTGCCAAATATACTGTGTGCACTGTGGTATCCTCCTTTCTTCTCATTTACACAGTCCTTTTGACTAATTTTAATAATCCACACAAATATTTAATACATTTGCAAAAATAATCTATTCAGATGGAACACAATGTGAAATTTATCATGAATTTCTAAAACAGTCATACCTGCCGGTAGGAATGTGGGTGGTGTATGTATTGTTAAGGATGTAATCATGGAACCTTCAATCGTCCTTGCGTGTTCGTTTTCTTTGTCCAAAAAGAGAGTAAAAAATAAGACACCAGAGTGCTGAGTCTCAGGGTGCATTCAATCAACTGTACACCAGAGTGCAGTTTCACTGAATGCCACCTCTCGTTTATTTGCGCTAACTCCTTTTATACACATCAGAAGGCTTCGTTATGACTGTTCAGCAGAAGGTTTTGATATATCTGGCAGAAGGTTTTGATATATCTGTTTGGCAGAAGGTACCTCTGGCCTTGGGTGTTATCAGAAAAGGGGGAGTCATCCTAAAACCATCATTCCTCAGTAATCGAAACTCCTACATATTCTCATGGATAACAAAACTTAATGATGTATTACCCTAGTGTTTTGGAAACGGAACTTAATTTTTAGATAATGGAACATAGCTTCATGAGTACAAAATAGAACAATCCAACAGTATGCACTCTTGGTGAAGAACTGCTCCCCCCAAAAATTACCTCACCTTAACCCATGAGAAGAAGCATGAGGAAAACATTTGATTGATGGGTTAACATGTTATTGTTCTTATTTTCATGTTATTGTGAGTTGTTTGTTCATGTTTGAGGACAAGATTCTTTGAATATTGTGAAAATATCAAGTGGTGGATGATTTATTTTCTATCCATCCATCCATTTACTGTACCGGTTATCCTCACTAGGGTCGCAGGCCTATCCCAGCTATCTTCGGGTGAGAGACCGGGATACACCCCTAACTGGTTGCAGCCAATTACAGGGCACATATAAACAAACAACCATTCGCACTCCCATTCACACCTACGGGCAGTCTTCAATCAACCTACAATGCATGTTTTGGGGATGTGGGAGAAAACCGGAGTACCCGGGGAAAACCAATGCAGGCCCAGGGAGAACATGCAAACTGCACACAGGCGGGGGCGGGATTTTAACCCAGGTCCTTAGAACTGTGAGACAGATGTGCTAACCAGTCGCCCACCGTGCCGCCCATTTATTTTCTACACAATTCAAATATTCATGGTCACTTTTGACCAGGAACACAGCAGGCAAAGCAAAGCAAAGCAAATTTATTTATATAGCAATTTCATACACAAGGTAACTCAATGTGCTTTACATGATTAAAAGCATTTAAAAACAAAGAGAAAAAACTGCGTATAAACCTCTAAAACAAAGAGAGAAAAAAGTACAATTAAAACAGCGTACAGTGGAAGAAATATAATTTAAAAGTGAAAATGCTTTAAAAAGCATGAGAAAAAAGAAGAGTTTTTAACCTGGACTTAAAAACATTTACACTTGGGGCTGGTGTCACTTCTGTTGGCAACTTATTCGATTTGTGTGCAGCATAATTGCTAAATGCTGCTTCACCATGTTTGCTTTGGACTCTGTGCTCCACTATTTGACCTGAGTCTGTCGATCTCAGAGCCCTACTGGGTTTATATTCCATAAGCATTTCTTTCATGTGTTCAGGACCTAAACCATTTAGTGATTGATAGACCAGTAGCAGAACCTTAACATTTATTCTACAGCTGACTAGGAGCCAGTGTAAAGACTTTAGAATTGGAGTAATATGCTCCGACTTCTTTGTTCTGGTCAGAACCTGAGGTGCAGCATTCTGAATGAGTTGCAGCTGTTTAATCCTCTTTTTCAGGAGTCCAGTCACAAGACCATTACAATAATCAAGTCTACTTGAGATAAAAGCATGGATGAGCTTCTCCTGGTCTTCTTCTTCTGTTCAGCAGCATATTATGATCTGCTGTATCAAAAGCCGCACTGATAATCCAACAAGACCAGAATTGACACCTTTCCCGAGTCAGTATTCAACCTTATATAATTTAGGACTTTGATAAGAGCAGATTCCGTACTCTGATGAGTTCAAAAACCTGATTGAAATTTGTCAAAAAGTCCATTTAAGTTCAAGAAATTGCTGAGTTGATTAAAAATAACTTTTCTATGAAAGAGAGATTTGAAGTGTCCAGTGTTCTATTTTTAAGAAGAGGATGAATGGCAGCTACTTTAAGAGCTTTGGGAAACTCGCCTGACTGAAGTGAGCAATTGATTATTTGCTGCAAATAAGCTTGCACGGACTTCACAATAGCTTTGAAAAAGTCAGATGGTATTGAGTCAAGACAGCTTGTTGATGGTTTCAGCTGCTGAATCGTTTTCTCTACAATTTTTTGGTCAACTGTATCAAATTCTGACATGGTAATAGTTTTTCCTATGTCGCTTCAGATGTAGTAACATTGTATAATTTTGCTGATTTGTGCTGATAATTAACCTGATGGATTGTATTTTTTTCACTAAAATAACAGGCAAATTCATTGCATTTATGCACTGTTACGAGTTCTGGAGCCATCTGATTCGGGGGGATTGTGAGCTTGTTAACCACAGCAAACAGAGTGCGAGTATTGTTGAAGTTCTTATTGCTGATTTCAGAGAAGTGTTGCTGTCTAGCCCTGACTAACTCTTGGTTAAAATTACAAAGACTTTGTCTGTAGCGGTCATAGTCAATTTGGAGTTTAGTTTTTCTCCACTTACTTTCTGCTTTCCTACACTTTGACTTAGAGGTATTTACCATCATACTGCTCCTCCACGGTGTTCAAGGTCGCCTCAAGATTGTCTTAGTTTTAATCGGAGCAACCGCATTTTTTACATTTGAGATTTACAGGTGAAGTTATCCAAAATTCATCAACTGTCTCAGGACTCACAGTTTGTGGCACAGCTTTGGTCTCCATAAATTTAGTGGCGGTACTCTCATTTATGTACCTTTTCTTAATAGGCATAGAGGTTGTCTGAACTTTTGGAAGAATCTGTAATTCAAAAAATACATAAAAACGGTCAGAAATACCCATATCCTTAATCAGAATCAGAATCATCTTTATTTGCCAAATATGTCCAAAAAACACACAAGGAATTTGTCTCCAGTAGTTGGAGCCGCTCTTGTACGACAACAGACAGTCAATTTACAGAACACTTGGAGACAGAAAGACATTGACAAAAAACAAAACAAAAAAAAACCAGTCACTGAGCAGTAAAGGGTTGCTAGTTATCTGGTAATGCCGGTACATTTTCTTTTTTTTTTTTTTGAAAATTGTGCAATTGTGCAAAAAGATGCAGAGTCCTCTACCACTTAGAGCAGTTCGAATGACTAATATTGCAATAGTCCGGTGCAATGACCATTGTGCAAAGGGCGCTGAGACTTTAAGGAGTGTATGCGGTTTAAAGTGACGAGTAGTGCGATCTTCCTATGGATTCTGAGGAAGCACGGCCTACCACAGGAGCTGTTGAGGCTGTTCTACACAGCGGTCATCGAATCAGTCCTGTGTTCATCCATCACAGTCTGATTTGGTGCTGCCACAAAAAAAGACAAACTCTGACTGCAACGGACAATCAGAACTGCCAGAAAAATTGTTGGTACCCCCCCTACCTACCCTTGAGGACTTGCATGCTTTTAGAACCAAGACAAGGGCATGCAAAATCTTCTTGGACCCTTGTCATCCTGGTCACGACCTCTTCCGGTTCCTTCCCTCAGGTAGCCGCTATTGATCAATGCAAACTAAAACAAGAGGACATTCCATCACCTTTTTGCCTCTTGCCCTTAAAATGCTAGAAGACTCTGCATCATTTGCACAACTGGAATTGTATCAGCATTACCACATTACCAGTAACCTTTTATTGCTAAGTGACTCTCCGTAGTGTATTTTTATGTCTCAAAAGTATTTTTTGTCAAAATGGCTGTCTATTGTCATACTAAAGCAGGTCCAACTACCGGAGACAAATTCCTTGTGTTTTTTACATACTTGGCAAATAAAGAGGATTCTGATTCTGATAACGTCAGTGAGTTACCTTAAAACATAGTGGGCCTCGCTAGCTTAGTTTCCCTAAGTACAAGTTGTAATAAAAGAAAAGTATTTGTACAAACTTGTCCAAACACAACCACAATATGCATTGGCGTCGTCGTCACCTTAATTTGCTTCCTTAATGTTCGACCAAGCATCAAGGCTTTTGCATGCCCGTGGTCTTTGCCTTGTGTCTTTCCCTGTAATTGAAGTAAGGTTAAATGATAAGATTTCGGGCAACATTTCAATGTCCTTGGAACACTGGGTCTTTGGTAACTCATAAGGATCACTGGCGAGTCCAACTGCCTTTAATTTCATCAGAAAACCCGGTCTCTTATAACCGGGGTCGCCATTTCCCCAACCGAACGCAGCCATGTTTTGCCACTCAATCCGATCGGCACCTCAGTGAGGCGGCACATTCCAGTGGGAATGTGACGTCAATACATACCCTCTATTAATTTGTTACTGCATCAATAGTTCTGTGTTTTGATGAGGACTGAACATGTAGATGTCTGAAAAGAAAAAATAGAACTTGTTCGATAAATTTAAGGGATCACGATTATTAATGTACAACCGTAATTACCACAGCACTAAAATGAAAGGCGGAAGTAAGATCTCAAATCAAAGTTTTAAAAGGTTTATTTTTCTATGGCAGCATGACAGTTTCATAGAAGGAAAAGCTCACAAAAATATAATGCAGTCTCCCGTTCGTCAATGTGCTGATGGTGACGTATTGTGATCCACTAATACTATAGTTATTCCCTCATGGAGCATTATAACTCACTTTTATAACTTCTTGTCCATAGCCCATGCCTGCTTAGGAGGTTGTTTCTGTGACCTACTGTAATTTATGAAGCCAAACCTTAAGGACACAGGTATTTAATAGCCTCTACAAATCCAACAGAGCCCGAGGGTACATGGTCAGACCAAAAAAAAAACAGCTGCTATTGAGTAAAGGTGCAACACAAAGTGTCTCTAAGTTTATTTCAGTTATTTTCCATGACTTAATAATGTAACTAGCAAAAAATGTAGTTCAGAAAACAACAAATGTAAGCTGTTAACGTAAAAAAAGTCAGCTTCAAACAAAATATTTTCCTGTTGCTGTAAAAGGTACACACACCAAAAACGTTACATTTAGCACTTATTTATTTGATATTATTTCAAGTATTTATGCATGATTGTTCTGTGCTGAGGTGCATTCAACTTTTACATCAATCTTAAAAATAGATTTGTCTCTTAAAGGTTAGTGGACAGCGGCACGGTGGCCGACTGGGTAGAGCGTCAGCCTCACAGTTCTGAGGTGCGGGGTTCAATCCCCGTCCCCGCCTGTGTGGAGTTTGCATGTTCTCCCCGTGCCTGTGTGGGTTTTCTCCGGGCACTCCGGTTTCCTCCCACATCCCAAAAACATGCATTAACTGGAGACTCTAAATTGCCCATAGGCATGACTGTGAGTGCGAATGGTTGTTTGTTTCTATGTGCCCTGTGATTGGCTGGCAACCAGTTCAGGGTGTACCCCGGCTCCTGCCCGATGACAGCTGGGATAGGCTCCAGCATGCCCGTGACCCTTGTGAGGAGAAGCGGCTCAGAAAATGGATGGATGGATGGAGGTTAGTGGACAAAGATTTAAAAACAAATCTTGATAACTTTAGAACCCCTTACAAACCACATCTGCCATTTTGAAGTGATTATATGGCAGATATACAGCAGTTAAATCGATATGATGCAGAATGCGCCTGCTTTTTGCATCATGCGCCTTCCGGTGTTAGTCTCTTTCTGGCGCTGTGACATCACATAAGCCAAACATCCTGTTCAATCTGCATTGTGGGCTATTGTTCCATGCTGTTGTTCCCATCCTTGTATATTTGTTGTATGATTTAACGATGTCACGATGGTTTATTGTGTGGCATTTGGTTGTACAAATGGTTCAGGCAGCGGCAAGAGTTTTTTTTTTTTTTTTTTTTACGTAACTGGTGGATAGGCAAAGTCAATCGACAGGGGAAGAAAGGTGCTCAGCTATGGGTGCCTAGCACCCATTCCAAACTGTGCCGATCACTTCGAACCGCCGTGTAGTAAAGTAAAAGTTTTGAGTAAAAGTTTTGAGTAAAACTTAGCAGAAAGAATTGGCTACAGAGGTAGAGGCTGAAACCAGCTGCGGTGCTAACTATTTTTCCTACGACCATCGGGACCTCCACCGCCAGTAAAAGAACTAAATCTCGCAGCAGTGAATTGGGGCAGACAAGAGGTGAGCATTTCCTTGTACAAACGTACGACTCTATTATGGTTAATATCCACTGGGGAGTAGGAAAAAAAACACACCCACACAGTACGTTTCAGTACTGTCGTCTGTACTTTTGCCTATATGACAAGCCAACAGATACACAGCAAAGACTTTGTGTACGGCATGTTATAGCGCTACTCGAACGAGGGGCACACAATATATAGGAATACTGCATCCTATGTAAAAGCTTGTGCCGTGTCACTGAAACATATGGATATGTAATACGTATAGTCGAGCTAAAAAATATTGGCACCCCTGGGGTGGCATTATTTCAAGCCATGACTGTATAAAAAGACATGCTTTTGCATACCATCACATGGAGCCAGTGGCCACTCTCTTTTTCTGTTGCAAAGCTGCTACTTGGCTGCTCGTCGTGGTCACTGTCTGATCGGCTCAAACATGTACGCTTTGACGATGCCAAGTTCAGTTGGGTGTTCCTGTACTTCGAAATCCTCCTCCTCCACATATTCCAACACGTTTCTCGCCATTACGTATAGTGTGTAGTGCGCTGTGTTTGTCAATTGCAACGTCACTTCTGATAGCCCTTGCGGTGGATAGGGTAACCACACCCTGGTGTCTCGAGCTTCGGGTATGTTCGGGGAGGACTCAATATGTGTCATAAAAACCTCATTTTTAGCTTAACTATGGTTGAAAACTTGCTGGAAGTTACGTACATGTATTACATAACATATAAGCAATGCAAATATGCATTTTAACTGACTCCATAACATCTTTGTCATCTGACCTTTAAGTTTTTAGTGTTCACGTAAAGTAAACCCTTTTCTGGCATGTTGCCACATCGACAATAGGAATTAATTTGTTCCACTCATCACTTATTTCACCACCAACCCCAGAGATTTATAACAAATTTGTCTCTTTAACAAGAGGATTACCAGCAATGATTTATACACTAGGGGCTAGAGCCTTTGTAGTTGATTGAGGGAAGGTGTTTTTGACGTGTCTTTGTACACCTTTCCTTTAATCAATCTCAATTAATTTAAACTACATTCTCTTTTTATATGATGTCTTTTAACTATACAACTGCCTCAGTGTTCTACCGTATTTAATTTGAGCCCTGGAATCCCCAAAGGAGTCATTCTGCCTCACTACCCTCCTTCTGGGATTCAATGTTTTGTCAAGGACACTTCAGGCCATTAAATGTTTGCTTTTGTTTGGATTATTTTTAGACCGTCCAATTGAAGGACAATCACTCTGCTTTGAACCACAATGTTGCTCTAATTCTTTTCTACTGCAGCTTTGTTTCTCATTGGTCTGAGCATGTAGTCTCTTGGATTACTGTATAATTCTGTTATTTTTATAGAGCAGATCTGGACAACCAGTCCATTCACTACAACTGTGTGGGAAAAGTCAGATTTATTCCAATCACGGTTACTATAAATGTGTATATTCCTCTTAAGTATGGGTCCTGAGAGGACAATGACATGTTTAATGCTTCTTCTGTGAGAATGCTCAGTGCTGTTTTTTGAGAGCGGTATATAAGCCAAGCATGATATATTTCTAAGGTCTACTTTTATCTATACATTTTATAAAAGCATTTCCTTCCGCTGTCCTCTAAAATTGGGATTAATTGCTCCTGCAACATTCAGAATGTTCCAGATAAATTCCAAAATGTCCATCCAGAACATTGTTCAGCCAAGTGGAAATGTATTTTATGGTTCTCTTTTTGCAACACTTTTATACTTTTTGTGCTTTGCAGTTTACGATACATTATTATTATTATTATATAACAAGTGGTGAAAATAAATAAGTTATTTGCAAAT
Organism: Phycodurus eques; assembly: GCF_024500275.1. Taxonomy (NCBI): domain Eukaryota; kingdom Metazoa; phylum Chordata; class Actinopteri; order Syngnathiformes; family Syngnathidae; genus Phycodurus; species Phycodurus eques. The sequence continues at coordinate 30,590,913 of NC_084526.1, read as the reverse complement.
ACAGATTTTATTCATCAGAACTGTGAAGTTCCTTCCAAACTTTCGCTGGATCTTTTTCTTTAGTGTCTTCTATACTAACATTGTCAATAACAACCAGAGGACTGTATTTTCTCAGTTAAGGGTTTTTAATGCCAGAAGAGTTGATGCACGGCGGCTGGAGAGTGTCTGTCGACCCCTAGCTTATTCCCTCCTTTTATCCTGTCTTGGTCTACACCCTTGCAGGGGTGTGACACAGCCTAACAAAGTCTCAGCACCTTTCCTATGTGTGAATCAACGGTCTTAACTCGTTTTATCTAATGTGAGCAAGCATAGGGTGCGATACATAATTCAAGGCCATAGCAGTGGAAAGTTTACAGCAGTAAACAACTAAGACGCAGGCCTGAATTTATCTAAGATATGTGCCTGAAGGAGGCCTCTCCTAACAGAATCGTAATGAAGCACAAAATGATTGGCTTTGCACATTAATTAGGGCAAAGCCATTAAAGATTTATGCTGTTGGTTGTAAGAATCGAATTTACTACTGTTGTTTAGGGAGATGGTCTGAAAGGGAAACTTATTGATGACATAGAGCAGGAGAATCTCCGAAGAAATGAATGCAGTGTTATTAAGACATGTACTACTCCTCAAATGGTAGAAAACAAAATTACTCTCAGGAGAGAACAGTCCTCTATGAATGTCAGAGAATTTAGCCAGAGTGGCTAATTACTTCCTCCTAGCATAATGTATAATGCAACACCGTATATACACTGCCGAGTTGTCAATTATGTTTGGTAATGTTCCACTCAAATCCTGTAGTCTTTGGCAGTAGTGTGCATTTAAACGTGGTCACCAACTGCCAAACAAATGGAAAAGAAATGTGTCCATGAACTCAGAAGTTCCACAAATAATTACCGATAATTGTTTTGTAAAATTAGATTCTATGGCTATCCATCCATTTTCTACCACTCGTGTTGCTCAGGGTCAGGCACCTTCAAACATAGACCCAATGTGGTGCTTAAGCATGTGCCCTTTTGTCCTGGATAAAAATAAGTCCCATTTTTGCTGCAGCCCTTTTTTTTCTTCATTCCTCAATATTCATCGCCAGTGACGAAGAAGAGGACGTCCCCAACAATATATCGTGCATCCCCAGTAAATGTACTTTTCATTATACCCATCCTTTATGTCCCCTCTACTGCCTGGATTTCTTCTTGTGACAGTCTCTTTTTTACACGTTACACCCTTAAATGTGAGATGTAACTTGCTTGTATTTGTTATGCAAATCAGGATCTGAAAACAGCAACCATGCACCCCAACCAACAGCAAAAGCATCAGTTTGCAAAATCTACTGTTCACAGACAAGAACAGAGAAAAAAAACATGCAATTTGAAAGCAGAACTGCTTTCGTGAGTCATCAAAAAGCTGTTACTGGCTGCTATTTGTGGTATATGGTAACGGAACAACGTAAAGCCCTTTTTACACGACACAGTATCTACTGACCACATACTTGTTGTACTTGCTTTTTTTTTTTAAATCAGTTACTACCTGATGCTACAAGGCACAAATTGTAAGAGGTGGTCAGCTGTGGGTCCTCGTGGGCTTTACCAATACAGTGTGGGTGATCTAAACCACTCCTGGTCGCTCATTGATTGAGAAGTAACGGCAATGATTGCATAGGGCAGGATACTCTTGAACGAGTGAACTGATTTGTGAGTTTTTTGAGTTACGAGTGTGTTTCAGAGCTCCCACCGCTAAATGGCAGCAGTAAACGTCACAATGTCTGGCTAAGTCTGCACATGTGCAGTAATAAATTGGACGATTCTGTTGATGACAAGGGAGCAGGAAGGAGTCGAAATACTCATTCAAGTAGTTTAGATTAAGATTAACTGAATTACGAATAAGACAATAATTGCCCCCTCCTTGAGCCATCACTTTATTGTGGTGGAGGGGTTTGTGCGTCTTAATGATTATGGGAGCTAAGCTGTCGGGGGCTTGATTCCCCTGGTAGGGTCACCCAGAGCAAACAAGTCCTAAGTTAGGGACCAGACAAAGCACGGCTAAAAGATCCCCTACGATTAGTACAAACAATGGAAGATGTTTTACCTTGCCCAAATGCGGGTCACCGCGGCCCTCCTCTTGAGCCAGGCCTGGAGGTGGGGGTCGATGGCGAACATGGCCGGGCCTGCACCCATGGGGCCCGGCTGGGCATGGCCCGAAGAGGCAACGTGTGTCCCCCTTCCCATGGGCTCATGTCCCAAGGGGGTCGGGTGTGTGGAGAGCAGGGCGGCAGCTGAAGGCAGGGACCTTGGCAATCCGATCACTGGCTACAGAAGCTGGGTCTAGGGATGTGGAATGTCACCTTTCTGGCAGGGAAATAGGCTGAGCTGGTGTGTGAGGTCGAGAAATTCCAGCTAGACATAGTCGGGCTCGCCTCAACACATGGCTTCGGCTCCAGTATCAGTCCTCTTGAGAGGGGTTGACTCTCTTCCACTCAGGACTTGCCCATGGTGAAGGGCACCGAGCAGATGTGGGCATTACCCCCCGGCTCAGTGTCTGTACTTTAGGGTTGATCCCGGTAGACGAGAGGGTAGCCTTACTCTGCCTACGGGTGGGTGCATGGGTCCTCACTGTTGTTTGTGCCATGGCACCAAACAGCAGCTCAGAGTACCCACCCTTCTTGGAGTCCGATCAGAACCGGAGTGGTGTTTTGTTATTGTACTTCTGTGCTCGTCACAGACTGTCCATAACAAACAACATGTTCAAACATAAGAGGCCATGTCCATATATGCACTTGGCACCAGGACACCCGAGACCGCAGTTCGATGATCGACTAGGTTGTGTCAAAGGACATGGGCTGCATGTCCTTGGACCCTCTGGTGAAGAGAGTGGTGGAGCTGTCACCTGGTCACCATCTGGTGGTGTCTGCTCCGATGGTGAGGGATGATGTCGGTTCGACGGAGCAGACCCAAATGCATTGTAAGGGTCTGCTGGGAACGTCTGGCAGAGTCCCCTGTCAGAAGGAGTTTAAACTCTCACCTCCGGCAGAACTTCAAACACGTCCCGAGGGAGGCAGGGGACATTGAGTCCGAGTGGATGATGAACCGCGCCCCCACTGTTGAGGCGGCCAACCAGAGCTGTGGCTGTAAGGTGGCCGGTGCTTGTCGTGGAGGCAATGCCCGACGTGGACACCAGTGGTAAAGGATGCCACTAAGCTGAAGGAGTCCAATGAGGCCTTTTTGGCCAGTGAGACTGTGGAGGCAGCTGATGGGTACCAGCTGGCCAAGCGGAATGCAGCTTTGGTGGTCACTGAGGCAAAAACTCTTTCTCGTCTAAAATTCTGGTCCACCATCCGGAGACTCAGAGGGGGAAGCAGTGCATCGTCAACACTGTGCATAGTGGGGACGGGGTGCTGCTGACTTCAACTTGGGATGTTGTGAGTCTGTGGGCCGAATACTTCGAAGACCTCCTCAATTCCGTCAACATGTCTTTGTATGAGGAAGCAGAGTCTGGGGTCTCTGAGGCGGGCTCTCCAATCTCTGGGGTTGAGGGTCACCAAGGTGGTTAAAAAGCTCCTCAGTGGCAAGGCCCCGGGGATGGATGAGATTTGCCCGGAGTTCCTAAAGGCTCTGGATGTTGTGGGGCTGTACTGGGTGACACGCCTCTGCAACATCGCGTGGACATCGGGGACAATGCCTCTGGATTGGCAGACTGGGATAGTGGTGGGAAGAATGTGTTCCACCTATTGGGGATCACACTCCTCAGCCTCCCTGGAAACATCTATTCAGGGGTTCTGGAGAGGACAGTCTGTCTGGAGTCGAATCTCAGATTCAGGAGGAGCAGTGTGGTTTTCGTCCTGGCCATGGAACAGTGGACCAGCTCTACAGCCTCAGCAGGATCCTCGAGGGTGCATGGGAGTTCACCCAACCAGTCTACATGTGCTTTGTGGACTTTGGAAAAGGCCTTTCACCACGTCCCTCGGGGGGTCTCATGTGGGGTCTCATGTGGGGTACTCCGAGAGTATGGAGTACCGGAACCCTTGGTAAGTGCTGTTCGGTCCTTGTACAACCGGTGTCAGAGTCTGATTTGCATTGCCGGCAGTAAATTGCATTGGTTTCCAGTGAGGGTAGGACTCCGCCAAGGCTGTCATTTGGATTGATTCTGTTTATTACCTTTCTGGCCAAAATTTCTAGGCATAGCCGAGGTGTTGAGGGGGTCTGGTTTGGTGGCCTCTGCATTGCGTCTCTGCTTTTTGCACATAATGTGGTTCTGATGGCTTCATCAAACTGTGATCGTCAACTCTCGCCTCCTGCAAAGCGGCTGGGATTAAAATCAGCACATCCGAATGTGAGGCCTTGGTCCTCAGTCGAAAAAAGGTGGAGTGCCCTCTCTGGTTTAAGGAAGAGATCCTGCCCCAAGTGGAGGAGTTCAAGTATCTATGGGTCTTGTTCACGAGTGAGGTAAGAATGTAGCGGGAGATCGACAGGCAGATCAGTGCAGCGTCTGCAATGATGTGGCTCACCTCTGTATCGGTCTGTCATGGTGAAGTAGGAATTGAGCCAAAAGGCAAAGCTCTCAATTTACCGGTCAATCTACATTCCTAGCCTCACCTACGGTCACGAGCTTTGGGTCGTATACAAGTGGCCGAAATGAAATTCCTTCACTGGGTGTCTGGGCTCTCCCTTAGCGATAGGGTGAGAAGCTCGGTCATGCGAGAGGTTTCAGACTCAAGCTGCTGCTCCTCCGCGTTGAGAGGAGCCAGATGAGGTGGTTCGGGCATCTGATTAGGATGTCCCCTGGACGCCTCCCTGGTGAACATCTCTGGGCACGTCCCACCGGAAGAGGCCCCGGGGATGACCCAGGACACGCTGGAGAGACTACGGTTCCCAGCTGGCCTGGGAGCGCCTCGGGATCCCCCTGGAAGAGCTGGACGAAGTGGCTGGGGAGAGGGAAGTCTGGGCTTCCCCTTAAGATGCTGCCCCTGTGACCAGACTCTGGATTAGCGGAAGAAAATGGATGGATGGGTGGACAGTAATTGCTTTAAGCTAAAGAAACCTTTGAGGGGCAGTGGAAATCTCTGAGGCCCAGGCGGTCCAGGCGAACCTACTTCCGCATTTGTCAAAACAGGTCTAAGCACTTCCTCTCGGTTTGGGTGATGGCGAAAGTGACTGGTTCAAAGCAACCCAAAGAACTTCAAACATCGACAATGTCTTTTCATGCAAGTATCACCACAGAGCCACCAAAGACGACAAATATTTGATGTTTAGGCTTCGTTCGTGTTTACATATATATCATATTTGTATAAAGCAAAGTAAAGCAAATTTATTTATATAGCGCATTTCCTACACAAGGTAACTCAATGTGCTTTGGATGATTAAAAGCATTAACAAAGAAAATAACAGCTTGTAAACATTTTAAAGAGAAAAATAAAAGTACAATCAAAAAAGTATACAGTGCAAGAAACATCATTTAAAAGTGGATATGCTCTAAAAAGCATGAGAAAAAGCAACCCGCAGGGCCCGCGATGCAGCCAGTCCCCGCCCAGCCCGAGGACGAGAGAGTGTCCCTTATTCGTTGGAAAGGAGGGCGGATAGGGGCACCCGACAAGGGAACGATAAGGGGGGGACCCAAGGAGCAGCCCCGGGCCATGAGAGGTCAGCCCCAACACCAAGCAGTCATCCAGCCCGGGGGGCCCGTCCTCGGGAGCACCGCCATGCAAGTAAGTGAGACCCTCCTCCGCCCCTGTTACGATGACTGCCACGTCCCCGACTAGCAGTCATTGGCCCTACCCGTGTATCAGTGACAATGTCAATGGGCATGTCGTGAAGTTTGAACACGTGAAGGACTAGAAGGATAGCGGTCTCGAAAGCAGAGGGTAACTTGGGAAGTGGTACGTAATGATCTGTGATGGCAACAATGATGTTACCTTCAGAGGGGGGTTGGCCGGTAATGATCGATCTCCCATGTGGCAGCCCCAACAAAGCAGGAGGAGGGAAGGATGGGGTCCGGTTCCACCGAGCTGGAGCGGGGTGAATAAAGGCAAGGTAGAGCGTCAGGCTTGCCGTTACGGGAATCAGGGCGGTAGGAGAGGCTGAAATTGAATTGACTGAGAAATAAGGCCCAACGAGCTTGCCGGGGTCCACTGAAATGGGGAGCTGGTGGGAAATAAAAGGGCAAGCAAGGAACTAGAAAAAGCTAAATATTAAATTAAAATAATAATGTAAAATAATAGAATAATGTCCTGTTTTTCAATAAAAAGATGGAAATTTTACAAATGTTTTTTTTTATCTGATTCATCGATTACTCAATCATTTAATCAATTATTAAAATAATTGTCAGTTGTATACCTAGTATTATTTATATTAAATGTTGCATATAGTTTCTCCTATTAAAATACAGATTCTTGGGGGGGGGGGCTAAGTGATTCAATAATGGACTGGTGAAAGGGACTCAGGTGTCAACATTTCGCATGATGGCAACCCATGCTACAGAGAGGACAGGACACAGGGCTGATGCATCTCAGACTGACAAGGAACATTTGCAAAACAACTCCAACACCCTTTAAATATTCTGTATTTAATATTTTGTATCTAATCATCTTTTATTCATCTACTAATCATGTAGATCTACAAAATATAACATCACCTATTATTTTTTCCTCTTCTGATATTCCTTGCAGACACAAATGACTGGCTGCTGAAAACGTACTGTCAGAGCATCACTCATCATCATTCAAAAACCATATGGCCAAGGGGAACCATTCCATCATGCCATTCAAGTGTCACCTTGTCAGTGTCACAAGATAGATGACTGTATTGACTCCGCAATGTTCATTTGAGCAGGGCCTTCTTGACAGGCGAACAAGCCAATCTTTAGTCATTTGTGTCATACTTTATAATCTGATGATTAACAATTTGTCAATATCTCACTAGTTCTTTCTTAGTCGCAAACAATAATTAGTTGATAGGGTTTGATTGCAAATTCAAAGAATCTATCCGGGCTAAGGCAAAACATTTTCTCAACCAGAAATCATTGCACATTCTGTACTGCTCTCTTGTATTACCATATTTAAAGTATTGCGCAGAAGTTTGGGGAAACACTTATAAGAACTCATTACAATCTCTGTTTGTACTACAAAAAGCGCCATGAGAACAATCCATAAGGTCCTATATCTGCACCACACAAGTGACTTGTTTTTACACTCTAAAAGTTTTTTTTACCCCGTGGAATTTAAATCTGCACAACTACCAGTAATTTATAAAGCCAAATATAACTTGCTGCCGGATGATATTCAAAACATGCTTTCTGAGAGAGAACGGGGCTATAATCTAAGGAGAAATTTTAATTTTAAGAGAAAGCACTCAAGCACAAAAATGAAAAGCTTTTGTGTATCTGTTTGGGGTGTGGGGTAGGGGGCAATTTGGAACTGAATGAATACGCACCTACAACAATGTCCAAACATACAGTACACCAGTTAAAAAATAAATATGAAATAAATATCTGGAAGAAGTACAGGGAAGGGCTGTAGTAGTATTGTAGTAATACTAACATGACGTTAATTATTTGTGTAAGTATACAGTATATAAGTTATTGGCATAATTGCTTGTATACCATACAGTCCTATAGTACACTATGTATAATTATATGTGTAAATGTGTTGAGTAAAAAACAAAGTCGACTGCATGTAGTATATTGTATATAATATTATATTGTGTTATGAGAGGGGAGTTTGGTAGCACTGTAGTACTACATGAAAATAATGAAAAAATGTTGCAATATTGCAAATAGAATGGAGACTAAAGGGGTAGGAACAGATATTTATACTTCTTCCTACTCCCTTTTGAACATGTATGAGAAAGAGACTTAATAATCACTTATTGGGTTAAATACTGTTTAAAGCTTGTTTTGTTTTTGTTTTTTGCTTTGTCTTTGTTGTTTGCATCGGTGATTGTTTTGTTTGTATACAGTTTGTTTGCCTTTTTCACAAATGTACTTGTACTGTAACTGCTCTTTTATTTTATACAGGATTGAATTTAAAAAAAAAAAAAAAGAATGATTGCTCTGTACTTTCCACTTGCACATATTTAGGGATCCTTGGTATAAAATAGTACTCCCAAGGGTAGTACTATACAACTCATAACTTATTTAAACATTGTTGGCTGCATAACTGTGTCCTAATTAGATAGATGAAAGCTTTTCATTTGTCAACATTAACAGACAACTGTGACACATCATACAACACGCCAATTATAAAGAACTCACACTGTAGGCCATATTGCGTGGTCTCAAGCTTCCATGTTGTCAAGAAACTGTAACACACTGCAACTTCACAAGGCACATTTTAGCTGAAAGTAAATCTGTATTGCATCAAAAAATGTTAACCTGAAATATTTCTCTGCCTCACTGTCACTTCAAAAACAGGGAAAATGTTTTCCACCACAATATCTGAGACAGAGCCTCCTTATGACTCTATACTCCCTCCCTTTTTTATCTCTGTGTCCTGTTTCAGAACAGTAAATTGCCTGTAACTTGGTCCCAAAACAGGGCTTGTGCTGCTGTCATCTTCTCGAAATGCCTTTCATTGCCAGAGAGGGAAACTCCCTCTGATCCGAGTGCCGCCTGAATCATTAAGGGACTCAGTGGCACAAGCTTCTCTCAGTGATCATTCCGAATTAGGACTCCATTTTGTATGGCACCTATATTTAGCACTCGTGCAGGGACAGTAGTAATACAGTGAAACGACTGAGGTGGGAGAGGCATTAGGATAAGGATTCACACAGTAACCACTTCACCATCAGAGATGGGTAACAAATTTCAGAATAGTCTTACTATTTACAAGGAATTTGGACATTGGGCGGGACTTAAAGACCCAGTAAAGTTACAGTATACATGTTTTGAAATAATTGCTAGAAATGTGTGCAAAGCGTAAGAACTATGGAGTACTTGTTTGTGGAGACATATCATTAAACGGTTTTGAACCACTTCAGTCTTCCAAATTTTTCTGCCTGCCTAAAATGGAGCCCAGTGACGCACTTGACCCATGAGCCGTCCCTCCCCCACTATACTTGAACGCCCTAGTAGTTAACTCGCACAATTATGAGTTACTTAGGCCCAACGCACCAGTGTATATATATATATATACACACGCTTCCTTTTACCAACACTGAATAAGCATTTGAGAACTGAGGACTAATTGTTGAAGTTTTGTAGGTGGAATTATTTCCCTTTCTTGCTTGATGTACAACTTCAGTTACTCAACAGTCCAGTGTCTCAGTTGCTGTGTTTTGTGCTTCATAATGCGCCATACATTTTCAATGGGATACAGATCTGGACTGCTGGCAAGCCGGTCTAGTACTCGCACTCTTTTACTACGATGTCACGCTGTTGTAATATGCTCAGAATGTACCTTTGCATTGTCTTGTTGAAATAATCAGGGATGTCCCTGAAAAAGACGTTGCTTGGATGGCAGCATATGCTGCTCCAAAATCAGTATGTACCTTTCAACATTAATTGTGCTTTCACCTACCATGAATGTTTTGGGGATGTGGGAGGAAACCGGTGTACACAGATGCAGGCATGGGGAGAACATGTACAGTGGGTACAGAAAGTATTCAGACACCCTTAAATTTTTCACTCTTTGTTATATTGCGGGCGGCACGGTGGACGACTGGTTAGAGCATCAGCCTCACAGTTCTGAGGACCCGGGTTCAATCCCCAGCCCCACCTGTGTGGAGTTTGCATGTTCTCCCCGTGCCTGCGTGGGTTTTCTCCGGGCACTCCGGTTTCCGTCCACATCCCAAAAACATGCATTAATTGGAGACTCTAAATTGCCTGTAGGCATGAGTGCAAATGGTTGTTTGTTTCTATGTGCCCTGCGATTGGCTGGCAACCAGTTCAAGGTGTACCCCGCCTCCTGCCCGATGACAGCTGGAATAGGCTCCAGCACGCCCGTGACCCTAGTGAAGAGAAGCGGCTCAGAAAATGAATGGATGGATGTTATATTGCGGCCCTTTCCTAAAATAATTTGAGTTAATTTTTCCCTCATTAATGTACACACAGCACCCCATATTGACAGAAAAAAACGGAATTGTTGAAAATTTTGCAGCTTTATTAAAAAAGAAAAACTGAGCTATCACACAGCCATAAGTATTCAGACCCTTTCTGTGACACTCATATATTTAACTCAGCTGCTGTCCAGTTCTTCTGATCATCCTTGAAATGGTTCTACACCTTCATTGGAGTCCAGCTGTGTTTGATTATACTGATTGGACTTGATTAGGAAAGCCACACACCTGTCTACATAAGACTTTACAGCTCACAGTCTCATGTCAGAGTCAAATGAGAATCATGAGGTCGAAGGAATTGCCTGAAGAGCTCAGAGACAGAATTTTGGCAAGGCAGAGATTTGCTGCAGTTACAGTTCCGAAGAGCAGAGTGGCTTCCATAATCCTTAAATGGAAGATGTTTGGGACCACCAGAACCCTTCCTAGCGCTGGCTGTCCGGCCAAACTGAACAATCAGGGGAGAAGACCCTTGGTGAGAGAGGTAAAGAAGAACCCAAAGATCATTGTGGCTGAGCTCCAGAGATGCAGCGGGAGTTCTAGAAAGTCAACCATCACTGCGGCCCTCCACCAGTCGGGGCTTTATGGCAGTGACCCAAGCCTGTCCTCAGTGCAAGACACATGAACGCCCGCATTGAGTTTGCTAAAAATCACCTGAAGGACTCCAATATGTTGACAAATAAGATTATCTGCTCTGATGAGACCAAGATACAACTTTTTGGCCTTAATTCAAAGCGGTATGTGTGGAGAAAACCAGGCACTGCTCATCACCTGTCCAATACAATCCCAACAGTGAAACGTGGTGGTGGCACATCATGATATGGGGGTGTTTTGCAGCTACAGGGACAGGACGACTGGTTGCAATCGAAGGAAAGATGAATGTGGCCAAGTACAGGGATATCCTGGACGAAACCCTTCTCCAGAGTGCTCAGGACCTCAGATTGGGCCGAAGGTTCACCTTCCAACAAGACACTGACCCTAAGCACACAGCTAAAATACGAAGGAGTGGCTTCTGAACAACTCCGTGACTGTTCTTGAATGCCCCAGCCAGAGCCCTGACTTAAACCCAATTGAGCATCTCTGGAGAGACCTGAAAATATCTGTCCATCAACTGTTACTATCCAACCTGACAGAAATGGAGAGGATCTGCAAGGAGGAATGGCAGAGGATCCCCAAATCCAGGTGTGAAAAACTTCATTCCCAAAAAGACTCATGGCTGTATTAGCTCAAAAGGGTGCTTCTACTAAATACTGAGCAAAAGGTCTGAATACTTACGGCTGTGTGATATTTCAGTTTTTCTTTTTTAATAAATCTGCAGGCGGCACGGTGGATGACTGGTAAGAGCGTCTGCTTCACAGTTGTGAGGACCGGGCTTCAATTCCCGGCCCGGCCTATGTGGAGTTTGCATGTTCTCCCTGTGCCTGCGTGGGTTTTCTCCGGGCAGTCCGGTTTCCTCCCACATCCCAAACAACATGCATGGTAGGTTAATTGAAGACTCTTAATTGCCCGTAGGTGTGAATGTCAGTGCGACTGGTTGTTTGTTTGTATGTGCCCTGCAAATTGGCTGGCAACCAGTTCAGGGTGTACCCCGCCTCCTGCCCGATGATAGCTGGGATAAGCTCCAGCACTCCCGCGACCCTTGTAAGGATAAGCGGCTCAGAGAATGGATGGATGGATAAATCTGCAAAAATGTCAACAATTCAGTTTTTTTCTGTCAATATGGGGTGCTGTGTGTACATTAATGAGGAGAAAAAAAACTAAATGAAATGATTTTAGCAAATGGCTGCAATATAAAAAAGAGTGATAAAAAAGAGTGGATATATATATATATATATATATATATATATATGTGTGTGTGTGTGTGTGTGTGTGTGTGTGTGTGTGTGTGTGTGTGTTGGAACGGCAAGGTCCATTCCTTTGTTTTTGTTGTATACTGAAGACATTTGGGTTTCAGAATTCCAGCTTTTATTTCATGGTATTTACATCTAGATGTGTTTACCAACTCAGGACAGAGCACCTTTTGTTTGAAGCCACCCACTTTTCAAGTGTGCAAAAGTATTGGAACATGTGACTCATGGGTTTTAGATTGATTGCTTAAACATTAGATAGTGCTTGTTTTGGGCTTTGGGTTTCACTCGTGGAAACTGCATTTGCTGTTATACAAACATGAAAACCAGAGAGGTATCTATGGGAGAAAAGCAAACCATTTTGAAGCTGAGAGAATAGGGAAAATCGATTAGAGCTATTGCACAAACATTGGGCATAGCCAATACAACTATTTGGAATGTCCTGGAAAAGAAATAAACTATTGGTGTACTGAGCAACAGGTCGTCCAAGGGTATCAACAGAAGTTGATGACAGAAACATTGTGAGAGCTTTGAAGAAACACCCATGTCAGTGACATCAATGCCAACCTCCACAGGGCAGGGGTGAAGGTATTACAATCCACTTTTCGAAGAAGACTGCGTTTGAAGAAATATACAGGCCATACCACAAGATGCAAACTACTCATCAGCAAAAAGAATCGAAAGGCCAGATAGGATTTTGCAAAGAGGTACAGAGATGAGCCACAAAAGTTTTGGAACAAAGTTTTATGGACTGATAAGACCAAAATTAACCTCTACCGAAGTGATGGAAAGGCCAAAGTATGGAGAAAGAAAGGCTCTGCTTATGATCCAAAACACACAAGCTCATCTGTGAAGCATGGTATTGTCATGGCCTGGACTTGCATGGCTGCTTCTGGAACGGGCTCACTTGTCTTTATTGATGATGTAACTCATGATGGTAGCAGCAGAATCAATTCTGAAGTCTGCAAAATCATTTTGTCTGGCAATTTACAGAAAAATGCATCCAAACTAATCGGGAGAAGCTTCATCATGCAAGAAGACAATGACCCAAAACACACTGCCAAGACAACAAAGGACTTCATCAGGGGGAAAACATGGAAGGTCTTAGACTGCCCAATCCGTTTTGCCTCCTGAAGAGGAGACTGAAGGGAGAAATCCCCAGAAACAAACAAGAACTGAAAGAGGCTTCAGTGAAGGCCTGGATAATCATTTCAAATCAAGAATGCAACAGTCTGGTGAGGTCAGTGGGTCGCAGGCTTGATGCAGTTATTGCAAGTAAGGGTGATGCCACCAAATATGAAATGTTATTCACTTTAGGTTAATTTAATAATGTCTGTTCCAATACTTTTGCACACTTGAAAAGTGGGTGGGATAAAAAAAAAAAGTGCTCTCTCCTGAGTCGTTCAACACATCTCGATGTAAATACCATAAATAAAAGCTGGAATTCTGAACTTTTGTCTCATATTCATCTTTTGACCCAAAATGCAAATGTATTCAGTATATAGCAATAACAAAGGAATTGACCTTGCCACTCCAACAGTGGAACCTCGATTATTGATATCATTACATTTATAATAATCATAATAATATAATATAAAAATATTTGTCTCGATTGGATGTTTCCCAATAGGTAAAATGGGTATCATAATTGACAGGTTTCACCCTGTTTTTTGTTATGAAATATTGCCAATAATATGCAATGTTATTGCCCCAGTTGTTTCATTCTCTTTATGGTTCAATTCTGGATAAGAATGTTAATTAATTAATTATTTTTTGCAAAAAATGGATTTCATAGTATATCATCCATCTATTCTGTTGAGAATATTTTTGAACAACTAAGTATCATTTGGGGTGGCTGCTAGTTGGCTTTGGTGCACAAACTGTAATTGTGTCTTGTGGTTTCAATAATTTGTTGTTTGTTCACTTGGTAAAATTTGTGGAAAGGGCTATTTTCTCTTGGGAATTAACATGTTACTTAAGTTTCACTTTGATGGGATTCTTTTGAGTTGGTGACCCTACTTGACAGACATATTCAAATGCAACAAAACAGCACACTAATTAAACATAGTAACCTGGTGGTTCAGATTATTAGGGCTGTGTTAGAAGTAGGTTTTAAATGGAGGTCCCTTGAAAAAAACTAACTGTAGATCATTGTTACCTAATCTGACAGAAGTGTCCCAGGAATTGCAGCCAAATCAGGATTTTAACATTCCAATTACATTTAATCACAAATGTAATCTTCTGCTATGGTTACTCTGAGATTAGAGTGGATTATATTGTATTAAAACCATTGACCTGATTTACTCACTGGCTGCCTTGTAAATCTGACCTTCAGGGGTTGGATTTGGAGGTTTAGAGAAACTGGCACACAGTGAGAGCCAAGTGTCTGTTAGTTGAATCACTTGTGAGCATGCAAACAAGTTTATGGTGATACATATTCCAGCGTTGTCACATGTGATGTCACTTCATCATGATTCAGTTGCCTTATAAATGTATACACTTATGTTCTTAGATTTAGGAAAGAATGAAAAGTGCCTAAAACATTGAATTCAAGACTGCGGTGCAATTATGTCGTACTCATACAATCTAAGTAGAATCTTTAACATTTCGTGTACAACTGATATATAGACAATTAGTGAATAACATACAGTACGTGGCGGCACGGTGGACAACTGGTTAGAGTGTGTGCCTCACAATTCTGATGACCGGGGTTCAATCCCCGGCCCCGCCTGCGTGGAGTTTGTATGTTATCCCCGTGCTTGTGTGGGTTTTCTCCGGGCACTCCGGTTTCCTCCCACATCCCAAAAACATGCGTGGTAGGTTGATTGACAACTCTAAATTGCCCGCAGCTGTGAATGTGAGTGCGAATGGTTGTCTGTTTGTATGTGTCCTGCGATTGGCTGGCAACCAGTTCAGGGTGTATCCCTCCTCCTGCCCGATGATAGCTGGGATAGGCTCCAGCACCCCTGCGATCCTATTGAGGAGAAGCGGCTCAGAAAATGGATGGATGGACATACAGTACGTAATTGCTCCTATGATCTCAGCATCCTCACCAAACATTTGCAGTGAGTTTGTTGAAAATTCTTTATTTATGGTGGATATTGAGATGTTTTGTTTTTTTTGGTGATGGTCCCCGCATGGTGGTGGTGGTGATGAGATGCAACATCTCGTTTGCAAGGGGGTCCCAACACTGTCATCACACGAGAACCTCAACATCTTCTTCTTTTCCTTTCGGTTTAGGGGTTGCTACAGCGCGTCATCCTTTTCCGTGTAAGCCTATCTCCTGCATCCTCCTCTCGAATACCATCTGTCCTCATCTCTTCCCTCACAACATCCATCAACCTTCTCTTTGTTCTTCTTCTATCTCTCTTACCTGGCAGCTTCATCCTCATCATCCTTCTACCAATATAATCACTCTTTCCTATGGATGTCTCCAAACCATCGAAGTCTGCTCTCTCTAATTTTGTCTCAAAAACATTGAACCTTGGCTGTCCCTCTGATGAGCTCATTTCTAATCTTATCCAACCTGGAGATGAACTGCAACATCTTCATTTCCGCCACCTCCAACTCTGCTTCCTGTTGTCTCTTCAGTGCCACTGTCTCTAATCCCTACATCATGGCTGGCCTCACCACTGTTTTATAAATTTTGCCCTTCATCCTAGCAAAGACTCTTCTGTCACATAACACCCCTGACACCTTCCTCCACCATTTGCAGCCTGCTTTCTTCACTTCCTGACCACACTCACCATTGCTCTGGACTGTTAACCCCATGTATTTAAAGTCCTCCACCCTTGCTATCTCTTCTCCCTGTAGCCTCACTCTTCCCCCACCACCCCTCTTATTCATGCACATATATTCTGTTTTACTTCGGCTAATCTTCATTCCTTTGCTTTCCAGTGCATGCCCTCATCGAGAACCTCAACATGATCAACTCAAATTTCACTCATGCATGTTTGAATATATAAAATAAAGACCTTTTGTAAGAAAGTGCAGATTTTCCTCTGCACTTGGTTCAGATTATAGTTTACCCTATTTCTTTGCCGTTTTCATGGCCTCTAATGGCAGAATTATAATTACTCAGCAGGTTTATAATTATATTTAGAGGTTACATTTAACAAGATGCCCAATTAATCTAGAATACTAATTGGGCAGTCATGAAGAACCACCGAGGAAGCAAAAACAGATGGCTATGACATGGAATAAATTTAACAGTCTAAAATTAGCTGCCTGATTTTAATAGGTTGGAGGCTACTTTTTACTCAACTTTTTTGTAGGTGTACATTCAGTTTCAATTAATTTCTCTTTTACAGTTTTTCTGTAAAAATTGTTTGGCTATTGACAATGTGGGGCTTATTTTGATGCTCAGACCATATAGTGTGCAAATATGAGCTAAACAGTTCTATTGTGCTTTACTAATTATAATAATAATTGGTCAACATTCATAAGCCCGAAGCTCATTAAAACACAATTTAACTGACAATAATTGTTATGCATAATATAATGCAACATCCTCTTGAGCACGAGTAATTCAACTTTCCAGGGAGGTGAGCATTAAGATCCCCTTATACAGTAGTGGAAACACACCCTTATAAATTAAAAATGGGGAACGCCATGATGGCGCCATCCCAGTATGCTAATCCACAAGTAATCCATGCAAAGAATTGTGTTAACAGAGCAGTCCCAAACACTTTAAAGTGGAAGGCTGGAGGTCAAAACTTCCTGTTATATTGTAAATGTCCATATCTTCTTTTTCTGATGCAGGTTGGTATTTATTAAAAAAAATACTTTTAATTCACCACATTGTATACCGCCATTTTTACATCATTCCATGAGCAAATTTTAGCAAGTCTAGTTTGTTAAAAATGGATTGGTAGGAACTGCAACCGTGTCAGGCTGTCAGCATCAAAGGTAAGTGTGCAGATTCATTTTTGCCTTTTAAACTGCCTCAGAAAAGTATTGTCGCGAGCCTACTGGGCAGTCTGGTTGTTAGCTGCTAGCCGGTAACGCCAGTGAGCTAGCGCCGTATTGTACCATTTAATCAATGACAGCGTAATAAATTCAGCATATTAAATTAAGGATTTTACATGATTTCGGGATGGTGTTGTGGTGATGTTGGGGTCAAAAATATATGATGGTAATTTCAACTGCATCGGGACAGCATACAGACAAGGAGTCGAGGATGCTATGGCAGTGGCATTGTCATGAGAAGCCTTGATGAGGTGCGGAGGCAAAATAAATAAAAACGTAACAATATTCAGAGCATTGAATCAATCACAACTGGACTGTTCTGTTTGTCCAGTTGCGATCGATTAAATTCTCTGAGAATAAAATTACCTGGGTCAATGAGAATATTTACTGGTGAAAGCCTAACAATGCATTGATGCCCAATGGTGGAGCTTTTATTTTGTTTGCCTCCGTGGTGCGCTGGTGTCAGGCATGTGATAAAATTGAAAAAACAAAAAAGTTCCTGTGGTTTTTGTGGCACTTTAATCTTGTTACAAGCTGGCTTGACTACGATTTGTTGACTGGAGGAAGAGGTTGATTACATGATGGTTTGAAATCAAACTTGCTAGAATATTGTCTAAACCATTATATAATCAACCCGTAGTTCTGCTAGTTATTGCAGCATACAGGGGGAGCCCGAAATCATGATTTTCAGGTTTGGTCACATGACCTTCTCAGATGGCGCCTGTAACGTTCATTTCAGTCGACAGCAGAGGGCGATTTTGGCCCAAATGGCCGCCTCCTGGAATAGGTGAATTTTTATTTTACTGTATTTATCTGTTCAATTCCTATTCCACAAACATAATATTAATCAGAATACCCTTTTTAGACTAGTGGGGGCACATACAACATACAGTATTCTTGCCCAAAAATGTTTCCCTTTCCTTCAGCTTTAAGAACCTTTAAATATTTTGGATGAATGTTCTTGTTGAATCTTGATATTTTGTGTCCACATTTTTGTCATCAACCTCTGCTTCCCTTTATGGAAAGCTTGTCAGTGTGATAGAGAAGATCCTTGAAGTATTCCTTACACAGTCCAATTATTCCCCCAGTTTACGTCAGTGGGCTCAAGACTACAACACATTCGCATTCAACAAAATAACTGGAGTCCTTTGTTTTTATGCCAGAAAGCCCCACACTCATCAAATTTCATGTTTGCCTCACAATCAACAGGACTTTGGTTTACTTCTTTTCTGGTACATTATTCTATTAAGCGGTTGCGAAAAGAGGAGCAGTGATAGGAACATACTGTAGAATGATGCATTATTCATACAAATTCGATGCTGCTGCTCTTGTGTAAATGGGATCCTGCAATAGGAAATGGGGAAAGACAGGAGATGGGGAGCACACTGTCCATTCCTCCTGCGGGGCCTGAGCATCTGTCAATGCAAAGCCCTCAGCCAGGTCACCAAACAAAAAGCATGTGTGAGGTTTTATCTGTGTCTCTGATGGACTGCCAAGATTCAGGGCTAAGGGGGCACAAGGCA
Organism: Phycodurus eques; assembly: GCF_024500275.1. Classification (NCBI taxonomy): domain Eukaryota; kingdom Metazoa; phylum Chordata; class Actinopteri; order Syngnathiformes; family Syngnathidae; genus Phycodurus; species Phycodurus eques. The sequence continues at coordinate 30,572,541 of NC_084526.1, read as the reverse complement.
GTCATGCATTACCTCCCTCCTCACTCTGCTCAGCCACCACATCTGTCCTTCTTTATGTTTTTTCAGTAATGATGGACTTATAGTAGCTGTGCATGTACATACACATTAGGGCTGCATGATATATTGTTTGATCATCACCATCACAGTGTGCACATGCACAATAGTCACATCGCAAGATCCTGGCAATGTAGGTGGCAAAAGAACGCGGGTACCCAACATGCACTGTGCGCATCATTCCATCAATCACAATCTATACTCATAATAATAATAATGTGACTATATTAAGACAGCAACACATCGTCCAAATATGAGCAAGGTCCGATATTAACAATGGCTAGCACACCGCTGTGTCGGGCCACTGTGTACCTATTAACGCTGGCCTCTTGGGCCAGTACAAATTTCCCCAAAAAGTCACAGAAGTTTTTCACCCAAAAGTGTATTTTCGGACTAAAATACTTCATCCCGGCCAAGACAGGATGTTGTGATAACGAAAGGGAAAACCGCAACACACGCTTGACTGGATCGAGGTTAGCCTCAAGTTGATAGCGGAAGCTAACGAACCTAACAAACGGAGCAGCGGCGAGGAACAAGGGAAGCGACACAAAGTGAAGCTTCATGAGCCAATTTATTTTGTCCAATAATGCGCAGACAACAACTGTGTGCTAATGAGAACTTTATTCATCATAAAAGTAAGAAAACACGCACCGACACCATGACACTTAACGTCACTGTGTCGTTGTCATAACACTTGTCGGAATGCGGCATATGGCCGCCGTGTGTAAATACTGTAAGTTAACATATACTATTAATGTTTATTTATCTCTACGGTGTAAATAAACAACAATGCCCACATGAAAATGGCCGGTGGCAATAAAACTTTTGAGGAATGCTTGCCTTCATATAATTTTTTTTTTTTATATTGTTCACTATTTCCTGATGTATTTATTATATAGTGTACATAGTATATAGTGTACACAGTATCAAGGCACAAGATAAAGCATTGTTGGAATGTCAGTGCTAAGTAAATATTTAAATATTCTTTTAATTATTTAAATTAATTATTATTATTACGGCACTTTGTTCAATTGTTAGTACAGAGTCATAGCCATTAATGCAATTGTACTAATAATTTCTTAAAGGGGTATTATTTCTTAAATAATACAGCATACAAGATGCTAAATATGAAATAATCACCATAACTGTACTTATTATATCATGAATATACAGGGCCAGTACAGGTTCTGACAGGTCAACCACAACGTGGCTCATGGTGGCTCGATAGGGCCACCACTCAAAAAGGCTTAACATTGGACCCTAATGAGGCAAAACGTTCTTGCTTCAAGTTATTTGTCACTCAATCAATCAATCAGCGGCACGGTGGACGACTGGTTACAGCGTCTGCCTCACAGTTCTGAGGAGCGGGGTTCAATGCCCGGCCCCACCTGTGTGGAGTTTGCATGTTCTCCCCGTGTCTGCGTGGGTTTTCTCCGGGCACTCCGGTTTCCTCCCACATCACAAAAACATGCATGGTAAGTTAATTGAGGACTCTAAATTGCCCGTAGGTGTGAATGGTTGTTTGTTTGCATGTGCCCTGCGATTGGCTGGCAACCAGTTCAGGGTGTACCCCGCCTCCTGCCCGATGACAGCTGGGATAGGCTCCAGCACGCCCGCGACCCTAGTGAGGAGAAGCAGCTCAGAAAATGGATTGATCAATCAATCAATAAATCAAAACTTTATTTATAAGCACTTTGCATACAAAAAATAATCAAAATAAATCAACCTCATCTGCCACTTGGCCACAGGACACAGCACACACATACAAGTTAAAAATAATACCGTAATGACCTAATAACCTGAGGCTACATACAGAGCATCCAGCTGTAGTTTACTGTAAAACTGTCACATACAACAAGTAATTAAACAACGAATGTCTCCTAACCTAGGTGCTAGCATACAGTAATAAGAAACTCTACACATGCTAATAGGATTAGTACTGATGTTACGGTAAATGATAACACTTAAGCCGGAGCAGGCCAGAGGTGTGGTGTTGTTCCCAGGTGCTCAGGAGAGGATGTTTTGGACTATCCATTTTTTCAAGGAGAGCTTGAGGTAATGTTCACTTATGGCTCACAATAATAATAATGTTATGTCAGTAGCTAGTGCTCGCACTAACATTTGTACATAAACATGCTGGCGTTCTGTTGATTCATGCTCGAAAGCAGACATGTCAAGCTCCCAGCCCGTGCAGCAATTTCCTCCGGCCCGCGGGATCAATTGGAAGTCAGCATGAAATTGGCCCGCACAACGGCATCAGTCAAACGCGCATCGTCTTCTTATTTGTATGACCTATACAATACTGGGTTGGGGTGTGGGCATACGACAGTTGCTGAAGAACTTGTGGTTGTGTCAGCGCAAATCTGACAGCAAAAAGTGAAAGTGACTGGCGGACGACAACGAAAAGAATGCCGGTGGACCTCTTATTTGATCGGAGACAATTACGTCTACAGGAATTCTTATGGGGGAGAGTTTTCATTATCTTATATTATGTTACGTGCAGTGTTGGGAAAGTTCATTTTCTACTTTCATTTTCATTTCATTTTCTATGTTCCAAAATGAACGGGTTTATTGTTCTTGATTGTTCTCAATCTGTTCAATAATATTCAGCAGAAAAGAACTAAGTTCAGTTCACATTCACCCAAAATATGAACTAGTTGATTGAACTTGTTCAGGTACAGCAGTGGTTATGTGAGTGTTTATTCGAAGTTTTGCAAAAGATAAAAATGTTCCTCGTGGTTGTTACAGCGCAAATCTGACTGCAAAAATGGTTTTTGATGTCGAAAATCACACATTTATAGGATTAAAACACATATGTTACAAGACTCGCAACTTGGATTGGACTTCAACAGCAGTTGCTCGTGACTTCACTTGGTCTTGAACCCATTGACATGAAAAGACTTACTACTTTGACTAAAGCACTGAGAAACCAAAATTTGTGGCTTCTCTTTCTACAGCTATATGTGACACTTATTGTTATATTACCAGAAAACATGAATAGTAACAACGTAATGCAGCGGATCATACTGATTATTTATCAGGTCAAAGTGCACCACGCTATTATTGCAATAGTTAGTTCTTATTATCTTTAGACAGTTAATGCCCTGATGGGCACACTCAAATAAAGGAATTGACCAATTGTTCTTTGTATTCTGATGGATTTTTATAGAAAATTTCAGTCGGACAGAACAAAGTTTTTAAGGGGAGTGATGGAAAAAACAAAAGGGAGAGACAGTGAAAAGATAACTAAATATTATAGGAAGAGAAGACAAGAAAAGACAGTACATTAGCTGTAATACAGATGAGGAAAGTAATGCCTAGTACAATGACACATTGGATTCAAGTGTCGTATGGGACAGTAGTGCTACACCCTGTGAAGAAAGGACAGGACAAGGACAGGAGGGGAAGCATGCAGGACAGAGGTAGTGGGCCTGGCTGTCCAACTGAAGTCTGGTGGGAGTGGCGATGTCAATTCTAAACATTTTTAGAAATTGATTACATGTGAGGGGATAACCAGGAAGTTTGCAGAGTTGAGTTATTTATCGCAATGAGTGAGTGGCCCCACACCTAGCGAATATGAAATTATACAAAGTGCATGATTTGCATTTCGTTAGCCTAAAAACATTTTTTTTTTTGGAAAGTTTTTGAAAAACAACCTATGCCGATTATCATAACCTGGATGACAGGGAATCTACCCAGACTAGGGGAGGAACAGTTTCTGATAATCATCCAAACTGTTTGGTTCTACTGTTTTTCGGTGTACGTCTCCTGTTTGGTTCATCATACGCACACCAATTCTTTTTGTTTTAAATCTTATTTAGCAACCAGGGACGTGAGGTCAGGGAAGGCAGCGACTCACCTGCATGTAAGGAGTAAAACAAATTATTGGATAAAACTCTTTTCCATTTTAGTTCTATGGTACGGTCTGTGCTTTATATTGATTTTCATATTGAATCAAATAATGTCCACAACTTAATCAATAAAAAAGGGGTTCGGGTTAACCTCTAGCTCTATAAAGACTTCTTTAATAAATTGAGCTTTTATTTCGCAGAGTAATTATCCATCCATCCATTTTCTTCCGGTTGTCCGAGGTCAGGTTGCGGGGGCAGTAGTTTTAGCAGGGAAGCCCAAACTTCGCTCTCCCCAGCCCCTTCATTCAGTCCTTCTGGGGAATTCTGAGGCGGCCCTAGGCCAGCCGGGAGACATAGTCTCTCCAGTGTGTCCTGGTTTGTTCCCGGGGTCTCCTCCCAGTGGGACATGCCCAGACCAGGGAGGCTTCCAGGAGGCATCCTAATCAGAGGCCCGAGCCGCCTCATCTGACTCTTCTCAATGCGGAGGAGCAGCGGCTCTACTCTTAGCCCATCCCGGATGACCAAGCTTCTCACCCTATCGCGAAGGCAGAGTCCGGACACCCTGTGGAGGAAACTCATTTCGGCCGCTTGTACCCGGGATCTTGTTCTTTTGGTCACAACCCACAGCTCGTGACCATAGGTGGAAGTAGGAAGGTAAATCGACCGGTAAATTGAGAGCTTTGCCTTTCGGCTTAGCTCTTTCTTCACCACAACGGACCGATACAAAGTTTGCATCACTGCAGACGCTGCACTGATCCGCCTGTCGATGTCCCGTTCCATTCTTCCCTCACTCGTGAACAAGACCCCAAGAAACTTGAACTCATCCACTTGGGGCAGGATCTCATCCCCGACCTGGAGAGGGCAATTCAGCCTTTTCCGACTAAGGACCATGGTCTCAGGTTTGGAGGTGCTAATTTTCATCCCAACTGCTTCACACAAACAAACTGCAAACCGCTGCAGTGAGAGTTGGAGATCACGGCTTGATGAAGCCAACAGGACCACATTATCTGCAACAAGCAGAGATGCAATACTGAGGCCATTAAACCGGACCCCCTCTACTCCTCGGCTGCACCTAGAAATTCTGCCCATAAAAATTATGAACAGAATCGGTGGCAAAGGGCCGACTTACTGCCAGCAATGCGGACCAAACTCTGACACTGGTCGTACAGGGCCGAACAGCCGTATCAGGGGGTTCGGTACCCCATACTCCCGAAGCACTCCCAACAGTAGGCTGAGGAGTTTGGGGCCCCTGTAGTTGGAACACATCCTCCAGACCCTCTTCTTAAAAAGGGACTACCACCCCAGTCTGACGTTCCATCTTCCTAGAGCCGGCTTCTGTAGCCGGGGATTGGATCGCCAAGGTCCCATTCGGGCTGTGCCCAGCTGGGCCCCATGGATGCAGCCACGGCACCCGCCTTTGAGCCCCACCTCCAGGCCTGGCTACAGAGGTCCGTGCAAGTGAAACTGATGTCCATTTATATTAATCATCATAAATGTTCATTTGAGCCGTGGTTTGTCTGGTCCCTCATCTAGGACTTGTTTGCCATGGGTACCCTGCCAGGGGCATAAATCCCCAGACAATTTAGCGCCTATGATCACTGGGACACACAAACCACTACACTACGATAAGGTGACAGCTCAAAGAGTAATTATCAGATCAGTATTTTCCAACCTTTGTTGGGCCAAGGCACTTATTTTACATTAGAAAAATCTCATAGTTAAACACCAAACAGATATGTCATACAATGTTTGAATATTGAAATATTGACCTTATCTCAATTTAGTCACAAATGTACTTACTCATTGTGAAATCTGGCTTGTTGTAGGGAGCCATGACTTATTTTTTTGTATGAATGGCAACAAGTGGATACATAGGTTTATTGTACCTTTTGCTATCTAATGGAAGAGCATTTCATTGTTCTGCGTGTCACTATCCGCCACTGGCATAGATGAAAAAAAATTTTTCATTCAATCATTTCTGACAAATCAAAATAATTAAAATAGTTGTACAATTACAACAACAATAATGCTGTGAACATATAACCTGTGTTCATTCTTTCACTTTAACCCAACTATACAATACATAATTGATTTTACAAAGAGTCAACACATAACCGAAAACCATGACCATAAAACCGAGAGCTGAACAGAACTGTGGATTTTGTTAACTGTTCCAACCCAGCACAGACAAAGAGCACAATTTTTAACAAGTACATTGATGATTTTTTTTAAAACATTTTATTTTAAAATTGATATTGCTAAGGTTTGCACATCCGCCTCACAGTTCTGAGGACCCAGGTTCAAATCTGGCCTCGACTGTCTGGAGTTTGCATGTTCTCCCTCTGCCTGCCTGGGTTTTCTCCAGGTACTCCGGTTTCCTCCCACATCCTAAAAACATGCATGGTAGGTTAATTGAAGACTCTAAAATTGCCCGTAGGTGTGAATGTTTTTTTGTTTACATGTGCTCTGCGACTGGCTGGCAACCAGTTCAGGGTGTACCCCACCTCTCGCCAGAAGATAGCTGGGATAGGCTCCAGCATGCCACGGGGAAAATTAATGACTGAATGAATGAATGATATTGCTAATAGCCTAATGATTTTGAAATTTTTGTGATTGCATCCATAAAATAGTTTATAGTTATATGTAGTCCAAATATTTAGAATGTGTTTGGGAGTAGCAAACTATACGTTAATGTAACATGAATGTCCTTGGAGTGACGATGTCCTCCAACAGGGTATGCAACAAAGGAGATGAAGTCCGTCAGACTGTTAGAATAAAAAAATCACAGTTGCTGTCATATTCCTTTTGGAAAGCTGGTCGAATGTTGTGAATAGTTTCATGATGAATGATATGCAAATATCCTCAGTCTACAAATATCTATCCCAATCTATCTGTCTCATATTTGATGAACACTAATATTAGTACCCTTTGATGGACATTTTTTGATGGACATTTACATAACCTCGGGTTACCCACATACGCACACACACACACGCGCCTGTGCACACATATATATATACACACACACACACATACACACACACACACACATATATAAAAAGGCCAAGAATGCCTCCCAAACTCATAAAAGCTGAACTTTATAATTATTTTACTAAACTTACGGTTGACTTAATAGTCTTAATTAATGACACAATTTACACTCAATAGCGTGGCTGCTCACCAAATGTTCCTCTGTCCACTATTAGCTTTTCGGTGAGAGAGTACAATTAAATTACTCTGGCTCCCTCTGCTTTCGTCGTTATTCGGTCAACGCTTGTGTCTCTTCGGCGGTTAGTCCACTATTTCCCGGTCAATCATACATCAGCTAATTTTTTGTCATAGTTCCTGGGCAAATAGCCAATCATAGCCAATGTCATATGCAACAACATCAGGGACCATCAATATTGCAATGATGATTCAATGTTTATTTATCATTGAGAAATAGATTTCAACCATTCTGACAGTTTAAATTTAGCCGATAATATCAACATTGGTTCAGTGTCCGCTTGCTGTCTGGAATTAGCTCACTACATTGCCTAAGTAGTTTGCCCAACACTGTCCTAAACCCCCTCCACGCTGACAACTTCACCGAGCAGTCAAGTATGTGCCCTTATTATGAGCCAAGGCTTCGAGGTCTGCCTGTCCCAGCTTGTCCTTCCATTGTGAATCACCATATGGTGTCAGCTTGCACCAAAACACTATTTCCTCTGCTCACCATTAACAATCAACCCAGACAGTGCCAACAAATTCCAGCAATAAAACCTCATTTTAATTCAACACCTGTTTCTGTGTCTGCTTGGGGTGTAGTTGCCTCATTACAAAGGCACTAAAACATGGTACCATGGACTTGCATACCAAGAAACACCCTAATAAACCTATGAACAAGAAAACAACACAGCCTTTTGCAGATAGCATTAAACGCAAACAATGAAGAAAATTAATGACAACCTGCAGAAAAATGTGAGAGTTGGTTGTGGGAGGGGTGGTTTGTGTGAGGCAAAATCCAATAATGAGCTTGCTTCATGGAGCTGTGGAGTTGGTAAATGGTTTTGACAACCTGTTTAAGATCTGATTCTAAAGGGAACGATATTGCATTGCTTGAGCGCATGCGTCATATCAAATCAGGTTAGTTTTAGATATGATGTAGTGTATGAATGTGTAACTGAACTTCATCTTTAGTCCCTACATTTAAATTTCATACAACAATATTAGTGAGCAGATAATTAAGCTGGTACAATGACACATTGGATTTGAGTGTCTAAGCAATGTGTTTTAAAAAAGCACTGTTATATACTGTATATATCATACAAAGAATAGTGTCAGTATTTTTAGATGCTATGTAAAAAGGTGTGTAAAAATTCAAACTTCACAACCAACATACACAAATCACTACCCTTTATACTATGGCAATTGTATCTGTTCAACTGAGATGACACATCAACCACTTACAGTTTACCGTAATTCAGTATTTCACAAAAGCTCATTTTTGTTCTTGCCTGTGCAATATTGACTATAAAATTTACTTACCAAACTGATGTATCACTCAACAATGAGAGGCATTTACATCTATTCAAAAGACTCCTGATTGTGTTTAATAAGGATTAATGGGTAATCCCTATTTATAACAGCTCCATTTTACATTTATGAGCTATGAAAACAGGAACTACACACTCAATGAATGTATGGCTCTCCCACTGACCATTTTGTTTTATTGCTTACAAGGAAAAACAACAGTCATCTGCAAACAGAAGAAAGAGCGTTTAGTTCTAATTTCTGCAATTATGTTTCATTGCTTATAAACAATAAGTAAGTAGTAATAGACAATAACTAGTATTCTCAACACTGCAAAGTGGTAGTTTATTGGATTTTATTTGTTTATCATATTTATGTAACAACTTGTAGTCCATCAAGCAGAAACTGATAGAAAACGTTAAAATATAACCACCTAATAGAAAGTTGCTGCTTGTTTGTGTGAACAAAATTCAATGAAGCAGGAGGTCCAAGTGAAAAGATTAATCATTTGGGGTTACCCGTGATCATATGCTATATGGTGCAGTGGTTCTCGAACTTTAAAACATAGTACCACCTAAAATATTCTTAGCTCTCCAAGTACCACCATCATGACCAAAATTAAAATCAGCAGTATCAGAGTAGGCCTTAGTATTCATCAAAATCAATGCAGAAGTTTTATTCCATCCATCCATCCATCCATCCATCCATTTTCAACACCGCTTATCCTGGTTAGGGTCGCGGGACACTGGAGCCTATCCCAGCTGACTTCGGGCGATAGGCGGACTACACCCTGAACTGGTCGCCAGTCAGTCACAGGGTACATTCACACCGTCACTGAGTGGGAACTGAACCCACGCTGCCCTCACCAAAGTCAGGCGAGTGTACCACTACACCATTAGTGACTGGTTTTATTCCTAAAAGGTACATTTACTATTATTAATGCTTGTTAAACCACTGTAACATTAGGCTTATGCGCAATTTGAACTTAACACTGTGCTTAAATATAGGGAAAAACTGTACTTAAATGATTATATTGAACACTACATACTGTACATACTGTGCAAAGAATATATATTTATATGCTGTACATCATTTAAATTATAATTGCAGCCCAGAAACGTTAATAAAAAACAAACAAAAAAAACAGTTGTTAAAGACTAAATGGATATGTACTAAATAATTAAACTCAATACAAGTGAACTGTACTTTGGCAAGTAGTAGTAGTAGGCAGTGATCATTTTGCGTACCACGAGAGCAGTGGTTCTTAACCTGGGTTCGATCAAACCTCAGGGGTCGGTGAGTCATTATCAATGGCTTGGCGGAGGACAAGACACACGGTATGTGTGTCCGTCCGTTTTTTTTGTTTGTTTACCTGTCCTGTTCAGCCAAATGGCCTTGCAGAATGGTGGATCTGAATGCCTTTTGTGCTGGAACAGTTTTGCTGTGCAACAGGGGAGTTTGAAATACTCCCTCTGTTTCTTTTTAAATGTTTTCATTATTCTGATGTTTATTGAAAATGCAGCCGGACAGAAAAGGGTTATAGGGGACAGACAGAGGGACAGAGTTGACAAGGGGAACAGGGGTGCAAACCACAGCAGAACAATAAACAGCGAGAGCTAGAACTAAAAAAACAAGATGGCTGCCGGGGTGCAACCACACAGTTTGGCAGGTCCTGTGCGTTTGCTTAAAAAGTCATCCAAAGATCAAATAGGACCATGGATTATGCTATCAACGTATTCCTTTACTGTTTGGATAACCCTCTATCTTCTGCTAAATTCAACATGTCCAAGAAAAAGGGACACCCTAACCTTGTATCCAGCCAGATGGAGTCAGCACATGCTATTCACAAGGGTACTGGACTATGGCCATGCTTTGCCACCCCCAGGTGAGCAGGAACAGGCTGTCACAGGCGAACCACTCCTGGGTGTTTTTAATCTCTTGTTGATACTTCTTTTGGCTGGTGATGTTGAACTAAACCCTGGGCCAGTGCTAGCTGGGCCTCCACCTCTGCTACCTGGGCCAATATCACTGCCAACTGGGCCTTTACCTCGAGCAGCCGGGCTAATGCTAGATCAGCTAACATCATTGCTAGCTAGGCCTCCACCTCTACCGGCTGGGCCTCCACCTCTGCCACCTGGGCCAACACCACTGCTAGTTGGGCCTCCACCACTGCGAGCTGGGCCTCCACCATTGCCGGCTGGGCCTCCACCACTGCTAGCTCAGCTTCCACCTCTGCTAGCTGGGCCTCTACCACTGCCACCTGGGCCAACACCACTGCTAGTTGGGCCTCCATCACTGCTAGCTGGGCCTCCATCACTGCTAGCTGGGCCTCCACCACTGCTGGCCAGGCCTCCACCATTGCCGGCTGGGCCTCCACCACTGCTAGCTGGGCCTCCACCTCAACTTCTCTGAATAACTACCGACCTAAAAGCATTCTTCCGTCCATTTCCAAAGTTGCAGAAAAATGGGTGTCAGAGCAGATTGTCCATTATTTAAACAGCAGCTCCCCCTCTCTCCACGCCATGCAGTTTGGTTTCAGATCCAAGCATTCCACTGAAATGGCTACATGCCTCTTCATTGAGAAAATAAAATCTTCTCTCGACATTGTGGAGTTGTATGGGCGGTGTTCTTGGACCTCAGGAAAGCTTTCGATACAGTAAATCACTCTGTTCTTCTTACCAAACTCTCAAAATTTAACTTCTCTCGCAAAGCTGTGAGCTTTTCTTCTTGATAATACCCCATAGATTCTCAATGGGGTTTAGATCCGGCGAGTTGGCTTGCCAGTCAAGCACTGTGATGACATGGGCATCAAACCAGGTTTTGATGCATCTGGCGGTATGGCCAGGGGCCAGGTCATGCTGGAAGATGAAATCTGCATCTCCATATAGATCCTCAGCAGAAGGAATCATGAAGTCCTCTAAAACATTCTGCTAGACTGTTGCGGTGACCTTGGATTTAAGAAAGCAGAGTTTACCAACACCAGCACTGGACATTACACCCCAAATCATGACTGACTGTGGATATTTTACAGTGGAACTCAAGCAGCTTGGGTTCTGTTCTTCAGACGTCTTCCTCCAAACACTTGGACATTGATTCCCGAATGAAAGGCAAACTTTACTTTCATCGGAAAAGCGGACCTTGGACCACTGGCCAACAGTCCAGTCCTTCTCCTTGGCCCAGTTGAGACGCTTCCTACGTTGGATTAGGCTCGGACCAGAGGTGGTGGTTTTTGAAGCTGTGTCTCCCGCCTCATTCCACTCTTTCCGGATCGCTGTTAGATTCTTGAATCTTCTCTGTTTGATAATCCGCTGAAGCCCACGGTCATCTCTTTTGCCGGTGCGTCTTCTCCTGCCACCATTTGTACTTCAGAGAGACTTTTCATGGCTATGCTTGGACACAGCACTTTGTGAACAGCCAGCCTCCTTAGCTATGAACTTTTGTGGCTTACCCATCCTATGGAGGGTATCAATGATGGTCTTCTGGCCAATTGTCAAGTTTGCAGTCTTCCCCATATTGAACCCAACTGAGACAATTGAACCAAACTGAAGCAATTTAATGACACCTGGGGAAACCTGTGCAGGTGCTTTGAGTTTAGTAGATGATTAGTGTGTGACACACTCAGTTTAAAACATTTATGGCCTGCAAAATTTGGGCTGATTTCTTCACAGCATTAAAATTTTTTGAATTCCTGATTTTGTGGGTTTTATGAGCTGGAAAAATATATGAGCTATGTAAAATATAAACAAATTAATACTTGAAAATTGTTTAAAATGTGCACCCTCAATCTATAATCTATGAAATTGTAACTCTTTTGAAAGGAATTATGGAAATTAGTAAACTTTTACATGATATTCTAATGTATGACACACTGAGTACACTCAGATTTCAGCTTCTAAGTGTTGCCATGTAAATGTTACCTGACCAAGGCCTTCAGAATTCCAAGTGCTGGGATACACACACGCATGCACGCACGCACGGAAAATGATTTTTGGGGTACTTTCAGAGCAGCATGTATGAGCTAGCTTAAACAGACAGGCAACAGAAAAGGAAGGAGGTCTGAGTCTGTATCTGCATCTCCGGTGAGTGTGATGTATTTTATTTAAATGTTTATGTTTTTGTCATGTTATTAGAAAATTGACTAATAGATAAAATATACTGTAGTTTATACACTACATCTACAGAGCTTTGGAGTTGTTTGGAGGTGATGTATTGGAATACTATGATCAGCTGACATCCAAGATTCATTGCTCACACAGTTCCCAAAGTTTCTGCAATACCACTGTATCATTCACCATTCATTCTGTGCTTCTTGCTTTAGTATTAATGGTATTCATCCTCAAATAAGCAAAATGCCTTTGTCTCTTCTTTAATGCCACACATAATTATTGAGTATTTTTGTAAATTATTTTGTGATGTGCTAGTGTTATTAAGAGGTGGATTAGTTGACTGAAGGTCCAGGTCAGAAACGCAATCATTTGCCACTGATTAGAGGGTGTATAAACCTACCTGTGCAATCACATTATGTCAGTCATTTATTTTTACTTCTCCTCTCAAAAAGATAAAAATAATACTACAAAATACATTTACTTTAGCCATTTACTCTTGCTATTTGGTGTTTTCATATATGAAGCTGAAGTGGGGTGAGCAGCCCACAGCTGAATTTAAATATAAAAGAGAAGCTGTAAAGTAGACTGCATGAACACAGTTGAGATGGTCACAGTATGAGTGTAGCTGTCAGAGGTGATAACACATATAACAGGATTATCCTGCTAACTTTTCCGTGGGGAGTTGACCCTGTCCATGACAGCCATCTCTGATAAAAACTGCCACAGCAGTTAAAGCTCAGCTGGGAATGCGATTACCCTGAGAGAAAACACCAGCTAGTAAACACATTCAGTGTAGCTCTAACACATGTGCACACATCCCAGATACTACTTTAGACATAAATAAAATACACATACTTCCTTACATTGACCAAAATTGCAGTCCACAGTCTTGACAAACTTGGGAATTTACTCCTATTAACAGGCCATTCACAGATATATTTATATTAGCCTTGTGACTGCCCAGCGACAAAAACAGGATGTTGTCTCCCTTTTGCCATATATATATATATATATATATATATATATATATATATATATATATATATATATATATATATATATATATATATATATACATACACACACACACACACACACACACACACAGTAGAGGTGTCCTGAGCCAAACTTTGAGATTGGAAACCGGTCCGTCAGCAAAAAAACAAGGACCGTATTAGATCGGACTGGATCGAAAATCTCATATTTTACCACCCTTAATCAAGCAGTCTAATCCATGCTCTGCTCGGCACCAGCACTTCTATCCAGCACTTCTATTATTCTAGTATGATGTATTCCCTTGTAGGCCTGCTCGACCTTGAACATGCATGTCTGTGAAATCAACAAATAATGTGTATGTGTAAATGATCATTCATTCATTCATTCATTTTCCATTTTCCGTTTATCCTTACTATGGTCACAGGCGTGCTGGAGCCTGTCCCAGCTGACTCTGGGCGAGAGGCGGGGTACATCCTGAACTGGTCGCCAGCCAATCGCAAGACACATACAAACAAACAACCACTTGCACTCACACATTCACACCTATGTGTAATTCAGAGTCTTCAATTCATTTACCATGCATGTTTTTGGGATGCGGAAGGGTTTCATGAGTTCGTTCACTGCGTAATACGTCGTTCCTTGCGTGAACGACTCACTCATCGTACTAGTTCGCAGTTAACTTCCGCATGAATCATTGCATACGTACTGGTACATCGCTCTCGAGCGGATTGCGAACGAAGTTCAACGACCGAATCACTCATGGCTAACTGATTGCGAATGAGAAGTTCAACGAACAAATCACTCATGGCTAACGGATCTCGAACGAGAAGTTCAACGAACGAATCACTCATGGCTAACGGATCGCGAACGAAGAAGTTCAATGAACGAAGGTCAACGAATGTATCACCTGGGGCTAACAGTACATTCAATTCACTTCCAGTTCAATTCAGTCCCTACTCCGCCTGCACAGCGCTGCCTGATGCTGGCTGCTCATTGTCATTTGTCGAAGCGAGTGACAACTCTGGCAAATCGTAAATCACATGGCAGTACTTTTAGTAAAGTCCCATCCCCGCCTGCACGCTGGCTGCTCATTGGTCATTTGCCGAAGATTCAGAAGTGAATGACAGAACGCTACAGCAATTCCGTTCCCAGCGGCGGCCAAGCTCAAGGAACGAATCATTTCATAAACTGGTTCAGTTCAGTACGTTCACTAAAAGGATTCATTCTTTTGAACGAAACCTTTGTGAAGGTAACAACACTAATTCACACCTACGGGCAATTTAAAGTCTCCAATCATTCTACCATGCATGTTTTTTGGGATGTGGGAGGAAACCGGAGTACCCAGAGAAAACCCACGTAAGCACGGGGAGAACATGCAAACCCCACACAGGCGGTGCCGGATTTGAACCTGGTTCTCAGAACTGTTAGGCAGTTGTGCTAAACAGTCGGTCTCCCTGCCGCCCTGCAAAAATCCACTCACTTCACATTTTTCAGTGATTTATTACATTAATCAAATGCTTTTACTATTGCTGCTGCTGATAACAATTGTAAGACAATCAATTTGGGCTTTTGGCTTATTCATTTTTTTTCAAGTTCAACTTTTGACATTGACCGCACTGCAGAAATACTCTCGAATAAGGAGAAATGCAAAATGCACTTTGAAAAAGAGTAGTTGGTATGGAAGACGCTTTGTCTGTTACTGAATTTTAAATAAACAGCTCTGCAACATTAATGAATTCCTTTTCTATTCTTACTCACTTTATAGTGGTTTAAATAAAGATGTAAGATGTGTGCTCTGAAAAATGTCAGTCTTGGTAATGAGTTAAGAAGTGTTTTCCACTGAAAGGGTCCCATTTGTCATTTACAAATGTTAGTAAGCCATTAATAATTATGTGTATTACACTTTACAGTATGGATCCCCTTTTGCCATCTACAATTGGTTACAGCTCAATAAATATGTTTCTATCTAAAACTAATATAGTTGACCACATACTATACACCTGAAGTACCTGGAGAAAACTCACACAGGCATGGCAAGAACATACAAACTCCACACAGGCGGCGCCGAAATTTGAACCCCGGTTCTCAGAACTGTGAGGCAGACGTGCTAACCAGTCGCCCAGCTTGCCGCCAAACACCAACTTAATGATTTAAAATCACGCAAGGTTGAGGGCTGGGGGAGCAAAGTGATCCCTGTAATACACTATAGTTCATAGCTAACTATTATAGCAGCTTGTAAAAGAGTTTTTGAGTGTTCATCTAAAATAGTTATTACTTCCTATAAATTAGTATAGTTCTGTCAAAAAAAATATCACCTCATATTACAGTACACATTTACATGGATTCTCTACAGGCTGGACAATCACCCTGCATTATATGTTCAAATAATTTGACTAAAATGTGTCAGATTTATAAATGAAGCCATATGAATCTGAGAGCAAAGTTGCCCAGCTTCAAGCAGATAATATATGCACGGTATATACAGTTAAGTGAAGTACAACCCCAATTCCAATGAAGTTGGGACGTTGTGTTAAACATAAATAAAAACAGAATACAATGATCTGTAAATCATGTTCGACCTATATTTAATTGAATACACTTTTGAATACACAAAGACAAGATATTTAATGTTCAAATGTTCTTTCTCACGCACTTGTTCACAAAGAGGTGAACTTCGCCCCATCTTTGCTTGTCTGAGCAATTCAGGGAAGCTCCTTTTATACCCAATCATGGCACCTACCTGTTCCCAATTAGCCTGTTCACATGTGGGATGTTCCAAACAGGTGTTTGATGAGCATTCTTCAACTTTCTCAGTCTTTTTTGCCACCTGTCCCAGCTTTTTTGGAACGTGTTGCAGCCATAAAATTCTAAGTTAATGATTATTTGCTAAAAACAATAAAGTTGATCAGTTTGAACATTAAATATCTTGTCTTTGTAGTGTATTCAATTAAATATAGGTTGAACATGATTTACAAATCATTGTATTATGTTTGTATTTATGTTTAAGTCCCAACTTCATTGGAATTGGGCTTGTATATACAGAGTTTGTAACTAACATCATAGTTGTGGTCTGCCTTGTGATTACTGAGCAATGCACCAAATCCCCAAACTCCTCTTGGGGTGCGAAAGGTGGGACACTACCTGTGTTTAAGGCTATTCCGCAATGCCAAGGTTTGGATGTGAAGTGTCACACTTGATGCTCACTTCTTGGGTCCTGTTGTGTTGAAAGCAACTGTATGGGCTCAATTTTCATCGACAGTGCATCAGTGGTGGGATGCAGATGCCCGAGGATCCTGATTTTCTTCCCAGCGCAAGGCTCGCGCCGCGTTTTTACCAAGCTCAGTGTTCAGTGTGCAGCAGAGTGTCATTGGAGATGTGCCTGGCGGAGTTACAATTTGACAATCAGGGTACCCGCTCACATTGTCTGTTGCCACATCATTGCTGGCGCAGTGACAATGCTCCACTGACTCTTGGATCACTGTGAATACACATCCTCCTCCTATGCAGAGAATGATTGATGAGTCTCCTGTCTATGCACTGGTTCAGGTTTTATGTAATTAAATAATTTAAAAGAGCTTAATACTTATACAAGTACTATAATTTGTTTTTGCTTTCTAGCTCATGAGGAGAATTTCGATGAATTACCAGATATAAGGGACTCCATAAAGCCAAATCCCTCTCAGTTTAGGGTGGGGATGGTGGAAACTAACAGGTCCTCAAGTGGGTTGAGGGAGGAGATCAAAGCCCTCCCACCCCCACCTCAACACACACACACACACACACCACCTGTTGCCCGCTGCTCTTTGCAGATGCAACAAAGTATATTTTTGGCCGTTTGTCTTACATCAGGTGGCACGGTGGCCGACTGGTTAGAGCGTCAGCCTCACAGTTCTGAGGACCCGGGTTCAATCCCCGGTCCCGCTGTGTGGAGTTTCCTCCCACATCCTCCCACATCCTAAAAACATGCATTAATTGGAGACTCTAAATTGCCCATAGGTGTGAATGTGAGTGTGAATGGTTGTTTGTTTGTATGTGCCCTTCGATTGGCTGGCAACCAGTTCAGGGTGTACCACGCCTCCTGCCCGATGACAGCTGGGATAGGCTCCAGCACGCCCGCGACCTTAGTGAGGAGAAGCGGCTCAGAAAATGGATGGATGGATGTCTTACATCATTGAACCGCTTCTAGCACTGGTCAGCGGTTCTCTGTGAGCTGTGAGAAGATTAATTCACAATATTTGTGATCTCCTCCCATGCCAACTTTACATCATCTGCCTGGGGTGATATGCTTGCAGTTACATATAAATGTACGTTGCACGCTTCGACCTTCCAGACGAGCAAATTAATTTCTTCTTGGGAAAAAACTGAAATTTCCTCCATGTCGAGACTGTCAGTGCGCCACTAGCACGCCGCATTTAAAGGGAATATGAGAGGCTTTATGTCACTTTGATTGGCCATCATTAAAGTTGGCTGTGATCACTCCCACAGTGGCTCAGATCCCTCTGCAAAATTACCAACACCGAGTCTAGAACGCCTCGGGCACAAAGTTACGCTGCATGCTGCAGGATTTACGCCGGTCAGGAAAATACAATCCAATAGAATATGTCTAATTATCTGATTGGGGATGCCATGTTGCTATGTGAAAGCACACACAGTTACATCAATATCACACTTTGCTGAATATTAAAGTTTTTTTTCTTTGCTGCAGAAAAATAAATTCCAGATCTTCTGTTGCACCTCTGATGTGGAATTTCTGTTTGAAAAAAGGCAACCAAAACAGGGAACCTGTTATGCCTGTTAATTCTCCATCTTTTTTCCCCTCTTTCTTTTTCTTTCGGCTTGTCCCGTTAGGGGTCGCCACAGCGTGTCATCCTTTTCCATGTAAGCCTATCTCCTGCATCCTCCTCTCAAACACCAACTTCCCTCACGTCTTCCCTCATTACAATGATCAACCTTTTCTTTGGTTTTCCTCTAGCTCTCTTGCCTGGCAGCTCCATCCTCATCATCCTTCTACCAAGATACTCACTCTCTCTTCTCTGGACATGTCCAAACCATCAAAGTCTGCGCTCTCTAACTTTGTCTGCAAAACATCTAACCTTGGCTGTCTGGTTGAGCTCATTTCTAATGTTTTCCAACCTGGTCACTCCTAGAGCAAACTCTAGCATCTTCATTTCCGCCACCTCCAGCTCTGCTTCCTGTTGTCTCTTCAGTGCCACTGTCTCTAATCTGTACATCATGGCTGGCATCACCACTGTTTTATAAATGTTGCCCTTCATCCTAGCAGAGACTCTTCTGTGACATGACACACCTTACGTCTTCCTCCACCCGTTCCAACCTGCTTGGACCCGTTTCCTCACTTCCTTACCACACTCACCATTGCTCTGGACTGTTGACCCCAAGTATTTAAAGTCATCCACCCTCGCTATCTCTTCTCCCTGCAGCCACACTCTCCCCACTCCACCCCTCTCTTTCATGCACATATATTCTGTCTTTGACTAATCGTCATTCATCTCCTTTCCAGTGCATGCCTCCACCTTTCTAACTGTTCCTCCCCCTGTTCCCTGCTTTCACTGCAGATCACAATTGCATTGGCGAACGTCATGGTCCACAGGGATTCCAGTGTAACCTCCTCTGTCAGCCTATCCGTCACCACTGCAAAAAGCAAGGGGCTCAGGGCTGATCCCTGATGTAGTCCCACCTCCAACCTAAACCAATCTGTCACACCCACAACACACCTCACCACTGTTCTGCTGCCCTCTTACATGTTCTGTATTATTATAACATACTTGTCTGCCACTCCAGACATCCGCATGCAGTACCACAGTTCCTCTCTGGGAACACTGTCAAAGGCTTTTGCTAGATCTACAAAGACACAATGTAGCTCCTTCTGACCTTCTCTATACTTCTCAATCAACATCTTCAAAGCAAATAATGCATCTGTGGTACTCTTTCTAGGCATAGAACCATACAGTTTGCTCGCAAATACTCACTTCTGTCCTGAGTCCAGCCTCCACTACTCTTTCCCATAACTTAATTGTGGCTCATCAACTTTTTCCCTCTGTAGTTCCCACAGGTCTGCACATCACCGTTGTTCTTAAAAATGGGCACCAGCACACTTTTCCTCCATTCCTCAGGTTATCTTCTCACCCGCTAGAATTCTGTTGAACTACCTGGTCAAAAACTCCACAGCCACCTCTCCTAGATGCTTCAAAACCTCCACAGGTATGTCATTAGGACCAACTGCCTTTCCTTTTTCATCCTCTTTAGTGCCTCTCTAACTTCCCTCTTACTAATCATTGTCATTTCCTGGTCCACCACACGTGCCTCTTCTACTCTTCGTTCCCTCTCATTTTCCTCATTCATCAACTCCTCATAGTATTCTTTCCATCTACCCAGCACACTACTGACACCAGTCAACACATTTCCATCTCTATCCTTAATCACCCTAACCTGCTGCACATCCTTCTCATCTCTATCCTTCTGTCTGGCCAACCTGTATAGATGTTTCTCTCCTTCTTTACTTTCCATACCTGGTCATCATATGCCTTTTATTTGGTCTTTTCCACCTCTACCTTCGCCCTGCATCGCATCTCCGTGTATTCTTGTGTCCTCTCCTCGGATTCACACTGTCCCACTTCTTCTTAGTGAATCTCTTTCCTTGTATGATTTTCTGTACTTTGAGGTCCCGCCACCAAGTTCCTTCTCCCCTTTCCTATCAGAAGATACACCAAGTACTCTCCTGCCTGTCTCTCTGATCAACGTGGCTGAAGTGGTCCAGTCTTCTGGAAGCTCCTGCTGTCCACCAAGAGCCTGTCTAACCTCTTCTCGAAATGCCGCACAACACTCTTCCTTTTCTCAGCTTTCACCACATGGTTCTCGGCTCTGCCTTTGTCTTCTTGATGTTCCTCTCCAGTCATCTTATACACCACCATCCTATGTTGTCGAGCCACACTCTCGCCTACCACTACCTTACAGTCAGTGAACTCCTTCAGATTACATTACAGACACGGTCGAACGCCTTCTCAGAGTCCACAAAACACATGTAGACTGATTGGGTGAACTCCTATGCACCCTTGAGGACCCCGACAGCCCCACAACATCCAGAGACTCATCCACCCCCAGGGCCCTACCGCCGAAGAGCTTTTTTACCAGCTTGGTGACCTCAACCCCGGAGATAGGCGAGCCCGCCTCAGATATCCCAGACTCTGTTTCCTCATAGGAAGCCATGTTGGTAGAATTGAGGAGGTCTTCAAAATACTCTCCACACCGACTCACAACATCCTGAGTCGAGGCCCCACTATACACAGTGTTGATGGTGCACTGCTTCCCCCTCCTGAGATGCCTGATAATGGACCAGAATTTCCTCAAAGCCGTCTGCATGTCTTTCTCCATGACCTCACCAAACCCCTCCCACGCCCGAGTTTTTGCCTCAGCGACCACCAAAGCTACGATCCGCTTGGCCAGCCGGTACCCATCAACTTCCCCAGGAGTCCCACAGGCCAAAAATGCCCGGTAGGACTTCTTCTTCAGTTTGACGGCATCCCTCACCGCTGGTGTCCACCAACTGGTTCGGGGGTTGCCACCACGACAGGCAACCATTACCTTATGGCCACAGATCCGGTCGGCCGCCTCAGCAATGGAGGCGTGGAACATCCTCCACTCGGACTCAATGTCCCCCACCTCCCCAGGACGAGGGTGAAGTTCTGCTGCAGGTGAGAGTTGAAACTCCTTCTGATATGGGATTCTGCCAGATGTTAACAGCCGACCCTTACAATACGTTTGGGCTTGCCAGGTCGGACCGGCATCTTCCCCCACCATCGGAGCCAACACACCACCAGGTGGTGATCAGTTGACAGCTCTGCCCCTCTCTTCACCAGAGTGTCCAAGACATGCAGTCGCAAGTCCGATGACACAACCACAAAGTCAATCATCGAACTGCGGCCTATGGTGTCCTGGTGCCAAGTGCACATATGGACACCCTTATGCTTTAACATGGTGTTCATTATGGACAATCCATGATGAGCACCGAAGTCCACTACCAGAACACCGCTCGGTTTCTGATCGGGGGGGCGTTCCGCCCTATCACGTCCTTCCAGGTCACACTGTTATTCCCTATGTGAGCATTTAAGTCCCCCAGCAAAACGTTGGAGGCCCCAGCAGGAGCGCTCTCCAGCACCCTCCAAGGACTGCTGTTTGGTGCATAGGCACAAACAATAGTGAGTAATTGATAAAATTCTGAATATTTTGCTCTTCTGTTGCACAATTAGTGTGTACGTCATTGCATGGGGAAGAAAAAATAATTATGTTTTGATGGATTAATTTTTTTTTTTTTTTGTTAGAATATCCTGTGGGCTAAAAAACAGTGGAACACAGGCCAAAATTTGGATACCATTTTATTTTCATTTTCTGAAAAATTTAATTTCGGCAAAAATTATAATCACAGCAGATTGTGATTATAATTTACTTTCTTACTTTCCTCTTGGGTTTTCTTTGTGCTCACGGCCAAATCATATAGAAGTGGTTATAATAAGAAGACTCCTCCAATTGAACTTCCACATGTAAGTAAGATTAAAGAGAACTATAACAGGTCATTAAAGAATAATGAAGGGGGAAATGCTACTTGAAAAGTTCAGTGGTTGAGAGGTTACATGACCCATACAGTGTCTGAGCCATAATTCTTGTTCCACTGTAATAGATCTACTGATAGAAAGAAAAATATAAAATAAGATCATAAAGGTCATTCAGGGAGCAATCAATGAGATTTAAAAAAAAAAAAAAGGGATGATTGCCTCAGACTAAATGAATACGGGAAACATTACCTAGAGGTCCTGACTGGATTTTAATTGAAGAGAAATGACCGAGATCCGTTTGTGAGAAGAACAGCATGATGTAGTATTAAAAATAACATTCAACTTTAAGTTTCTAAGGTTCCCTGCATATTCTGTATAGCGCTCATACAATACATTATACATATTGCTCTGATGATGTTGGAACTGGATTGGAAACACTGAGTGTTAGTGAATGCATGACTGAGGACAGAAGAAAATATTCCAATTGTGCTTGTTTTTCCTTGTACTTTCAATTGTTTTGCAAAACTGGGAAATTAAAATTCGTATACTGAACAAATATACAGTAAATGACTTCTTCGTCCAGTTCAAAGGTAGCAACTCCCTTTTTTGTATCCATCAAAAATTTTAATTGGTAAAATGTATACATCTTCCCCTTTACTATTCTAGATAAAATTTGATAAATAAAACCGGGAAGTAGTACTACCTACACACAGAAAAGAGGTTATGAAAATAGTCTAAAATTATATCAAGTACATTGAAGCGCCGGATATTAGTCATGGAGATGACTTGGTAATTGGAGTGCTCAGGCGCTTGAGGTAATTCCTGCGATCTGACTTTGGCAGCACTAATTTGCCAGATAATTTGATGAGGGCAGAATGAATTGCATATACTCCCTCAGGTCAGCAGTTCAGTGGGTTAATGATGGTGATTACTGTGACCTTGTGAACATATGAGTAAAGGGAGCAAATGTACATGACTGCGGTAAGGCTCGGTAAAGTAACCTTAAAAGGAACCTATCATCACGCATATCAGAATCAGAAACATCTTTATTTGCCAAGTATGTCCAAAAACACACAAGGAGTTTGTCTCCGGTAGTTTGAGCCACTCTAGTACGACAACAGACAGTCAATTGACAGAGAACACTTTTGAGACAAAAAGACATTGAGAAAAACTGAGCAATAAAGGGTTGCTAGTTATCTGGTAATGCCGGTACAATTTTTTTTTCTTTTTTTTTGGACAATTGTGCAAAAAGATGCAGAGTCCTCTAACACCTAGAGCAGTTTGAATGACTAATATAGTAATAGTCCGGCAAAGGGCGGCGACACTTCAAAGATTGTATGCAGTTTAAAGTGACTAGTAGCGCGATAATCTGGCACAATGTTGATTGTGCAAATGTTGCAAATACTCCTCAATCAGTGTGCAAGTGGGGCAGATGCTACTCTGGCAAGAGTGGCCCATATTGGTCAACAACAGATAGGCAAATAGTGCAGCGTGGTTCTTGAAATCTTGAAGGTTCCGTGGGCTTCTTTTATGGACCTTGAGTTTCAGTTCTGTCCATAGATTTTCGATTGGATTCAAGTCAGATGATTGCCTGGGCCATTCTATTGAGAGTTTCCTTGGCAGTATGTTTTCCCACCTTCGAACTTCACTGTCGGTATGGTGTTTTTAGTGTGATGTGCAGTGCCATTTCTCCTCCAAACGTGGTGTGCATTACGCGATCCAGAGTTTAACTTTACCCCCATCAGACCAGACTATATTCTCCCAGTATTTAACTTGCTTGTCCAAATGTTGTTCAGCAAACTTGAAACGAGCTTTGACATGCTTTTTTTTTCAGCAATGGGGTCTTGCGTAATGAGCGTGCTATGTGGCGGAATACATTATTCACAGTTTTCCTTGTGACAACAGTACCTGCTAATTCCAGGTCTTTTTGAACCCCTCCACAGGTAGTCCTTGGCTCTTGGACACCTCTTCTGATTATTATTTGCACTCCTCTGTCAGAAATCTTGTGAGGAATACCTGATCGAAGCAAATTTATGGTGGTATGATTGGTTTTCCACTTACGTATTGCGGCCCCAACCGTGCTCACTGGAACATTCAGGCCCCAACCGTGCTCACTGGAACATTCAGAAGCTTAGATATGCGCATATAAACAATGCCATCGCTATGTTTTGCAACAATTACTTTGTGTTGGTCTTGAGACAGCTCTTTCCTCTTACCCATCATGAGATGTGTCTTGATTCACACCTTGGCAATGAGACCTTTTTGTAGGCCATCAATTAGGACTGAACCAGCTGATATTAATTTACACTGACAAGGGGCTGGATTGCTGTTTGATTATTGATAGATTTTAGGTGTTGTCTTGGCTTTCCATGCCTTTTTGCACTTCCCTTTCTTCATGTGTTCAATACTTTTCCCCTGTGTCATTTCATATTATTACACACAACTTAATTTCTGATCTTATTTGTTCTCCTTTCTTTGTTTGTATGGATTACCTGGGGTGTTCCCAACATCTGATGCAATTTTCAGGTCAATAGCACCTTTGGAAGTATATTTAGTGAGAAAAATGGTGACGTGTTAAATACTTATTTCAGCCACTGTATGTATGTGACTTTTTGCACCAATGGTGGTGTTGCCTGGTAAATCTGCTTCCAGATGTGTGACGCCGGCAGCTCCGAAAGAAAGCCTGGGACAATGAGCTCTTTGAGAAGCTAAGGGTGGCCAGCTTGTGCATAATTAGAATTAATGCAGGGTTATTTGGTAAGGAAATGAGCCATCACCATATGGATCAGCTCTTCATTTAAATGTTATGCTTCATTCATTGAATTCCACAGGTAATAATGGATAGGCAAGGATGCTGATCACCATTGCTTGTGATGAAAGATATGTTGACATTTCTTTATGTTCCTGTTGGCAGAACAATTTATCATGTATTTGCAGTGGTTAAGAATTTCAGGATTGTCACAAAATCTATAGAAAATTTATTTTTTGTATAGGCGGCACGGTGGGCGACTGCTTAGAGTCTCTGCCTCACAGTTCTGAGGACCAGGGTTCAATCCCCGGCCCCGCCTGTGTGGAGTTTCCATGTTCTCCCCGTGCCTGCGTGGGTTTTCTCTGGGCACTCTGGTTTCCTCCCACATCCCAAAAACATGCGTAGTAGGTTGAACTAGCATATGGACTTGAATCTCAGTACTGGTAAATTGTGAGCAGTGAGGAAACCACTCTGCTGGACGTCTGGAGAGCCCTTTTTCCTGCTACTGGTTTGGACTGAAGGCTGATTCTTCATGCCTCCCGCATTCTCCATTCATGCTGCTGAGTGAAGCACGTGCCCCCTCATCTCTGCCTCTTTTATTTATCTTTTATTTTCCTCTCTTATTTGGTACTCTTTCCTCCATTCTCTTGCTTCATACACACCCACCAGTCTCTCTCACTGGGAGCCGTGAGTACTCAATCCATAAAATAAAAATCCATCAGGCCTACTACTTACATTGGACTGTGGTGCTAGTACCTTGTGACTGTGTGTGAGTGAGTGTGGGCCCACATTTCTTTGTTTATTTGCTACTTGGTGTTCAATGCCGTCATCGCAGTTGACCATTTACTGTTTTGGAAGCCATACCTTTATTCATTTCGTGAATTGGGTGTATTACAAACACATTTGTTTGGCTTGATTTTACAACGGATCCTAAGTTTAGAACCTATAGTCTACATTGTTTTTCCTATATACTGTGGCATTGTACATATTAGTTTCTTACATAATAATACATTTTTTGTTTAAATTTAATTCATGTCATAGATATTGAATCACACCATACATAATTAGTAGGGGTTTAAAGAGTACAAGTAAATCAATATTTTTAAAAGTGTAAAAGGAAGCTATTCCAAATACTTCCACAGTTAATGGAGGCACCGCCAACAGTAATGAAAAATTAACCGTTAAAAGTTTATCGATTCAGGTAAGAGCGCCACCTAGTTAAAGCAGACCCAGGCACCACCCAAAGTGGGAGGGTGCTACACACATTTGCTGCATTTGTGACACCATCCAAGTCCCTGGTGGATTTCTTTAAGCTGGCTTGGGCGCCCAATACTCAACGATGCGCACTAATTACGTCCATGTTACAAGTCTGGAAGTATCTGGAGACTGGTCACAAAGATCCTCAAGAACAACTGTGCTGTCAATACTGCCTCATACTTCAGTAGAGTCTCAATGTACCCATTGGCTTTTGCTTTGAGTCAGCGTCATTGTGACATCTTTGACTATCCTTTCCAGTGTGATGATCAGATCTACAAATAAGGCATTGTCTGGGTTACCAAAACAGCCAAAAATCTTGTTAAGAGCTTGATCCTTGGCCCACCACCAAGTTTGCCCAATTGGAGACAGGTGCCTGCGTCGCTTGTCGTCGCTCACATCCTCCCACATAGTCATGCTTGAGTAAATCAATACAAGCTATACTGACTCGGAAAACATGTTTTTTTGTTTGTTTTTTCTACACAGTTTCTCGTCGTAAGTAATCTGCATCTTATTCAGTTACTATGATAAAACATCCATCCATCCATTTTCCGTACCTAATTTTTATAAAAACAGTACATCCTACCATAAAAATATGTAATAAGTGACCATGGATTTAAGTAAAATATAACTGTACTGCACCTCTATATAAAAGGTTTTATTTGTAGCTGCTGTCACACAGTGACTGCATATCCTACAGGCTTCATTAACCAAAACAAATGGGTTTTAGAAATACAGTAAGCATGGCCAATGAGGACATGCTGTCTTTTGCACCTGTTCATTTTTTGTTTCCTTGTGGAGGTGATTCAGAGGACAATTGTTGAATGGATTGGTTGATGCAGGGTATCTTATCACACAGAAATGTATCATGAAGTACAGTATTATAATTTGCAAATAACCAACTTTGTTGTTTTTTGAGTAAATATTACCAAATAATGTGTGACTATTAAGCAGGTGTTTGCTTCTGTGTTTACAGAAGCCAGTGGGTTGTTCCTCATTTTCACCATCTACACCTCAGATCAGAAAGGTATTTTGGCATTTAGTCCTGGTAGGTTTAACGCTAAAAATACTGAAGTAGTAAATGGAGGAATTAAGATTGTGTCCTTCAATTAAAGGTTATGCACTTTGCTGAGATCCAAAGGTATTTCCTCCAAAGAGGACAGTTAGGTAAAGTAAAACATATTTTCCATTTTCTCTTGCAAAAACTGTAGTGGCACCATAACTGACCTGTACTCTACTCTTTACTTTTGGTACCTACTCTATTTTTGGTACCCCATCAAATGGTCACCAGTCGAAGACACAGTACCGAAAAAAAAAAAGACTGGGCCACACTGCAATCCATTCATTAGTTGAAACAGATGTTATTGTGACTTCCTTGCCACAATAGGAATACACCACAACAATGTTTCTCAAACACCACTTGTTTTGTTCGTGTTATGCACATGGCACCCAGAAAGAATACTGTGCATCTTTAACATTACTGTAGATTCTATGAAATGATCCAGGCAGGTGGGATTGTGGTTGAAACATCTGCCCCATTAGTCAGAGATCTGTGTTTGAACCTCTATTGGAATATGAATGTGTAGCGTTTGTATGTTCTCACCATACTTGTGTGGGTATTCTCTGGATACTGCAGTTTCTCCACAGCCCAAAAACATGCATGTTAGGTTACTTAAAAATTAAATGGCTCGAATGACCTAATGAGGACAATTAGTGAAGAAAAAGGATGGATAGATGCCCAAACGTTTGGGCAAACTATTTGGGTACAGTACCTATGCAGTCTGTTGATGTTCTGCCATAATTGGGCAATATCCACTTCAAACTCCAGTTCCAGAACTATGGAAATAAGCCTTTTCCTCCCTGTACCAAATGACAGAGTAAATTTGGACTCTTTGCTTTCTAACATAAACATACATCTTATATATATAAAAAATATATATATACCCTATGTCAGTGAGCTATTTCTAGTTAAATAAGAATAAATGAAATACAAAACTGCCATATTACACTGTATCCTGCTGGTATGATGTCTATATATGTGTAGCTGCTGCATATGGCATCTATCCACCAACACACCCTGAGGTTGAAATGCAAACATGATGAGGCTTCTTTGTACTGTGGTGAGCTGAACGGAACTCTACTACTTGTTCGAAATGTGGCTTTTCTTCCCTGTCAGTTTGTGTAATGCATGAGTGATATAAACAATGTGATAGTTCCAACAAATACCTGTACTCTGACTGCAGCATGTTTCTTTTCGAATATGTAGTTGTAAAATAGACTTCTATCTTCTATCCATCCATCCATCCATTTTCTACCACTTATCCGGGTCGGGTCGCGGGGGCAGTAGCTTTAGCAGGGACGCCCAGACTTCCCTCTCCCCAGCCACTTCATCCAGCTCTTCCAGGGGGATCTCAAGGTGTTCCCAGGCCAGCCGAATGACGTAGTCTCTCCAGCGTGTCCTGGGTCGTCCCCGGGGTCTCCTCCCGGTGGGACGTGCCCGGAACACCTCACCAGGGAGGCGTCCAGGAGGCATCCGAATCAGATGCCCCAGCCGCCTCATCTGGCTCCTCTCAATGTGGAGGAGCAGCGGCTCTACTCTGAGATCCTCCCGGTTGACCGAGCTTCTCACCCTATCTCTAAGGGAGAGCCCTGCGGAGGAAACTCATTTCGGCCGCTTGTATCCGGGATCTTGTTCTTTCGGTCACGACCCACAGCTCATGACCATAGGTGAGGGTAGGAACGAAGATCGACCGGTAAATTGAGAGCATCGCCTTTCGGCTTAGCTCCTTCTTTACCACAACGGACCGATACAAAGTCCGCATCACTGCAGACGCTGCACCGATCCGCCTGTCGATCTCCCGTTCCATTCTTCCCTCACTCGTGAACAAGACCCCAAGATACTTGAACTCCTCCACTTGGGGCAGGATCTCATCCCCGACCTGGAGAGGGCATGCCAACCTTTTCTGACTGAGGACCATGGTCTCAGATTTGGAGGTGCTGATTCTCATCCCAGCCGCTTCACACACTGCTGCGAACTGCTCCAGTGAGAGTTGGAGCTCACGGCTTGATGAAGCCAACAGAACCACATCATCAGCAAAAAGCAGAGATGCAATACTGAGGCCACCAAACCGGACCCCCTCTACACCTTGGCTGCGCCTAGAAATTCTGTCCATAAAAGTTATGAACAAAATCGGCGACAAAGGGCAGCCTTGGCGGAGTCCAACCCTCACCGGGAACGAGTCCGACTTACTGCCGGATATGCGGACCAAACTCTGACTCCGGTCGTACAGGGACCGAACAGCCCGTATCAGGAGGTTCGGTACCCCATAATCCCGAAGCTCCCTACACAGGACTCCCCGAGGGACATGGTCGAATGCCTTCTCCAAGTCCACAAAAAACATGTACACTGGTTGGGCAAACTCCCATGCACCCTCGAGGACCCTGCCGAGGGTGCAGAGCTGGTCCACTGTTCCACGGCCAGGACGAAAACCACACTGCTCCTCCTGAATCTGAGATTTGACTTCCCAACGGACCCTCCTCTCCAGCACCCCTGAATAGACCTTACCAGGGAGGCTGAGCAGTGTGATCCCCCTGTAGTTGGAACACACCCTCCGGTCCCCCTTCTTAAAAAGGGGGACCACCACCCCAGTCTGCCAATCCAGAGGCACTGTCCCCGATGTCCACCCGATGTTGCAGAGGCGTGTCAACCAGGACAGCCCCACAACATCCAGAGCCTTTAGGTGTGGAACATGGTCCATTCCCCCGCCTCCCCCGGAACATGAGCAAAGTTCTGTCGGAGGTGGGAGTTGAAACTCCTTCTGACAGGGGATTCTGCCAGACGTTCCCAGCAGACCCTCACAATACGTTTGGGCCTGCCACGTCGGACCGGCATCTTCCCCCACCATTGGAGCCAACTCACCACCAGGTGGTGATCAGTTGACAGCTCCGCCCCTCTCTTCACCCGAGTGTCCAAGACATGCGGCCGCAAGTCCGATGACACGAACACAAAGTTGATCATCGAACTGCGACCTAGGGTGTCCTGGTGCCAAGTGCACGTGTGGACACCCTTATGCTTGAACATGGTGTTCGTTATGGACAATCCGTGACGAGCACAGAAGTCCAATAACAGAACACCGCTCTGGTTCTGATCGGGGGGGCCGTTCCTCCCAATCACGCCCTTCCAGGTCTCACTGTCATTGCCCACGTGAGCGTCTTCTATTATTAAGTCAAATCTAGAATGTAATCGTAGTGTATACTCTTGTTAAGCTTATGTGAAAACACATTCCCTTACAACTCACTATTTACTCAGTACTTGAGTAATAATTTCACTGTGTACTTTTTACTCTTACTCCAGTAATTATTTGGATGATTCGTTTTTACTTGAGTCACATCATTGTCAAGTAACAGTACTCTTACTTGACGACATGTTTGGCTACTCTACCCACCTCTGGAGCGGACATCCTCGATTGCTACTCTTACGCTTAAGCAAAATTTTTGCTCATCAAATCAGCACGTGTCATATTTGTTACACTGGTCTTTTGTATTTTCGTGTTGAGGCGCTCCCAGCGGACCCACGAAGAACACTTAACATCGGTGACAAGAGTTGATCCGCTAGTACATCTAGTATTAATTAGGAAACGTGGCTACAATTATCTAATTAGTTTTCGAAGGTTAATGTTAAATGTATTAAGCGACGGCTCGATGTTAAGGATTATATCACAACACAGAATGAACTAACTTTTAACTAAATTCAGAAATGGCCAATAAAAACAGAAAAATGTTGTACTTCATATTTTCCTGGAGGTGCATTTGGGATTAGCCTTTGAAGTTGGTAATAGTGAAAAATTAAGTGAAACAGACAATGATTTTAGCCAATTCTTTTTCAGAATGAGAGTGCTTAAAGAGAAGGATGCTATTCATGTGGTACAGCTTGAAGCAGGCATCAGGTGCAGGTAGAGATGGGCCTGTTTCAAGTTGGAGGCCAAAACAAAAAAGCAATGAAATGAGGCAAATTTAATTTTAAATTTGTACAACAACATGTACTTGAGCGCTGTAAATAAATTTTTTTCTGTGTGAAGAAATTATTTTTTATTTTTTTGCCTTGTACTCTTCAGTCTTCCTGGTTGCTGAATTTATGTTAAAATCCCCCAAATTATCCGCGGGGGCTGGGGGGCCCCCCTAAATTTTAGTTTTTTAGGGTAACCTTTTTCATGCCTTTGGTGTTTGCATGTCTGACTGTAAACATGCATTATACATAGGTAGAAGGATTTTCCAGAATTTTGAGGTCAACTTTGTGGGTGCGCATTATACACAGGAAATTACGCTAACTGCCACATCTCGGCAACAGGCGTTGGATATGATTGTGTATTTACATTTTTGTTTGTTTGTTTTTTGAAGAAAAAAAATTTGATAATTTTTTGTGTCTTTAATTTTTGTTCATTTCTGAAACCTGAACGCTAGAACAGGCACCACATGGCTACCGGTTCCTTAAAACTCCGGCTGCACTCCACACGCTAAAAAATGAGGTGTTGGCTCAACTTAAAAAAAATAAAATAATAATAATACTCTATTTTCACAGATATTTTTATTTCAGGTGGTGTTGAGCACATGCCAGATTTCTCATGCTAAATACAAATAAAGTTACAAATATCTGTGGAAAATTTTACTTTTTTTCTTCAGCTGAGCAAACACGTTTTACAGTGTTGGGGAGTGAGACATAAATTTAGGGTTCAATTAGCTTAGATACAAGAGGAGATTGGTAATGGCATCCCTGCTTTGAGAGAAAAGATACTTCCCACAGAGGCTGACATTTTTTCGGCATTCCAAACAGGGCCCGTGGGTCCCGTGGGATTCCTGTGGGATGGGAGTGAATCTCAAATGTCACCCGATTCGGCGGGAGTGGGAACAAAAGTCATCACGAGCAGGCAGGAGCGGGAAATATGACAACAGAGTCATCAGGAGTGGCAACCATGACGAGAGTAGAAACCATGGTTTTCGCGGGATTCTGTAAAATTTTGGCTTGGGATTGGGATCAATATCTGTGGGAGTGGGATATTTTTTTTTTAAATTCACTCGGGGAATGGAAAGGAGTGGGCTCATTCTTTGTGTGATTGGGAGGGAGCAGGGGTCAAAATCCATTCCTGTGTCAGCCTCTACTCCCAACCACAAAAAGAGACACTGACATTAGTAAAAAAGTATAAAGAGTATTTCCGAATTTAACCCTGCGAGCAAGTGTTACCCAGACAGCAAGCAGTTATTGAAACTACATTGGACCAATGTTATTTTTCCAACAATACGTCATTGAATCAATGTTGAAATCTGATGTTAATGCTACATCATGTTGTACCATTGTTTTTTATATATTGAAACAACGTTGTTAGATATATTTCTATGCTCCTGCTTACAAGACAGTAGGACACACACACTAGCTTTTGTTACACACACATGCATCTCAGAAATACTGATAACATTCAGACTGAGAGTAGGTGAGAACTGAATTAATAAGGAGCCACTGAGGGAACTGACTGTTATCTGAAAAGGGGAGCCACTCGGCTTCCAGATCCCACGAGAGAAGGAAGAGAGTTCAGTGCTCTATGCTTTCACCCAACTGTAGCGTTGTAAACCATAGCCTTGTGAATTTGTATTCTTTATTTCTTTGTAATTAATACCCAAAGAACAAGTTTAGTGTATCAGAATTCTTATTTGGAAAAAAAGATCACTACCAAACAAATGAACCGAATGATTAGTTGATACAAATGACAGTCAGTATAATTTTTGACTAATCAACCATCAGGATATAATTCAAGCATTTTTTAACAAACCTTCCAATGATGACAGCATTTTTTTAAATTAAAAAAACAAACTGGACTGTTATTATTAGATTAAATTATTACGCACAATAGAGTTTCAAGATATTTGACAAGTTTCAAGGCAATGAAACTAGTCATTTATTTATTTGCAGCATTAGGAGGTTATATTACTGAAATCAAGAGCTATGTCAATCTAAAACATAAAAAGTCAAGTTATATTTTGACGTAGAACTCCTTATTTGATAGCAGCTTCACAATTTTTACATCTATTAAACTTGTGACTTTTTTGAGCGTTTCTGTTTGAATTTCTTTTGAGATGGTGCATTGTCATGCTTGAAGATCCAGCCATCCATTTTCTGAGCCGCTTATCCTCACAAGCCTATCCCAGCTGTCATCGGGTACATCGGGCCAGCCAATTGCAGGGCATGTATAAACAAACAACCATTCGCACTCACATTCACACCTATGGGCAATTTAGAGTCTTCAATTAACCTACCCTGCATGTTTTTGGGATGTGGGAGGAAACCGGAGTGCCCAGAGAAAACCCACGCAGGCACGGGGAGAACATGCAAACTCCACACAGGTGGGGCCAGGGATTGAACCCCGGTCCTCAGAACTGTGAGGCAGACGCTCTAACCAGTCGTTCACTGTGCCGCTATGCTTGAAGATGATTTTGTTAATGAAAGCATGGTTCTTCTTTTGATAGCATGGAAGAAATTGTCAGAAAGTTCACTTACTCTTCAGAGGTCAATTTCAAACCTTAAGGGACTCTAAAGGGCCCAACATCCATTGAATTTGGGACTTTTTAGAGAGTGTCTGCTTGAATTTCTTTGCAGGATGTCAGAATAGCCTCCCAGAGCTGCTGTTTGGTTGTAAACTGCCTCCTACCCTAAACCATCTTTCGGTTGAGGATGCGGCAAAGGTTCTCAACAGGGTTGAGGTCAGAGGCGTTATGGGAGCCACAACATGAATGTCTCTTCCTTTTATCCCCATGTTTGGTGGTGGTTAGAGGGAATGTAAGCACAGAATGGCAGCCAGGCTTCTGTCAGACTGCCCCAGGGCAGCTATGGCTACACAAGTAGCTTACCACCACTATGGTGTGACTGTGGAGTGAATGAATAATGAGTCTTTGAGTCCTTTGAAAAGTTGAATGCATAATGATTATTATTACAGCAGCAGATGATGCAGAGGTAAACTGTAATTTCCAGCATGAGCTTGCCCACTGATATTTGCTGTGCAAGCCTAGATGGTCCAGATGGATGGAGTAGTGGGTGTTTTGGTAGAAGGCCACCTGTCCCAACAAGACCACGACGTCAGCAAGGAGGTGGCGAACTGGCGGAGTCTTGTATTTGGCCAGAAACATGCCAGGGAGACAGCTTGTCAGACAGTATAGGGTCCCTGAAGGTGTGAAATTGACCTCTGAAAAGTATGAGCACAGGTGGAGACAGGCTTGATTAATAACACATGGAACGTCGGCTGAATCTTAAGAGATTGCGGCTGTTTTAGTTGGCCTGACGTGGGATTGATGATTTTCGTGATCGGGAACAGACCAATAAAGCGCAGAGTGAGTTTGCAGGATTCCATCTGGAGTGGGAGGTCACGGGAGGAAAGCCAAACAGTCTGACCCACCTTGTACTCAGGCGTAGGGGAGCGACGAAGGTCCGCGAGCCGTTTATTTCTCTCCGTGGACCGAGTTAAGGCCGCCCTGACGTCCTTCCAAATGGACTAAACCCTCTTTAGGTGATCCCCTACCACGGGAACCGCCACTGCATGCTCCTGTTCCCTAAATAATGGAGGTTGGAAACCATAGCAGGCCATGAACGGCGACATACCAGTGACAGAGCTGGTGAGGGAGTTGTGGGCGTATTCTATCCATGGGAGGAATGAGCTCCAGGAGGTGAGTTTTGAACTGTGGGCCCACTGGAGAACGTCAGAACGTGTCGAGTCGGGTACGAACAGCCTTTTAGGAGGTCCAGTCTTGGGATAAAGTTGGGTCTCTTGAGCATGTTTCACAATCTGCTCGATTTCCCAGGTGGATGCCCCAACGAAGCAGGAGGAAGGGAGGATGATTTTGTGTTCTGCAGGGCTGGAGGGGGGTGAGTACATGCAAGACAGGGCGTCAGGTTTGCCGTTGCGGGAACCAGGATGGAAGGAGAGGCTGAAGTTAAATCGACTCAGGAAGCGGGCCCAGCGAGCTTGTCGGGGCTTAAGGCGTTTGGCAGAACATTTTAAGTTTAAGTAAAGGGAGGTTTGTTCAAAAACAAATTATATTCTGATGGTTGAGGACTCATTTGTATTAATTATTTAGGGGAATCAGAAAAATATATTTGTATAATAATTTGGAACACAATTTATATGGATTATAAATACAAGCAAACTCACATTAACAAGACAAAATAAATAACACATTTCAGCATTATTGAAAAAAACACTCAAATTAATTAATCATGTTAACTTGGGTAGTTTATTTGACTTTCTATCAATTTCAGATAATTTCTATTCCATATTTTGTTTTGACTTAAAACGGAACATGATAGAACACACACACATTTCACACACACATTGTTAAAAAATATCCAATTTATTTTAAAGAACAATTTGTATTTTATCATACAAAAAGTGGCTATAAAATGCTACACACCCCTGTTCAAATGCTGTTTGTTTTGGTGATACACTGTATACTGTTTCTTCTCCTGTACTACTACAGCCACATCAAACACTTCCAAAGGAATGGTATCACGCAAAAGTCCATGTCCAATCATGATATGATGTTGAGTGCTTCGCAAGGGCTTACAATGAGGTGTTACTGTGTGGGGGGACTATTTGACCTATGTCAGGTTGTAGAAAGAAATTCCCTCCTCTCCCAGAAACACCTGTCCCAAATACAGCCGTTGTAAATTAAGGATTGAGAGGAATAGGCTATTACTTTGAGTTTCTCCATATATTAATGTTATTACTGTATCATGTTATGCTACTGCTACCTAAGCCTCCTACTTATAAAAGAAATACACAATTTGTTTCCCCAATTTCTGTAAAATTAAGTGAGCTTTTGCCATGATAATACCGCACATTTAAACTTTAAACAAATTAGGGGAGTATGAAATGTGTGTTTAAAAAAAAAAGTGTCTTCCATTAAACACCCCAATTATTGTCAGGTTCAAACAACCTAGAACATTTAATAAACAATAAACAAGGAAGGAAGACAAGAGACTGGTTCTTTTACTCGCGAGGAGCACGCACAGAGTTGTACGCAGTTACAACCTCCGATTATGTTTATGTTGTTATGCAATTATGTTGTTATATGTTATGCAATTATGTTGGAGGAATCCTCTGAAAGGTATTGTGGAAGACCAAGCGGGGCAGATGTTTTTCTGTTCTGGTTTGTGGCCTACAGAAACAAACAAGACCAAGTGAATGGGACACCTAAACTTTAATTCTGATTGATGGGAAAAGTTTGTTTCTATAAGGTACATATTTCCGTTTGAAGTCAATGGAGAGCAATGCTCAGAGTCACCCTCCTGCCTGTTGCGGAGGTTGCTTTGTACACCTCAAAGAGACTTGGAACTAAGGCGTCCAAGTCATCCAGAAATGAATGTAGTAGATCCATCCATCCATCCATTTTGTTTACTGCTTATCCTCACTTGGGTCGCGGGCTGCTGGAGCCTATCCCAGGTATCTTCGGGCGGGAGGCGGGGTACACCCTGAACCGGTCGAACAGCCAATCGCAGGGCACACAGAAACAAACGACCATTCGTACTCACATTCACACCTACGGCCAATTTAGAGTCGTCAATCAACCTACCACGCATGTTTTTGGGATGTGGGAGGAAACCGGAGTGCCTGGAGAAAACCCACCCAGGCACGGGGAGAAGATGCAAACTCCACACAGGCGGGGCCCCTCTCGCCCTCTCTCTCTTCCTAGTAATCAGCACTACCTCGGCCGCGCAGCTGTTGTCAATCAGCCTTCATCATCACCTGCATTTAAGCCTGCCAGATCCAAGACTCGACTGCCAGAGTATTCACGTTCACCCGTGGTACACCAGCTCTCTAATTACACGTAAGCTACGCCAGTCCTCGCAATATTTCTGATCTCCATGTTCTTTTGTCCTCAGTGCTCCTTCAGTGTTCCCCACCTTGCTGACCTCTTCCACCACAGGACCCACCTCCAACTCCCTTCACAATAAACCATTCTCCGCAAACTTCTTCAGCCTCTGCCTGCTTCTGGGTCCAGTTAAAATTAATACCATCGCATCGTGACAAAAATATGGCTGTATATTTCTTTAACTGCGCTGACCTTCATACCGTGTCATAACATTTAGCACTTTCAGCATTCATAGGGGTATTGTGACATTAGATTTAATCATTTGAAATTTAAATAACTTGATTAAACTATTTCTTATGAATGAACATTTCACTGGAGTGGTTTGACAAGTGAGTCCGTCTTTGCCTAAAAGGATTTTGAAGTATGCTGTGATTAAAATTCATTCCAGCTGTTGCATGTAAAGTAGGCAGATGTGTGACAATATGCAAAAGATAAGTAGCCCTAACGCATAGCCTATTCGTTATAAATATGGGCTCTCATGATGCGTGGCCTTGTTTTAAAAAATATCACTATGAGTAGACATGCTTTGTAGGGGCTGTCTGTGGCGTAAATCCTTGTTGCCTTGGACCAGCTGCCTCCTTTCTAGGGCTAATTAGCCGGCTGGCTACCTAGCTGTCAACTGCTGCGCTTTGTTGGATTCTTTGATTCATTCTGCGCAGTCAACATCCATCTCAGCGATCGCTACTTTTCGGCTTCGGTTGTGGCGCTGCCTTGAATATCTGAGCAGCTACTCAGGCCAGAGTAATGGACCCCTCTTTCCGTGGAGATCTCGATGGAGACTTATTGCTACTGTACATGGGCAGAAACTATGCGCACTACGTCCAAATGGCGTTGACAATAAACTAGGGCTAAAATAATTATGACATATTTTGTATTTCTGGAGTAAATGCAACATGGCGGCAGTTGCAGCTCTTGTCAAAATAAAGTAAGTGGTTTTTATTATTTGATCCGTTGTGATTCTAAGCATAAAACTCTTATCCGGCCTTCATTTACCCGGCGGACTCAAATGCCAATTCGGGTCACCACTGATTTGTGAACAGCCCTTGTAGTTATATAGGAAGAACTGTACACATGATAAAGAAATTTGAACAATGTTCTAAAAAAAAATCTAACTGGTGATGTACCGAAACTACAACCGGCTGAAAGCACATTACAATGTTTAATTACTGGACACGTCTTCAGTTTCGCTTTTTCAGTTAGCATATCATCATACCAGGCAAGAGAGCTAGAAGAAGACCAAAGAGAAGGTTGATGGTTGTCGTGACGGAAGACTTGAGAGCAGTTGGTGTTCAAGAGGAGGATGCAGGACATAGGCTTACATGGAAAAGGATGACGCGCTATGGCGACCCCTAAAGGGAGAAGCCGAGAGGAAAAGAAGAAGAAGAAGAAGAACAGTACTCTTACTTGAGGACAATGTACCCACCTCTCGAGCGGACATCCTCTATTGCTACTCTTACGTTTAAGCAAGATTTTTGCTCATCAGATCAGGCAGTGTCGTATTTGTTGCACTGGTCTTTTGTATTTTCGCGTTGAGGTGCTGCGGGTCATGGCCCTGGTTGCGGTCCCAACGGAATTGCGAAGCACACGTAACATCGGCGACACAAGAGTTGATCCACTAGTACATCTTGTATTAATTAGGAAATGCGCCTACAATTAACTAATTAGTTTACGGCTGTTCATGTTAAATGTATTGAGCGACGGACCGATGTTCGGGATTATGTTACAACACAGAATGAACCAACTTCAAATTCAGAAATGGCCAATAAAAACAGAAAAATATTGTAATTAATATTTTCCTGGAGGATGCATGTGTGATTAGCCTTTGAATATGCTAATTGTGAAGAATGAATCAATTATTTTCTAGAATGTGAGTGCTTAAAGAGGAGGATGCTATTCATATGGCGAAGCTTGCAGCATGCATCAAGTGGAGGTGGAGATGGGCCTGGCTCAATTTGGAGGCAAAAAACAAAAACCAAAAAAACTGTAATATTACATTTCTACATCAACATGTACTTGAGCGGTGTAAATAAATGTTTTTTCTGCGTGAAGAAAATGTTTTGATTTTGCCTTATTGTACTCTTCAGAGTCTTCCACGTTGCTTAATTTATGTTAAAATCTCGAATTTTCTCTGCGGGGCCCAGGGGATCCCCCCCCCCGCCCCCCACAATGTTTTCAATCTTTTTCATGCATTTGGTGTTTGCATGTCTGTCTAATGAAGAATTTTCTAAATGATTAAAATGTTCAAATCAAGCATGTTGTGCCTTATTTTACTGGGAAAAAATAAAAGACAACTAGAGATTATAATTTCAGAACACGCTAAGAATGGGCATCATTTGACATCATTAATCCAGTCTCAATTTAATCCTTCATGCACATCATTCTCTTTCACAAAGGATAGGAGATTTTATGGAGAAGTGCAACACATTTATTTTCATATTTTCAATGAAATACTAAAATATTTTCTAAAAATACACTACTAAGTTTTTTTTTGCTATTTAAAAGTGATGACACCTCAAATATATTTTCAAAAATATCCTTAATTTGGTATTGTACTGAGTTTAGAGTAACAATCAAGTGCTATTTTGAATTTAACTTCCATGACCTGGCCTGGGTGTACACATAGATGTGACAGGGTTCGGTGGTTTATGTGCAGTCACGTGCAGGTCACTGCATCAAGTAGTCAATGAGAAACAATGGATGCTCCAGTTAGTCTATTTTCAGTGAGAGGCAAACATACATGCAGGGAGACACATGGCATGCATGTGTCTGCCCACATGGAGAGGAATATTAGGTCAGCTCAGGTAGCACAGTCACTGTATTCAACAGTGCAACAGAATAAAAAAGAGAGAGAGAGAGAGCTCAAAAGATGAATATGAAATAAAAGTTCAGAATTCTAGCTTTTATTTCATGGTATTTACATCAAGATGTGTTAAACAACTCAGGACAGAGCACCTTTTGTTTGAGCCCACCCACTTTTCAAGTGAGCAAAAGTATTGGAACGTGACTGATTGGTTTTTCTAGTTGCTCAGGTTATGCCTTGTAAATTAATTGCTTAAACATTAGATAATGCTTGTGTTTGGCTTTGGGTTTCACCTGTAAAAACTACATTTGCTGTTATGCAAACATGAAGACCAGAGAGCTATCTATGCGAGAAAAGCAAACCATTGTGAAGCTGAGAGAAGAGGGAAAATCGATCAGAGCTATTACACAAACATTGGAGACATCAACAGCAGTTGATGAAAGCAACATTGTGTAATCGGGAGAAGCTTCATCATGCAACAAGACAATGACACAAATCACACTGCCAAATGACTAATATGCAGACATGCAAACACCAAAGGCATGAAAAAGGTGACCAAAAAAAACATTGTAGGATTGCAGAGAATTTTTTTTATTTTTAACATAAATTAAGCAATCTGGAAGACTCTGAAGAGTACAATAAGGAAAGAAAAAATATATATATAACAGAAAAACTTATTTACACCGCTCAAGTACATGTTGATGTACAAATTTAAGATTCGAATTAAATTTGCCAAATTTCTTTGCTTTTTTGTTTGGGCCTCCAATTTGAGCCAGTCCCATCTCCACCTGCACCTCATGCCTGCTTCAAGCTGTGCCACATGAATAGCATCCTCCTCTTTAAGCACTCATTCTGGAAAATAATTGACGCATATCATTGTCTGTTTCACTTCATTTTTCACTTCAAAAGTGTAATGTGTAATAATGTGTAATAAAGTAAAAAGTAGTCCTCCAAAAAAATACTTAAGAGTAGAAAGTACACAGTGAAATTTTTTTACTTTATTGTTTTTAGCAAATAATGATTAACTTAGAATTTTATGGCTGCAACACGTTCCAAAAAACCTGGGACAGGGTCATGTTTACCAATGTGTTTCATCACCTTTTTTTAAACAACATTCAATAAACGTTTGGGAACTGAGGACACGAATTGTTGAAGATTTGTAGGTGGAATTCTTTCCCATTCTTGCTTGATGTACAGCTTTAGCTGTTCAACAGTCCGGGGTCTCCGTTGTCGTATTTTACGCTTCATAATGCAGCACACATTTTCAATGTGAGACAGGTCTGGACTGCAGGCAGGCCAGTCTAGTACCCGCACTCTTTCAATACGAAGCCACGCCGTTGTAACACGTGCAAAATGTGGTTTGGCATTGTCTTGCTGAAATAAGCAGGGGGGTCAATGAAAAATACATTGCTTGGATGGCAGCATATGTTTCTCCAAAACCTGTATGTACTTTTCAGCATTACTGGTGCCTTCACAGATGTGTAAGTTACCCATGCCATTGGCACTAACACAGCCCCATACCATCAAAGATGCTGGCTTTTGAACTTTGCGTCCATAACAGATCGGATGGTTCTTTTCCTCTTTGGCCCGGAGGACACGACGTCCACAATTTCCAAAAACAATTTGAAATGTGGACTCGTCGGACTACAGAACACTTTTTCACTTTTCATCAGTCTATCTTGAGCCCTGAGAAGCCGGCGGCGTTTCTGGGTGTTGTTGATAAATGGCTTTTGCTTTGCATAGTAGACTTTCAAGTTGCACTTACGGATGTAGCGCCAAACTGTATTTACTGACATTGGTCTTCTGAAGTGATCCTGAGCCCATGTGGTGATATCCTTTACATATTGATGTCGGTTTTTCATGCAGTGCCGCCTGAGGGATCGAAGGTCACGGGCATTCAATGTTGGTTTTCGGCCTTGCCGCTTACATGCAGTGACTTCTTCAGATTCTCTGAACCTTTTGATGATATAATGGACCGTAGATGATAAAATCCCTAAATTCCAATTTTACATTGAGGAACATTCTCCTTAAACTGTTCGACTATTTTCTCACGCACTTGTTCACAAAGAGGTGAACCTCACCCTATCTTTGGTTGTGAATGACTGAGCAATTCAGGGAAACTCCTTTTATACCCAATCATGGCACCCACATGTTTCCAATTAGCCTGTTCACCTGTGGGATGTTCCAAAGAGGTGTTTGATGAGCATTCCTCAACTTTCCCAGTCTTTTTTGCCACCTGTCCCAGCTTTTTTGGAACCTGTTGCAGCCATAAAATTCCAAGTTAATGATTATTTGCTAAAATCAATAAAGTTTATCAGTTTGAACATTAAATATTTTGTCTTTGTAGTGCATTCAATTAAATATAGGTTGAACATGATTTTCAAATCATTGTATTATGTTTTTATTTACGTTTAACACAACGTCCCAACTTCATTGGAATTGGGATTGTACCTGTACTTATAGATAGCTATACTATGTTCATCCCATGTTTAAATGTTAATTATTTATAATTTGTGATTATTTACAATAAAGTATAATCTCATAAATTTTTTAGAAGCTATCTGTTTAGCTGTTTTTTCTTTTTTTTTTTTTTAAAGGGGTTGTTGGACTGTGCTTGTGACACCTCACCCTGCCATCAGCAATGATGACAAGGAGGAAGATGATGTGGTGGACCTAGACTTTGTCCCACCTGCCCACAACCTTTCTGCCAAGAGGAAGTGCATACAGCCTGCTGTGGACGACTTCAAGAGCCTCTCTACCCTTAATCTCATTGGGCATATAGCCACACATACCGGTACTGTATGCAGCTCAAAATGACATCAACACTACTTTTAACATCAATGATGGTGAAATAATGGATTTTTGTAACCTTCCTCATCTATGTGGTGATAGTTGAGTGCCCATCTGTCGAAGATTACCAGGCTATCAGATACCAGGTTTCCTCAAGCTGCCAACTTGACGTCATCAAAGCAGTTCAACCTGTTGATAAGGCTGGGTCACGATGTTATAATGACATTATAATGATTTATCCGTTTTCTCATCATCCTCATTAGGGTCATGGGTGTGGTGGAGCATATCTCAGCTGACTTCGCGTGAGAAGAGGGGTAAAACCTGAACTGGTCGCCAGTCAATTGCAGGACACATATCGACAAAAGACAAGCAACCATTCACAATCACCCTTAAGGGCAATTTAAGGTCCACAATTAACCTAACATGGATGTTTTTGGAATGTGAGAGAAAACCGGAGAAAATCCACACAAACACAAAAATAACATGTAAACCCCAAACAGGAAGGTCAGAGCTAAGATACAAACCCACATCCTCTGAACTGTGAGACAGATATGCACCAATTGGTTTCAAACTAATTTTTGTCGAGGGCCCCATTTTATTACAATTTCCCTCAGAGGGCCATTATGACAGTGAAACCATTTAAATGTTTAATCACCTAATCACATTATTACATATACACAACAAAGGGAGGGATAACTAGCTTTGAAATCAGAAGACAATGACAACAGTTTGTTCAACTATTGTTCAAGTTACTGTAAAAAGGGGTTTTGTAAAAACAACAAAAAACGCAATATCTCAACATTATTGTTTATTACGTATGAGAATTTGAAATTTTGGTACATTTTTGAGCAAGAATCATAGAAATTTGACACTTATGATTTGTTTTCACAGGTCACATAAGTTTTTCAAAGAGTGCCCTTTAAAGTGTTCGTCTAATAGTTCTCTTCCTGTCAGCTGTGGCGAGCGCGTTATTTAAGGTAGCTGATACCTATGCGGTCATTACAAGTCCCTCAGAGGGCCCCTTTGCACTACAAAAGACCTCAAAAGAACGGGCAGTAGCTCTGATATTTGCGTTTTAGAAGGTCAAAACTGAGGTTTGTAACAGCAGAACATGATCCGAGATGCTGCTGTTTCACCAATTCCCGTGTTTAATTGTATATGCAAAGTCATTTTAAATTATATCGGTTACTACTTTCCATGACTAGTCCTATACTCTACTTTATATGTATTAGAACTGTTAATTTGTTGTTTGAAGAAGAAATGCAATAAAAACATATTTGTGAAGTTGAGATTATTATTTATATTTTCATCGTTGCCTTAGCAAACCACTTACGTTGGGCCTTTTCAGAAAATGAATAAAGCAATCCCCAGTGCAATTGTGCTCCGCCAAAGCAGTCATAGTAATTGGACTACTA
This sequence comes from Phycodurus eques, assembly GCF_024500275.1. Taxonomy (NCBI): domain Eukaryota; kingdom Metazoa; phylum Chordata; class Actinopteri; order Syngnathiformes; family Syngnathidae; genus Phycodurus; species Phycodurus eques. Next base: position 30,528,536 of record NC_084526.1, on the reverse strand, counting down.
TGAAGAAAAGACCTCATGAAATTTCAATGTCAGTGTATTTTCACTGTCATCATCCTATTCCAGCACCTGTCAGAAATTGCTTTGCAGCAATAGCAATACTTCTCAATATACACTCAAATCACATCGCAGGCACTCATAATCCATTGCAATTGCCATTTCATGACCTCCACAAGTACCTTGTGATTGACTTTACAGAGGTAGTCAGGAAGCAAACTGACATTTTTCTGTCCACGGTGTGACTCGAACTGTGACACTCAACTTCTAAAACTCAAGCCGTTAGAGATGAGCTAATTTACTGAGTAAAATAAAATCTAAAAAAAAATCTATAAGTGTTAATGAATAATTCATTTGCTAAAGATAACTTGCTTACTTTCTCACATGAAACAAATACACACAGCTTTAATACTCATTGCCAGTCATGGTTAAATACAGCTCAGTCACTGCTTTTACGCTTGCACGATATTGATTTTGTGACCACAAACGATTAATGATGTTCAAAAGCAATCGCTGTTTCTGTTACAGATTTATGAGTTGCTTTAAATGGATGACCCTGTCCGAGAAAAGTTGCAGGTGTTTTTAGATTATAAATTTGTTTGTTTTGGGTTTTTTTGGCATTGAGCGCCTCAAGTAAAAATACATTGATATTCCTCTAAAATAGTATCTTCAGGTGAGTAGAACTCCCAAAAATATATTCATTTTTAGACTATGCTTAATCCAAGAATATAATAAAACTTTAGCAATTAACATGTATTTTTTCCGCTTAATGTAGGATTTTTTTAAAAGTAGTATATAAACCTATCCATGACTTATAGACTGTTTTTTTTTCTTTCAAATACTTATTTATACATGTGGATGTACCTTAGAAACAGGTTTGTGTGGCATTTACACAATTGTAATTTTACAGTTTTACTCTACTAGTGTCCATCCATCCATCCATTTTATGAGCCACTTCTCCTCACTAGGGTCGCGGACTTGCTCATCGGGCAGGAGGCGCGGTACACCCGGAACTGGTTGGCAGCCAATCACAGGGCACATACAAACAAACAACCATTCGCACTCACATTCACACCTATGGGCAATTTTGAGTCTCCAATTAATGCATGTTTTTTGGGAAGTGGGAGGAAAACGGAGTGCCCGGAGAAAACCCACGCAGGCACGGGGAGAACATGCAAACTCCACACAGGTGGGGCCGGGGATTGAACCCCGGTCCTCAGAACTGTGAGGCTGACTGACGCTCTAACCAGTCGTCCACCGTGCCGCTTCTACTAGTCTCTTCTTTGTCTCTTCAGTGATGGTACTTCAAGGCACAAAAGTTCCAGGTATTTGAAACTGAAAAATATAGAAATACACTTTAAAATTTAATCAACTTTTGAAGCTCAAGGAATCATTACCATTCCACTTTTTTACAGGAACAAAACAATTCACAAAATTATCGTTAAACCCCACCACCACAATATCTTTTGTATTTTTTCTTTCAAATTCATCATGCGGGCCGGATTGTACCCCCGAGCATGGCATTTTTGGCCCGCGGGCCATATGTTTGACCGATCCCTAATGTAAAGGCTCAGTACGCCTTAGCAGTGTTTCAAGCAATTAGATGATTAGAGTGTGACACCAGTACTTTACAATATGAGTTTTTTTTTTAATATTCATTTTTATGAGATACTGAATTTGAGGTTTTTATGATCTGTAAGCCACAATCATAACTGAAGAAAATAGAGAAATATTTCCACGTATTGCCTTAATTTGTACAATAGACTATGTGTTACTTTTTGAATTCCCCTACTAAGTGGTTTTTACACAATTTTAAAATTTATTGAGATGCACTTGTAGTACTCATATACTGTACAGTTATCCTTAATTTACAATAGTCTTAATATTGAATCAAGTTTTAAATATCAAATGTAATATACTGAATGGAAATGATGCCACACAGGAAGACTTATAGATCTAAAGTTATTCAATAAATCATTCCTCAAGTCCACTGAAATGAATCTTTTTTTTTGCTTTTTTCTTTTAACCATATTCTAATCTGGTCACTGATGGTGTAGTGGTGCACTCGCCTGACTTTGGTGCGGGCAGCGTGGGATCAGTTCCCACTCAGTGACGGTGTGAATGTGAGTGCGAATGGTTGTCCGTGTCTATATGTGCCCTGCGACTGACTGGCGACAAGTTCAGGGTGTAGTCCGCCTTTCGCCCGAAGTCAGCTGGGATAGGCTCCAGCGCCCCGCGACCCTAACCAGGATAAGCGGTGTTGACAATGGATGGATGGATATTCTAATTTGATGAGCATCTGTAAATGAATAGGTAGATAAATTATCTATGGAAAAAAACACCATTCATCAAAATTGCTGGATATCACCTGTCTTTGACTTCCCTCACTAAGTGTTTTCACTGTGATCTGCAGCGGCTGCCTCGCTAGTCAGAAAATAAGAGCTGCAATCACTGCTGAGAGACCAAAGGGAGAAATTGCAGTGCATGTCCCAGCAGTGTGATACTCTCTCTTGGAAATAATAAGAAATAATTCTATCACCGTGCAGTACAATTTATGATTACACCGAAGATGTTCTAATTCTTTGAATGGATCACTAGAGTGATATTGCCAACTAACCTTATCTCAGCAGAACCGAGGTAAACAGACAATTAAAATGTCTATTTTGTTCTGTATAATACGGTATACAAGCATAAGCCATACAGACAGGAAAAGTGTTATTCAAAATTGCAAAAGGTTGAATTGTAATCTTAACAACAGGTACTCCAAATGTTCCGAATCCACATTTTCCTTAAATGTACTGTATCTATTTTGAATAGTGCTGTCAAAATTAAAGTGTTAACTCATGCTTAATAACAATTTTATAGTTTATAATACCATATATAATATTAGTTCAGCGGGTACCCCGCCTCTCGCCGAGAGTCAGCTGAGTTAGGCACCAGCACGCCCGCGACCCTAGTGAAGATAAGCACACGGAAAATGGATGGATGGACAGCCCTAATGATAAACTGAATAATAATTATGCTAATTTTCCTATGGCGGGTGTGTATTCATAGATCAGTTATAATCCCAAAACAAAAGATAAGTGTTTCTCAAATTCACCCAGTCACAATAAATATATACAAGTAAAACCAGCGTACTAAGTAAAAAACAAACAAATGCAGACCTTATAGTTAACGAATTATTAATGTGTTCTGTAAAATGTCGGTACTTGTATTTCTATCATCAAATGTCATCATTTTATTAGTGTTTCCAACCAATAACTTCCAACAGAGTAAATCAAATAGGCAACTTATAAACACATATAGAAATAGGCCACTGTGATTGTGCTTACACTTTTTGGATTTCTCGTTTTACTCCCTTTGCTAAGATACACTAATTATATATTATGCACAGCTTCCCACATCTTGGCCTTCCAGAAAAATACCAGGCAGAACGGCAGTGTTGTAATGAGGGGGGGTGTCAAAAGAGGGAGAAACTCATCCTGATGGTCTGTCACAGAGGATATTCTCAAGGCCTGATCAGGCTCCGCTCTTGCAGGCAGGACACATAAAGGGACACGCATTAAAACTTTCCACAAGGCACTTTGAGCTGTGTGCAAAACAAAGCCACGCACACCATTTCTAAATAGCTCGCAGACTGGAGCTCAGGCAATCCTGCAGGCCTGGCATGTCGCTGAGTCCATCATTTGTCATTCAGTGATGCTGCTGACAAGGTCACTCTCTTCAAAGTATCTTCTAAGCTTGAGAAGGATCCACTTCTGTGAAAGAAGCTGCCCCGTTTAATTAAGTCCCTCTATTGGGCAATCACACATGATTAATGAGCTGTCATTTGCTTCAAATATTTAAATGAAAAATTGAAAGCATTGGTTAATTACCAAAATCTTTCGAATGTTTCTTTAATGGATAATAGTTAAGTGTGTAAATGCATTATTCAAAATGATATGTATAATGCTGATATAATTATTATTGTTATTCATCCACTTTTTTTATATGTGTACATTATGTCTATCCCATTTTTGCATAAGAATACACGAGGGGACGATCAGTTACCGCGATACCGTTTTTTCATTTGTATTGTTTTTACTGTATACAAAACTGTGATTATGACTTCACTACTACATTACCATTGGTAAGTGATACAATATGGCACGTTGCAACATACGTATAAATCCAGATCGTCACTGCAGGAATGAAACTCCATCCATCCATCCGTTTTCTGCACCGCTTTATCCTCACAAGGGTCGCGGGCGCGCTGTAGCCCATGCCAGCCTTCTTCGGGCGAGAGGCGGGGTACACCCTGAACTGGTCACCAGCAAATCGCAGGGCACATATAAACAAACAACCACTCACGCACACATTCACATCTAAGGGCAATTTAGAGTCTTCAATCAACCTACCATTCATGGTTTTAGGGTGTGGGAGGAAACCGGAGTGCCCAGAGAAAACCCACGCAGGCACGGGGAGAACATCCAAACTCCACACAGGCGGGGATTTGAACCCCGGTCCTCCGAACTGTGAGGCAGTGTGACGCCGTTTTTAATAATGTGCTCTAAAATGCGCTTTTAACATTTAAGGATAGCAGTACAGTATGTTTAAAAATATTATATACTGTTTGCAAAGGCTATTTCTGAACATTTTCATTTTTCTTCTAAAAAAACAAAGTGGGTTGCAACATGGTGACAATAGGAAAATGAGGGTGCCAGGGTAACAAGGGTTAAATAGGTTTGTCCAGTAAGCATTGTGTGGATCCTTTTTCCAGACCTTCTGTATTTCTGCAGTCGAGTTTGCCTGAAGCCTCCAGTGACCTCGAGTCTATATCTGACAGTGTAGCTTTCACAGTTGCCAGAGATAGAAGTCGTGATGAAGAGCAAGCGGAAGAGAGAGCATCAAGGAGGAAATTCAAAAAAATCCTATTCCACTCTCACAAGAAGAGAAAACAGGCATATTGTCTCTCGATTCAGATTTATGGAATAGAAACTGGATATCAATGACTAGTTTTTAATAGCTTGTTTGAAGGTAAAGTCACCTTGCTGCCATTGTGCAGGATGGAGACAGATGAGGGAATGCGGGTACCGGCTTTATACAGTGTACTAAGGACTCATATGACACACGCTGCATGAGGATAGATAATTTTACACTTGAGACTATGTGAGTCCCAGGATGCACATGTCATGGAAACAATGAGTCCCTGCAACTTATCATCACGGAATACAGACACGGTATTCCTCCGTATCACGGTTATTGCTTCACAGTCCCTCTATATTACAGATTTTTTATTACAGTTGTTACCCTATTTTTTTTATACTATTTGTACAATAGTTTTATGTTATCCATTGCTCTTTCTATCTCTATATATATTATGTGTTTAGGCCTGTCACAACAGCAATGTTTTTTAATATGATCTATTTTCCCAAAAACTATCATGACAAACGATAGTTTCATTGTTTTTTATTAACCTAATGTAAGGATATTAGAGTATAATAATGCAAGTACATCATTTTTAAGAACAATTCACTTTTAATTCTAATTCTAAAAATATTGAACATTGACTCTGTGATGTAGAACAATAAATAAAATATCTTGGATAAAAAATAAAAATAAAACGGACTCAGGCTCTGTTCACAAAAATTGCACTTAAACAAATTTATTAAACATTTGGCGTAGAGTCATTAATGCCTTAACAGGCAATATACTGCCAATCAAGTTTCGCCTTTGTAAAGAAAAATTGCCAAGTAGCAACATTAATAACAAGACAAGTCGATCAAAGCAACCTGTTTTGATTTAAGATTTGTACTATTTTTCAATGGCCTGCACATTTTCTTTAAAGCTGCGTTGTCAACATGTTCAATGTGTCATGGTCTGTGATTTAGTTTAGATTGTTTAGTTTTGTTTCATGCTTTCCTGTGTCCCATGTTGTTCATGTCTTGTGCTCATTTAGTTATTGTGTCCACCTGTTCTCGTCAACCAATCAGCTCCATCAAGCTACTCGTGTCTTGTCCAGGTGTTCCTCGTTTTCTCATCAATTTGTTTGTATTTAGTTCCCTGGTTTCTTTCAATGCTTGTCGGTTCATTGTCGATGTTGTCCGTTGTTTCACTAAGTTATAGCACTAGTAATGTATTGCTTCCTGTTTTGGGTTTACTCAAGTGTTTCTTTGTTAATTACTTTTATTGGTGCTGGGTAGTGATGGTGAGATGAAGCTTCATGAAGCATTGTAACAATTCAGCCATTGGTTGGAGTAATGATTCATTTCTTGATGCTTCATTGCACACCAAACCACCTGCTGGCCATGTACATAATCACAGGCAGCTGAATCTTTACCACGTACAGTATGTGCTCCATTGCATTTTTCCGTCTTTTTGGCTCTTGTGAATGATTATGTATTACAAAACGATGTTTGACCAAGTAATTTCCCAACATAAAGTGTCAAATATATTATTTTTGAAACTATTCTGTGTACTTAAAATGTCATCATCACTGGTATGGGAGGTTGTATAATGTTTTTCTGTCACTTTGGGTAAATGGCATGGGCTAAAGAGGTCAGACCATTTTGAAAGTGCTTATTTAGAAATATCAGTTTATCATAATTTTTGTGTTAAGTGATTCATTCAAGAACAAGATTTTAAATTGGGGTGCAGTAAATTCTCCTCCGCAGTGAGGTTTTATTTGACCTTGCTTTCTGTGAACACAATAAATACTTTCCCCATGAATAAAATAAGAAACGGTGGAAAAGGCAGTTTTTGATAAACAAAGTCAATTGATAAGCCTCAATGATATTTCCTTATGCGGTGCGGTCCTGCTTGGGGTTCAAACTCAGGCAACCACCATACCTCAGGTTGAGAGTCGAGTGCTCGAGGTTGAGAGTGGGCTATTAGACCAGGGTGCCAGGTTAGCGGGCAGCAGCCTCTTTCCAAGGATTCCAAGGAGTGACGTAAATGGAATCACTCGCTATCTCTACTGTCCAAGCTATGTCCAAACTCTGCTGTCAACACTCTCCAAACTCTATGAGCCTATACAAACTACACAGTCTTTATCCAAACGGAGCTAACCGAAACGCTATATAAAACACACACACACACATTTTGAATAGAGCCTGCATGAGGGGTTTAGATTGCTGTCAAACCTCGCTTCCCGAATTGGTCGCGTGGTACAGCCGGGCAGTGAGGCTTCGGGCGTCATCACTTCCGGGTCCGCCCCTAAATGAAACAAGCCTTGAAACGCCCCCTCCATTACTCTACACACGCCTCGAAGACTCAGCACGTCTCGTAACATCACTTGTTTTGGGACTTTGTTCAGATAGATTTTTCCATGTGCCTTGGTTGCTTGTTTTTGTAAAAGCATTTTTTTGTAATTCCTGCACTTATGCCTGGCCTCCCTGCTTTCCTGTACTTGGTTCCTCCAAGTTTTGACTCCAACCTGCACAAACGTGACACAATGGCTACATCATTTACGATAGTGAGTGCGCTATACTGTATATAATGTGCGCACATGTGCACCATATAGGATGTCACGTTTGTATTTGCATTGTTGGGCAAAGGGTTCCATAATTGCAAACTCACAGGAAATGTCCCACCGTGTTTTTTGTACCCAGCTGAAGAAATTGGGTGGGGTGATTGTGTTGAAAAAGGATTTTGTCACTTTGAGGTTTTAAGTTGTGGTGACTTTGTTGCTACTTCATACAAACTCGACATACCAGCTTGTTGGTGGTAGCAGGATGGCCGCATTCATCTGGCTTGAATCCGAAATATTCCCACATCGCAGTGGCGTTAGGCTATGGAACTAATTCCATTAATGACCCTCAATTTTCTGTAACTGTGCAGCTCATGGCTCGCTGTCAGAAAACTTAGCTTCATGTACGAGACCGCCCACATTTCACAAACAGACGCACACGGCCAATTGGACAAATGGTCCCCGCCCTTCACTATCTCTGATTGGTTTAGAGACCACGATGGGTTTCATGTGTGTGCTTTCAAGTCGCGGAATTGTTTTTGTTCCTCAAATGACTGGGCACCTGTACGCACCCTCTGTTTTTTTGGTTGTTTTTTTTGCCGCACCATTAAAACTTTAGGGTGCATATGCGACCAAATTAGTTGCAACTAGAGTCTCGTCCCATTAAAAAAAAAAGGCGATCAAATGGACCTAAAGAATTATCACCCAATAAGCCTGCGCTCAACGATTTTTAGTCTTTGCAAAGATATTTGACAAACGAATTGGAATCGAACTCAGTGAAGCGCGGCCGATAGAACAAGCGGGTTTTTGTAGCGGTTTTAATACTATGGCCCACATACAGACAGTTCAACAAATAATCGAACGACACAATGTGTACGAAATGCCTCTGTGTGTAGCCTTCGACTATGAAAAAGCATTTGACTCAGTCACCACCACTTCGACAGTGCAGGCGCAATCAAGGGATAGAGCCGACCTATATCAACATTCTAAAATCAATATATAAACACAATTCCAATGAAGTTGGGACGTTGTGTTAAACATAAATAAAAACAGAATACAATGATTTGCAAATCATGTTCGACCTATATTAAATTGAATACACAACAAAGACGATATTTAATGTTCAAACTGATAAACTTGATTGTTTTTAGCAAATAATCATTACCTTAGAATTTTATGGCTGCAACACGTATCCTTTACACATTGATGTCGTTTTTGATGCATTGCCGCCTGAGGGATCGAAGGTCTCGGGCATTTAATGATGGTTTTCGGCCATGCCGCTTATATGCAGTGATTTCTCCAGATTCTCTGAACCTTTTGATGATATGATGGACCGTAGATGATGAAATCCCTAAATTCCTTGCAATTGTACGTTGAGGAACATTGTCCTTGAACTGTTCAACTATTTTCTCACGCAATTGTTCACAAAGAGGTGAACCTGGCCCCATCTTTGCTTGTGAATGACTGAGCAATTCAGGGAAGCTCCTTTTATACCCAATCATGACAGTTGTTCCCAATTAGCCTGTTCACCTGTGGGATGTTCCAAACAGGTGTTTGATGAGCATTCCTCAACTTTCTCAGTCTTTGTTACGACCTGTCCCAGCTTTTTTGGAACATGTTGGAGCCATTAGTTATTAATTGCAGTTAATGATTATTTGCTAAAAACAATCAAGTTTATCAATTTGAACATTAAATATCTTGTCTTTGTAGTGTATTCAATTAAATATAGGTCGAACATGATTTGCAAATCATTGTATTCTGTTTTTATTTATGTTTAACACAACGTCCCAACTTAATTGGAATTGGGGTTGTACAACGATTCTTCAGGTTCAATACGAATTGATGATGAAAGAGTGTGAATAAGTCTAGGAAAATGGGTCAGGCAAGGTGAAACACTGTCTCCGAAGCTATTTACAGCTTTCCTTGAAGAAATAGTTAAAAAGCTTGACTGGGAAAAAGAAGGACTAATAATTAACGACGCTTATTTGAGCCATCTTCGTTTTGCAGACGACACCATTTTATTCTCCGACGATGCTGAACAACTACAGCGTCATATTCAGGAATTAGAGTTAGAAAACCGTCGCTCAGGTCTGAAAATGAACAAAAGCAAAACGAAGGTCATGTTCAATCGTTACTGCCCACAAAAAGATATCAAAATGCAGGACTATATCCTCGACGCCGTCGACAACTATTTAGGCCAACTTGTAACAACGGATGGAAAGCACTGAAGTTGAATGCCGCATAAATCTTGCCTGGCAGGCTTATGGAAGGCTTAGTGTTATATTCCAGAACAATCTTCCCATTAGCTTGAAAAGAAAAGTTTTCGATCAATGTATTTTTCCAGTCCTCACTTACGGTATTGAAACTTGCACTACAAATGCCAAAGTTATACAAAGGCTCTGTGTAACCCAAAGGAACGTGGAACGTCAAATGTTGAAAATAAGCAATCGCGATAAGAAAAGATGCCGTTGGATAAGATGGCAGACATGAGTTACCAACGTCATTAAAAAAATAAAAAGCCTTAAATTGAAATGGGCTGGCCACGTTGCCCGAAGAGCTGACAAAAGGTGGACCACAGAAACTATCAATTGGATACCACTGGGCACAAAGCGGCCATGGCAAAGACCTAAAAGTAAATGGATAGATGAAATCATTAAACACACCGGAATACACTGGCAACAAATTGCAAAGTATCGTAGTAGTTGGAAACGTGGGGCTTTCATCCTGCAGTGGATAGAAAATGGTAGTGATAGTGAAATCCGGGAAGTAGGAAACTTTATTTTTTACAATTATTATACTCTGTGTTTTAAGGCTGTAAACCTCATCATTAACATTTTCTCACATTTCTCTCTTGTGTAAACACACTCAAAGTTAAAACCGTCGCAAGAAAAATAAGTACATTATTAATATTATTATTATTATTGTTGTTGTTGTACTTATTATGATTATTGTTAATATTATTGTATCACGAAACAAAGGTCAAAAACTGTTTTAAGGCCCAAACATTTGCTTAAGAAATAAAAATGAAACATTTTCTGACAAATAATGATGACAATTTTTAGAAATACCAAATTTAATTTTAATGAACAACGTATGAGGTTGGAAACATAAGAAATTATTAATTGTGACTCGTGCGTATTTCACGCTTCCTCTGACCGTCCCTCTTCGTCCTGACGCCGCACCGAGAGAAGAACATAGTTACAGGGAGTTGTTACCGCTCTTTTTTCTTCTGGGCGAGAAGATTCTTATAAACACACATGCCACCTTTGATTATATTTGAGAACTGTAACGAACGAAACTCACAGGGGCCCATTCTTGCGCAGCTCCAGCGGTATCCGCAGAGGCGACCTCTCTGTGCAGACAAACACTTTTAAGTCCAAAGCGTTTCTGAAATTTGCCAAACCAGCCCTTGCTGGCATTAAATGAGCTTACTGCGCCTACTGGCTGAGCAGCAGCACTCGTCGATGGCCTGGGCTCCGCAGCATTCTCCTCCTCGCTGTCAGCAAAGCTTTCATAAAGCTTTTTAGCTTTAGTGCGGATAACGTTTGTATCCAGCGAAATGTTCTTTTTTCTGCAGTCACTAATCCACAATGATAAAGCTGATTCCATCCTTATGATGGTCTTGTTGCAGACAGTAACTACCCTTTTTGCTAGCTTATTAAAACTAATTTCTGCTGTCATCCTTATGTTACTTTCCTCCTTTTTAATGTAACGCACCAAAGATTCATTGATTAAGAAATGGCGCCCTACAGCCGCGTAACTTCTACATTCCTTTATCATGTCCAGAAGTCTCACTTTTTCTGAGATAGCACCTTCCTTTGCCTTTTGGGTGCGACCGCAGGTGCCCTTGTCGGTGCAGCATGTTTCGTCGACATTGTTGGTTTTGTCTGGGAGAAAAGGAGGCACTTTAGAGTCACACTACTAACAATTGAACACTAATTTAAATTTAGCAGGGCCGAGCGCATTCTGTGCTGTACAGGAGACATGGCACGGAGCAGAGGGCTTCAAATTGGTCTACAGTATCGTAGTCAATCAGGATGCAGAATACAATGCGATTTGTACGCTCGATGGAAAAGAACCATCCGGACTGTTATGGCCACAAAGTTCAAAAGCCAGCATCTGTGATGGTATGAGGCTGTGTTAGTGCCAATGGCATGGGTAACTTATACATCTGTGAAGGCACCATTAATGCTGAAAGTTACATACAGGTTTTGGAGAAACGTATGCCATCCAAGCGCCCCTGCTTATTTCAGCAAGACAATGCCAAACCACATTCTGCACGTTACAACAGCATGGCTTTGTCGTAAAAGAGTGCGGTGCGGGTACTGGACTGGCCTGCCTGCATTCCAGACCTGTTTCCCATTGAAAATGTGTGGCACATTACGAAGCATAAAATACGACAACGGAAACCAAAGCTTCAACAATTAGTGTCCTCAGTTCCCAAATGTTTGTTGAATGTTGTTAAAAGAAAAGGTGATGTAACACAGTGGTAAACATGAACCTGTCCCAGCTTTTTTGGAACGTGTTGCAGCCATTAGTTATTAATTGCAGTTAATGATTATTTGCTAAAAACAAGCAACTTTATCAGTTCGAACATTAAATATCTTGTCTTTGTAGTGTATTGAATTAAATATAGGTTGAACATGATTTGCAAATCATTGTATTTTGTTTTTATTTACGTTTAACACAATGTCCCAACTTCATTGCAATTGGGGTTGTAGTTTAAATCATGTGACCCAATGATACACTAAGCAATACGTTGTGGGGGTTGTTTACATTTACTTCACCATGCTACCGTTGTCTTTGGTTTTGGGCTGTACTTTATCCTTCAGTCAGACCTTTGATGACACTCAACCATCAGAATTCTTAACCCCTTCATCACAGTGCCCTCTTTAATATTCTTTGTGAATGTTAATTATTTAATGTTTAACCTATAAACCCTTTGTTTTCTTGGCTGTCGGATGACATCAATATCACCCAATCTCATCTCTAATAATGCTGTAGTGTTTGGGAGGCCGCTTGCTGTGCTCTTTTGATCACAACTGATCAAGACTTTGATTGCTAAAACATAACTTATTCTCTCTTTTATTGCATTAGCTCCTTTGCAAAAGCAACAGATCATTAATTGCTCTGTTTTAAAATACTGCTTTTCAGTTTCCCCCAGATGGTTCTGTCCAGTTTGGTTTGTCACTGTTGGTTTTGCTCGCACTTGCATTTGCACCTCAGTGTGTGGAAGGCAGATGCTGATGTTGAGTCAAGACACAGTGTAAATCAATAAATTCAGCAAGGGAAAGACCTTTGACATTTTAATCCACTCTGTTGTGACCCACCGTTATTTTGCCAATTTCACTGTGGCACAGAATTATGATTTCCTTAAATCTTTATTCTATGATATTCTATCCCCAATGGAAGGCTGAAAATCGTGCAGTTGGGATTTTTTTATTTCACTACTCTACATTTTGAGAATAGAAATGAAAAAAAATATATATTCTGTACTAAACTGTATTGCCTGGTGAACAATGGTCATGATGCTGCCCAGTCAAAGCCAAATGTCTTAGTCTCCTCACCATCTGTTTTGTGGGTGTACTTTACGCTGTGGGTGTGGTGCTACCCGCTGACTTTCCAGTTCCCTCCTGATTGCTATTCATTCATCTCAATTTGTCAGCCTGATCATTATCTCCTCATCAACCTTGTACAGTATATCAACCGCTATTTCTCAGTCACTTGTCAGTAGATGATTGTTTCTGCATGGTAGATGAGATTTTAAGGTCACTTTGAATGACATTTTCAAAGTTTACCTGTTGTTGTATATTCATGATATCTATTATCACTGTGCCTGCCTGTTTCTTGGCTTGTCTTTAGACCAGTGCAAAATCAAAAAAAAAAAGAAAAAATTTAATGTTTCCACAAAGCTTGCAATGTCATCAAAGCAATGCTTTTACCTTTAAAATCTAAATAAATCCGAGTTTTTAAGTGGAGTAGCCACACAATTTTGACCTGGACACCTCAGTCAGTCTCGGTTTACCAGAAAACAGGGTTTGCGCTGCCTATTCCCCACCTCGCCAATGGCTAAATGAAACAGATGGGGCTAAGCGAATATTGCCCATGATTGCCATGCTGGCAAATCAAAATAGCCTGCGTCAAAACTCAAAAGCCCTTCCCGATAAAAGTTAACGTGAGCGTGCTCATTCTGCCATGTGTGAACAGTGTTCGTGGTTTAGTTTTCCCCGCGCTTCGTAAAATGCTTCAATCCACCGTCCAGCCGGTGCTGGCGGAGCAGTCAGGCTCACAGGCTTTCCCGGTTGTGGGGAGCGGCACGTCAGGGAAGACAAGCCCCGATGCCGCTTGGCGCCAAATTAATGCCTGGATATTTATTAACGCGACGTACGTTTGAAGTGTAAATGGTCAGTGTGCCAACTAGCTGCCTTCTTCATCAATGCATGAGCCACTAATCTCACTTTGGTTGTCATGCAAAACAGGGGCGGTGCTGGCTCGAAGCAGGGTGTAAATAGCTAGTCATTTGGGGGCCCAAGGCAAACATAGTCACGCCTCCACCCCCACGTTATGTAATTTAGACCACTTTGTCCTGCTTTTGAAATCTGTTACAGTTATCCAGAGGTGGGTAGCAACGCGCTACATTTACTCCGTTACATTTACTCAAGTACAGTACTTGTCAGAGTACTTTAAATGCACCATACGTTTTACTTTTACTTGAGTATTTATGTGAAGGATCGATACTTTTTCTGTTACAATGTTTGATGATGCTGTTTATTACTTTTATTTATCCATTCTTTGCGTGTGCGCGTCTATTTTTAGACTCCATCTTCAACTTCTGCATAGGGCGCCCGTTGCGTCAATCCAACGTGATCACTAATTTCATTTGACTCCAATTCACCAATCAGATGACACAAAGCAGTCACATGACCTCGCACGCAGCCTTTGCGAACCAATCAAAATGACTCATTTTTGGGGGAAACTGCTGCGCGAGTGTGTTTACTTTACAGACTCCAAAAAAAAATGCAGCTCTTAAATTGTGACTGCCCAAACTTGGACATTTCAGCCCACTTCTAACTTGAGAAAACACCTTGCGGTAAATTGCAGATGTTTCTATTGTTGTTTTGGCAGTGTATATGGCCACATTACCCATATCCTATGGTGTCGCACACGCACACACAATCACTAAGCCTGGTCAGCAGGCTTCATGAAGTCATTTAAGTGAATGAAGCAAATAATGTTTCTGTAGGGCACAATACATGTGTTGTTGGTTTTTGTGCAGCTAAAAATTTAAATGGTGGCAGGTGTGTGTCAACCCCGATATACAGGGTGATTGAAAAGTAACTCCCTATTTTAAAATACTTAAAATTTATTCATATGTTGTAATATTTTTCTCAATTTTTTCTGTGTATGTTCCATGATTAAAGGAGCAAATCTATTCTACCAAACCAACGACTTTGGAAGAACTTGAAGGGAGAATACGAGAAGATATGTCTTCCATCGCACAAGAGTTCCTTGTGAAATCAGTTAATGCGGTTCCCAGGCGGCTTGAGAAATTGGTTGCTATTGCTGGCGCCCATATCGAATTTTAAATAAAACTCCATGCAATACACCTTCTTCTCATGTTCATTTCTTGTAAGAATTATAGTTCAGAAATAAATCACAAGTACCTAAAACTAGGAAGTTACTTTTCAATCACCCAGTATATATATATATATATATATGTATATATATATATATATATATATATATATATATATATTATGTTCATGCTCTGGTTAAAAAAAAAAATCTGAAGTTACTCTTTCTCAAGTAAATATTTGGATGACTACTTTTTACTTTTATTTGAGTCATATTATTCTAAAGTAACAGTACCCTTACTTGAGTAGAATTTTGCTACTCTACCCACCTCTGCAATTATCTGACAGCTAAAGCAAGCCTACTAATATTTACCAACAAAAATTTTGAATATTATTTATCTTCAGCTAAAAAGTGTGAATTTGAAAAAATTCTATGTAAAATCTTTAAGAGCCTTCTTGAGGATGATCAAATAAGTGAATCGTCTAAAAATGTTTACTTTCATTGATAAGAACATTAATTAAAATTTAATATAGTTTACCATTCGAACTGCTTTTGTACGCACATCTTGGTGATGAAAAGTTTCACTCTCCATTTTATCTCTATACTCGGCTGACACTGACAGCAGTGCTACTGCTCCTGACAAGAGCATCATTATACAGTATTATATTTTTACAAGGCATGAAGTTAAATCAGTATGTCAATTGTTATACTGTGATGGAAGATTTTTCTTTTTTGATTCAATAGTAAGATAAAGATTTGTTCGTAATTTCAATTCATCATAACATTTAGGCCTGGCCTACAGGAAAGAGTTGTTTATATGTTGGCTATATCCAATGTTGTGTTGGTCATACTATCAAATGTATTTCTTGTTTAGTGAGTAATGCTGAAGATAAACTTCCTCTTGAAATATTGCACGGTAAATCACAATAGCAGTATTTGTTTAAAATAAAGAAACAAACAAAAAACCCTTGCAATTAAGAGTATGTTCCCAAATTGTTCAGCCCTTCTCCTGATTGATGACAAGGTAGTTTTAATTGGGCCCACATTGTTACGACTGAGTACCCAGTGACGAGGATTGGCTAAGTGTAGCTAAAGGTTTAGACATAAACGTGATGTTGTGGCTAACTACAAATAAGTATGGCTAGGAGATTTTTACACTGTTTAGCAATATTGGCTAAGAGGTTTCATGACCCAGTGCCATATATCTTTTTTTTTTTCCGCGGAACAAGGCAAGGTGGCCCGACTTGGAAGACCAACTCGAGCAATGGATTAATGAACAAAGAACAGCCGGGAGTAACGTCTCTACAGTCACCATTCGACTGAGTGCAATACCTCGGAGCTTGCCATCATTTCGGGAGGCTTGACGAAGGAACTCCAACCGCTGGACATCCGTGTAAACAGGGCGTTCAAAGTGAAGTTGGGAGCGGCGTGGGAGCCATGGTTGACAGATGGCGAACACAGCTTTACTAAGACCAGGAGGCAGCGGCGGGCGAGTTACACCACAATTTGTGAATGGATTGTGGATGCTTGAGCTAACGTGTCTGCTTGCACTGTTGTTCGAGCTTTCGTAAAAGCCGGCATAATTTCTGAGGAGCCGCACAGCAACGAGACTGACTCTGACAATGACGAGAGGGAACCTGGTGTGTTTGATGGAGAACTTGCCTAGCTGTTCATTTCGGATACAAAAGATGAGGACTTTGATGGATTTGTGGATGAGGATTGGCCAGAAAATAATGTGAGTACATTGTTAAATACTTCAATAAAGTAAAACCGAACACAGTTTTGCTCCCACTGCCTTTTTAAAAACATTGTTTTAGCGTGCATGCATGCTACCATATGTTTTAAGCTTGCGTATGTTTTACCATGCTTGCGCCCAATAATACGGTTCGCCTTATTTATGTGTTAAATACAGAAATAGACCCTGTAACTGAGACTGCGCCTTTTAATACGGTGCGCCTTGTGGTCGTGAAAATACGGTAACATCAATCTGCTTTCTTCTTCTTCAATGTGTTGCGTCATCACACGTCTTTAATTTTAGAAAAGCTGGTCCAAAGTGGAAGTATGTGTCGGATGACAGCGAATGGAGACACTCTTTAACAAACATGGCTTGTATGTAAAACATGTTTGACCCCAGGTGTTGTTTTTCCAACAAATATGGTACACATGCTGCGGACATTCTGCGCTGAAAAATGACATCTTTTCCGAAGAATATTTTAATATTTTTATGCTATATTTTGCACCACACCCCAATACATTTTACAAAATATTGCTAAGTTTTCCTTTACATTACATGCCGTTTTTCTTTAGTTACACAATAATGCAGTAGCACCTTAAGACAACAACGTTATGTCACTGTTATATTGGCAAACGTCAACTACTTAAAATGTTAAGACGGATACAATAATGCCATAGTTTTGTTATTAGATTAGTTATTAGTTTCTGTAAAAAAAAAAAATAACAAAAAGGGCCGAAAGACACATGGTACTATGTTTATTTATCATATTTCTTACCTGAAATCTATGTAGAATGTAGGGCTGCAACAAACAATTATTCTAATAATCGATAAATTGGTCTTTTTTTTATTTTATTAATCGATCGATGAATTGGACAAAAAAAAATGTCCATCCCTTTTTTAAAAATGTGAAATTATCTCATATTGGCAGTGCAGAAAAGTGCACAAATAGGTTGCTGCATGAACATCCCAGAGCTTTTAAAGTAATAAATTATGATTAAAAGAAACAACAACTAAATGTTGAGATCAAATCGCTTTATAGTAAGTCATGGACCAACCACAAAAAAACATACAAATGTATGCTATACAATATCTGAAAATTAAATATATATATATATTGGTTTTGTCATCTTCTGTCACTACACTGTCTGTCTCCTCAGTCTCAACTGCCACCAAGATTTTCATGTGTGCCTGTAACCTCACCACTGTCTCTCTCTGAATGTAACAAAACAATGACATTCTCACTCTTGACCACTTATGCATTTCATTTAGAGCTTACATATAATACTATAAATAAATGAAAACAACAGAATAAGAAGTAAAAACACATACACACAAAATGTACCTCATATCTCGCCACGCTCCACATTTTCTGAATTCAAGGAGTCAATCAAGTTCAGATAACTCTCCATTTACCAATCTTTAACATTATACACTACAAGAACACCATGTGAAAAATGTATAAATAAATACAAATTATAATCGTGAATAAATAAATGATGACACCATACTTAGGAGTATTATGGCATATTGTAGCATTTACACTGATGTCCACCGGGTGTCAAACGCGACTGGGGGAAAACAGAAATTAATTGCGTGATATATTTTCAAAATAACTTTGAATATTGTGACTTCTGACACTGAAAATTATAATGAGGCCAGGTTTGTTTGGATAGCGTGAATATAAATGTTTTTTTAATCGAAAATGACCACTTACATTTGCCTTGGCTTCTGGAATATGTGCAGTCTGCCACTGCTGTAACTGCACACAGTGAAAGCGACAGGATCCCCGATAGTGATTGGTCAATGAGGATCCAATCATTAACCAGTGTTGCTGACATCATCCAAATTCAGAGTATTCGTTGGTATACAGACGTAAGTAGGTCATGTCCATGGGAGAAGCCTCTGGGTCCACAGCTCCGTACCCGCTCAGTGTGTGTGTGCAACGGAGCGGGTGACTGACGTAATAATCATGCGACAGAATGAATCGGTTATAAAATTCATTGCCAACACTTTTAGTTATCGATTTTATCGATTAATCATTGCAGCCATCGTAGAATGTCATTAAAGCACAACCCTGCAGTCATAAACTGTTGTAGTTGTGGGAGGTTGTTTTGACATTTTCTTTACACCATTTTCATTTAAAATTTGTAAAATCGGGGAATGTAAAAGTGACTCTTAAGGCATAATGGAGCATCCACGAGAACAAGGGGAAAACGGGATGTGTGCCAGTTCATATATATTTGTGTAGATAAAGTTTCTGAAGTGAGATGTCATTATAAACAAAACAAAAAATTCCAACTAAAACCTGCATGTTTGCTCAGATAAAGGAAAGAGATAAGTACATTTGTACTTCATAGTTTACTCTAAGTATACATTTAAACCATTGATGGGGTTTTCTAACTTTTTAAAAACTCAGACCTAAAGAAATAATTCGCAATGTTTTTAATGTAGAATACAACCATATAAGTATATTGTGCAATCGTATTTATTAAAAAATATAAAGAATAAAAATATATTGTCAAATCTATTTAGCCACCCCACATAAACATTTAATTTACAAAACATTCTTGCTGGAAGAGTTTTTGTCTTTTTTCGGTCCCATTACTGTTTTAATGGATACATTCAGGCGGCACGGTGTACGACTGGTTAGAGCGTCTGCTTCACAGTTCTGAGGACCGGGGTTCAATCTCCGGCCCCGCCTGTGTGGAGTTTGCATGTTTTCCCCGTGCCTGCTTGGGTTTTCTCCGGGCACTCCGGTTTCCTCCCACATCCCAAAAACATGCATGGTAGGTTAATTGAAGACTCTAAAATTGCCAGTGTGAATGGTTGTTTGTTTATATGTGCCCTGCAATTGGCTGGCGAATAGTTCAGGGTGTACCCCGCCTCCTGCCCGATGATAGCTGGGATAGGCGCCAGCACTCCCGCGACGCTTGTGAGGAGAAGCGGCTGAGAAAATGGATGGATGGATGGATACATTCAAAGACAACCTTCTATTAACACCATATGCTCTAAACTGACAGATTATTCACATCAGGAGAGGCCCCTCTTTACAGTATTAGCAAGTGGAAAAAGCCTTTGTTGTATTCAATGCAAATCTCTAATGATGCATGAAAGATGTTGCAACCGCACAGAAAACCATGACACTGAACTAAGTGCAAACATAAGGCTTTATAGGCATGTACGTAAATGGTACACTTCAAGTGGCTTTCCAGCACATCTTTGCTGAGTTGAAAGGATTTCCCACAGGAACAAGTGGTTTAGGACAGAAAACGATGTGGGAACAGAGGGGGAGGGCTGGAAGGTTTAAAGAAGGAGGTTGGTGGGTAAAATGGGACCTTACTCTAGGCTAGGATTGAATAAAAAGACTTCTGGATCTTGGGTTTATGCCTCTTTATAATCCCTCCCTCCTCTTCACAGCCGGTCACACCCACCATTTTCAAATTCCTTTTCACCCCAGTTCTAACCTCACAATAAAAGTGGTGTCTCACACACGCACACACACACATACCCACTCACACAAACATACAGACCCTTTCCAAAAAATTGGAATATCATAGAAAAGTTTATTTATTTCCATAATTCCATTACAAAAGTTAAACTCTCATATATTACAGATTCTGGGCCCACAATTTAAACAATTTGAAGTAGATATTTGTTTATTTTTACATACAGTAATTTGGGCTTGCAGCTCATCAAACCCACAAAATCAGGAATTAAAAAAAATGGTATACTATGAAGAAATTAGACCAAATTTTCCAGGCCATAAATGTTTTCAACTTAGTGTCACACACTAATCATCTACTAAACTCAAAGCACGTGCACAGGTTTCCCCAGGTGTCATTAAATTGCTTCAGTTTGGTTCAATTGTCTAAGTTGGTACTCTGTCAAAGGCAGTTTGGTTCAATTGTCTAAATTGGGTACTCTGTCAAAGGCTTTCTCAAGATCTACAAAGACACAATGTAGGTCCTTCTGACCTCTGTACTTCTCCATCAACATCCCTCAATGCAAATAATGCATCTGTGGTACTCTTCCTAGGCATGAAACCATACTGTTGCTTGCAAATACTTACTTCTGTCCTTTGTTATGCCTCCACACTGCACATTTTCTAAGCAAAAATCAGTTTAGAATGAGACAGTTTATTCAAAAGCTATACTAAAAATAAGCTATTTCAACTTCTTACACATAAAAAACCCAAACAACAACAAAAAACAATCATACCAAAAAATGTCAACTTTAAGTTTTTTAATTACGTAATGTTTTTCCATGTAATTTGATTAGTTAAGTCCAAAGCACAATTCTCTGTGTTTTTACCATATCGACTCAATTTGAATAAATTAAGTAAAAGTTATGCAATCGTATGCATACAGTAAACTTTAAGTGTTTTTTTTTTGTTTGTTTGTTGAATTTTTTTTTACTCAAAGGTGAAGTAAGCAGTTGGAGGAAGAAAAAACAACAACAACACTTTTTGTCATATGTGTTCAAACTCTCTGCATGTCCGGATAGTAAAATCCATCCATCCATCCATTTTCTAAGCCGCTTCTCCTCACGAGGGTCCCGGCGTGCTGGAGCCTATCCCAGCTATCATCGGGCAGGAGGCGTGGTACACCCTGAACTGGTTGCCAGCCAATCGCAGGGCACATACAAACAAACAACCATTTGCACTCATATTCACACCTACGGGGAATTTAGAGTTGTCAATTACCCTACCATGCATGTTTTTGGGATGTGGGAGGAAACCGCAGTGCCCATAGAAAACCCACGCAGGCACAGGGAGAACATGCAAACTCCACACAGGTGGGGCCGGGGATTAAACCCCGCTCCTCAGAACTGTGAGGCATTTATCCCAGAAGGAAGCTCTGAAGAAACTACACCGAACATTCAATCATGAAGCATGTACGACAATCTAATTTTCTCGAGCATTCCAGAAAATGCTCTGGAAGACCCTGAGGTGCAGTTCATGATTTCTGCGCTCAAGATACAGCAAGATACAGTCGACAAGATTAGCTTTCACCGTGTTCACTGATTGGGAGGCCCTCGTCCAGGAAACCGACCACGTCCCATCATTGCAAAGTTTGAACACTTTCAGCAAAAAGTGTCTGTGAAATGTCGATAAGCTATATGTCGACGGCCAACTGTTTCGTGATGCCAACGTCACGCCCTGGCTCTTAACACACAAGTTGCTCAAAACTCTTCTTGTGCACTACCAACAACCACCACACACCGTAGTATCCTCTTGTCACTAATGTTTGTTTTCTATGTTCAGTGTTTGTTTGCTACCCTTCTATGTACCCTGGCTTTGCTGTACTTAAATATAGCATCTTTATCACACTCTCTTAATAACAATTGTCAACACAATACCAAAAAATCTCCTGAAAACTGTCAAAAAAACAACAACAAAGAATACATAGTACCCTATCTATTTAAAATTATAATACACGCACCCATTCATGGAATGTCAATGGAATTCGATCACAGGCAAAGAGAATTAAGATTATGGCTTATATCACTAAATTTAAAACAGACCTCCTATTACAAGAAACGCACTTTATTGAGTCAGAAGAAAAATGCCTCATTGACTCTAATTTCACTCAGGCTATCTCTGCCTGTTATAACAGTAGACAAAGACGAGTCTCAAGACTCGTCCATTAAAGATTCCTTTTTACAATAAATAGTACAGTAGCAGATCCAGAAGGCCGATAAATAATTATACAGGCTACAATATTTAACAAACTTTGCACAATTGACAATGTATACGCTCCTAATAAAGATGATCCAGCCTTTTTTCACATGCTCTTTTCACACTTGTTAAACTTCAACAATTATCTTGGGAGGTGATTTTAACCTCACGCTAAATCCCCTAATAGATCGCTCAAATCTCAAAAACTAGCAATCAGCCACAATCCCCCAATATACCAGAGCAGTATATGGACGACTTTGGTCTTGCTGACATATTGAGGCTGAAAAACCGTACAAAAAGAGAATACACATTTTTCTCGTCGGTTCACCACTCTTTCTCAAGAATATATTTTTTTCTCTCAAACAATTCGGCAGAATTACCTCCAAAATACATCCAATCATCATCAGCGACCATGCACCAATTTCCCCCAATCTAAAAATTTAGTCAAGTCTGGGACCCCCACCAACATGGCGCTTTAACACATCCCTACTGAAGGACCCAGATTTTGATTCTTTTGTGAGGAAGGAATGGAGTGGGTTTTTTAAATTCAACGACTCCCCAACCATATCCCCATTTCTGCTGTGGGAAACTGGGAAAGATGCATTGAGAGGTCGAATCATATTATACTCTTCGTATAAGAAAAAATAAGAACAAAAATTGGAAAATGGAATTGAGGAAAAAAATTAAACACCTCACAGAAGAATATGCAATTAATCCGACAGATATGCTTATAACCCAACTTCAAGAGGCAAAACATCAGTTAGACGTTATCTTATCAAAAAGAACAGATTTTCTACAACAACAGTTAAGATACACTAACTTTGAGTACAACAATAAATCAGGAAAATTCCTTGTGGACCAACTTGAGCATAATAAAGAAAAGTCATTAATTACAACAATCCAAGATTCAAACGGCAACTGTACACAGTCACCGCTAGAAATAAATGAAATATTTTTCAATTATTACAGCAGCTTATACGCATCTTCGAACAAACCCAGACCAAAAAGAAATTGAAACTTTTATTAAGGAGCTAAACATTCCTCAATTAAATACACAAATTAAAGACAGCCTTGATGTTCCTTTAACCATCACAGAATTACATAACGCAATTAAATATTATGCAATTGGGATGAGCACCTGGCCCGAATGGAATTGCCGTTGAATTCATGAAACATTTCAAGCCAATACTAGCGCCTATATTTTTCAGAACAGTCAAGGAGGTAAATGATAAAGGTCAAATTAGTAGCCATAGGAACACAGCTTCAATTAAATTATTACTAAAGTCAGGTAAAGACCCCACTCTCCCGGCTAATTATCGGCCCTTATCACTGATTAATGTATATATCAAGATTATCTCGAAAGCCCTTGCAGCGAGATTTGAAAAGGTACTCCCGTCGATAATCCACTCTGATCAAACAGGCTTCATTAAAGGTAGAAGTTCCAAAAATAATGTCAGACATCTGTTAAATTTAATAAGCATGTCACAGTGTAAAAATCTAAATGCGATCATAATGTCATTTGATGCAGAGAAAGCTTTCGCAAATTTGGCTTTGGAGACTCACCTATACATTGGATAGCACATTATACAACCCCAATTTCAATGAAGTTGGGACGTTGTGTTAAACATAAATAAAAACAGAATACAATGATTTTAAAATCACGTTCGACCTATATTTAATTGAATACACTACAAAGACAAGATATTTCATGTTCAAACTGATAAACTTTAATGTTTTTAGCAAATAATCATTAACTTAAAATTTGATGGCTGCAACACATTCCAAAAACCATTACCACTGTGTTACGTCACCTTTTTCTTTTAACAACATTCAATAAACGTTTGGTAACTGAGGACACTAATTGTTGAAGATTTGTAGGTGAATTCTTTCCCATTCTTGCTTGATGTACAGTTTCAGCTGTTCAACAGCTCTCCGTTGTCGTATTTTACGCTTCATAATGCACCACACATTTTCCATGGGAGACAGGTCAGGCCAGTCTAGCACTCTTTTACTATGAAGCCATGCCGTTGTAACAGTTGCAGAATGTGGTTTGGCATTGTCTTGCTGAAATAAGCAGGGGCATCCATGAAAAAGACGTTGCTTGGATTGCAGCATATGTTTCTCCAAAACCTGTATGTACCTTTCAGCTTTAATGGTGCCTCCACAGATGTGTAAGTTACCCATGCCATTGGCACTAACACAGCCCCATACCATCACAGGTGCTGGCTTTTGAACATTGCGTCCATAACAGTCCGGATGGTTCTTTTCCTCTGGCCCGGAGGAGCGTACAAACCCGCATTGTATTCTGCATCCTGATTGACCAGCTTTTTTGGAACGTGTTGCAGCCATAAAATTCTAAGTTAATGATTATTTACTAAAAACAATAAAGTTTATCAGTTTGAACATTAAATATCTTGTCTTTGTAGTGCTGCAATTGGCTGGCAACCAGTTCAGGGTGTACCCCGCCTCCTGCCCGTTGAAAGCTGGGATAGGCTCCAGCACTCCCGCGACCCTTGTGAGGATAAGCGGCTCAGAAAATGGATGGATGGATGTCTTTGTAGTGTATTCAATTAAATATAGGTTGAACATGATTTGCAAATCACTGTATTCTGTTAACACAACGTCCCAACTTCATTGGAATTGGGGTTGTACAATTCGCCTAAAGCGACAATCACCACAAATAGGATTACTTCAAAAAGTTTTACTTTACAAAGAGGAACAAAGAGGCGGTAAGTGATGACGAAATCGAAGCGGGTAAGGAACAGGGCCCAACGTGCTTGACAGGGGTTGAGTCTCTCAGCAGTCCGGTGGCAAGACAGGTTCTTGTGGTCGGTGAAAACTTGAAAAGGTTCCCTAGTATCCTCCAGCCAGTGCCTCCACTCCTGCAGCACCAGGACAATGGCCAGCAGCTCTCTATTGCCTACATCGTAATTGGCCTCTGCTGGGCTCAGGCGCCAAGAGAAGAAGGCGCAGGTGTGTACGACAGATGCATTATTTGCCTTGAGGATGTTGATGGAAAAGTACAGAGAAGGTCAGAAGGAGCTCCATTGTGTCTTTGTAGATCTAGAGAAAGCCTATGACAGAGTACTGTTAAGGATATAATATAATTGTCTCGCCATGCTGCACTATTTGCATATACTGGCCACTCATGCCAGAGTAGCATCTGCTCCATTTGCACACTGATTGAGGAGTATCTGTAACATTTGCACAACCGACATTGTCCCAGATGATCGCACTACTCGTCACTTTAAACCGCATACACTCCTTGAAGTCTCAGCGCCCTTTGCACAATGGTCATTGCACCGGACTATTGTAATATTAGTCATTCGAACTGCTCTAAGTGCTAGAGGACTCTGCATCTTTTTGCACAATTGTTTTTTGTCAATGTCTTTATGTCCCCAAAGTGTTCTGTAAATTGACTGTCTGTTGTACTAGAGCGGCTCCAACTACCGGAGACAAATTCCTTGTGTGTTTTGGACATACTTGGCAAATAAAGATGATTCTGATTCTGATTCTGATTCTGATTCAATGTTCAATAGATCATGGAACCTTCAATCGTCCTTGCGTGTTCGCTTTCTTTGTCCAAAGAGTGAGGAAAAAACAAGACACCAACGTGCTGAGTCTCAGGGTGCATTCAATCAACTGCCCACCAGAGTGCAGGTTCACTGAATGACACACCTTGTTTATTTGAGCTAACTCCTTTTATACACGTCAGAAGGTTTCGTTATGACTGTTCAGTAGAAGGTTTTGATATTTGTTTAGCAGAAGGTACCTCTGGCCTTGGGTGTTATCAGAAAAGGGAGTCATCCTAAGAACATCATTTTTCAGTAATCTACCTTGGGTGCTATAAAGAAGAAAAGGGAGTCATCCTAAAATGTGGGCACCCCGCTCTCTGGCCTTGGATGTTTTGGAAATGGAACTTAATTGTTAAAGAAAGGAACATAGCTTCATGAGTACAAATAGAACAATCCAACAATTCCCCTGTTTACATAGTGGAACTATGTAACATACCCTAAGCAGTACTACTCTATGTGGAAGGCTATCAGAGGATATATAAACAACGTAGTAATGAGCTAAGCATTCTTCATAAGGCAGTACTACTCTTGAGACAGGCCAAAAACCTCCCCATATATTGATTTGAGGAGGGAAAAAGACAAGTCCCGTAACATGCTAAGAGAAAAGACACTGTATATTCGTCATCAGTAATTCATCCATCTGGACGCGACGTCGTCTTGTGTGAGCAGAACTTCAGGAGTAGGAGCTCCTTCGGAGGTCATCAACATCTGTGATTCCGGCTGGTTCATATTCTTTCACATCACTCCCGTGACCATCTTGACACACAGTGTCCTCGTACAGGGAATAATACAGCATCCGAAAAGCAATAACAAAGTAACAGCAGTAACAATAGCAATTATAAATGTAATTACAAGGTGTTTCCATTTTCCAAACCACGCCGTAGCCCAATCTTCCAGGGGGTTGGAAACGCCTGTTGAATCTGCCATTTCAGCAGCCAAAGTTTGTAACCCATGTAGAGCTCCTGTTACTTTTCCATCCGGGGCTGTGTTGTTGGGCATGTAATACAGCTCGTACTACATTAATTTCACACATATATGCCAAATCACCTAAAGACCTTTTGCTCAATATCGTAATAATTCCCCATGTAGTGACATCTATTATATTATGACAAAATGGAAATACCCCCACATATTTAGTTTTGTTCTGGTTAATTCTGTCATGCTTTAAACAAGTGTAATTTTCTTCTGCATAATGGGCCATGAGTGGTACTGTACTTTTAGGTAATTTTGGCTACATATTCTCATACTTGGCGCATCGAGAGCTAACATTATGGTTTATTTTGTATATTTCAATCATGCAATTTAGTGAATCAATATCCATAATTGGTCCTGGAGCTGAACATACAGTGGGTCGTGCGGCTGCACACATTATACAATCCCCAAAATTGCCAAGTCGGGCCGTTTCTTGTAAGTAGGCTATCTTGTGGCTAAAGCAAAAATTTGACCTGATGTAATTTTGTCTGTGTTGAAAATTTCCACTATGCTAGGTGGGTTGTTAAGTATTTGTACGACAGGCGGGATTGCGACAGCCTCGGAACTTGATTGGTTGTTAGCGGTTTGTTCTTCCTCAAATACATTGATGTGGATAAGACCACGTGGATCTCTTCCAGAAACATCCGCTCCTATCACTAAATATGAATGTTGTGTTTGTCCAATTACCTAACCATTGATGCTTAGCATAATAGGGTTTTGTGTTGAATCATAATTTCTTTGGAATTTTATTCTATCCATTATTGCATTATGGTTTTTCTGGCCCTTAATGCCTTTGTCCACCATTTTTTGTGGGGTCCACCTGCCGGTAAAATGGGTGGTTTGTCCTCATGTCTGACACCATGTGTGACTATATGGCAAATTCTGCGTGCATCGGGTCTGTACCGTCTGGTCGAAACATAAGTAGATGTCTGTTCCTCTATATGAGCTGTTATAGCCTCCACAGTTAATCACTTCGCATAAGTCGAAAACATAAGCATTGTTTGTTCCTTTCTTGTGATTAATTGTAATTTGGAATGGTATTCCACATTTGCTTGGTACCCTTTCTCCTGCTATATGAATTGTTGGTCTACTAAATTCCCCCTGTTTGCCGAATACAACTTGAGGCAATAAATGCAACACTAATGAAACAATCAGTGGTTTGGCAACATGACATTGTGACCTGTGGAACCAGGTAGTCCCTTTTCCTTCAAGTTGGTAGGCGTGTGAAGTCCTCGCAGTCACGGTGAACGGTCCCGTCCACCTTGGTTCAGACCACTTCCTCTTTATCACTCGAGGCCAAACAGAGGCAGGTTGATTATCACTGTCCGACTGGATGCCTGCAAAGCTGGACAGAACACCTCTTAATTGATCAAAGTAAGACAGTCGCAACAAGGAAGAAAGTGACTCAAAAGATGAGCCAGAACCTGGACCAGGAAAAGAAAAAGAAAAAGAAAAACCATGGTATGTTTTGAAAGGGCTGGGTTTGTGTGTACTATTTACAGATGCTCTGATGGACATGAGCACAATTGGGAGAGCTCTCAACCATGACATATTTGACTGTGCACAGCATTTAGCCAATTTTTGTTTTAAAGTTGCATTCATACGTTCAACGACTCCTTTCGTTCACTACTAGTTCAATTACAGCCCATCCAGCCACTAGTTCCCCATTGTTTTTCCTATAACAACAACCATCTGTAAACAACTTTCTCCCTCCCTTCAACGGTTCTGACAATAAATCTGAACGACATGCTTTGTCTTTTCTAGCCTTCTCCTCACACCAATGCATTCCTTCAGTTACACCGTCGGCCATGTTAGTATTGACAGGTGTAAACTGAATATGCGGTGATTGTAACAATGATAATATTTTCATTTTTCGCTTGTTTAAAAGGTAAATAGTCGTGAGTTGATGAAAGCGGTTGTGGAGTGTGTGGTGTGTAGCAGAGCGGCTGCATAAGCACCACATGTGCGCATTTTTCGATAAGAGCCGCAGCTGCTGCTGCATACCTCTCGCAGTCAGATGCACGTGCTACTATTGGTTCTAACAAAACACTCGTATGTAGTAGTACCTTTCTTTCACCCCGTACTAGTTGGTACAATACTGCAGCGGCAGTATGAGTTTTGTTAGAGATGTCCAAATGAAACGGTAGTTTATAGTTAGGAAGTACCAAAGCAATGGCTTGACTTAATTTTTGTTTAATTTGTATGAAGAATTCTTTCTCATCATGTATCCAATTGAGTTTAGCCGGCAGATTTCTTAATCCTTCCCGTTTAAGTGCCAATGAAATGTGAGGCGCAGAAAATGGCATTTTGAACCAAGGCAAGAAATCCGATGTCAGGTCAACCACTGCCGCAACACCCTCTCCTCCCACCACTATTCTATCAGTTGGTAAAATACCATGAGTGTCTGATAGTTTTTCAAAAATTCTTGTTGATAAATCAAATCGTGTTCTCTATCATAGAACAAGGTACAATGTGGAGGGTCAGGGGGTGGCAGGAATGGTCCCAAGGACACAACCCACGGCTTCCACTATTATTATTTATTTGACACGTGTCGAGCAGTCCCCAATAGATGTCAGCAACAGGAGTCACAGTTTTTTGTCGGACACATGCCAGCACATGTGTACGCAGGTCTCCTTTGACCGGCAGCATGGTTCCATCTGGAAACATAATGTCAAGTCCGTGTACTGCACAGACAATGGCAGCATTAGATTTCTTTGGCACATTTCCCCTGCCTCGTCCTGTTGTTTCACCACGTCCTCTGGGGAGCAGGTTGGGACAACAGTTGGCAGTGTGTCCCTCTTGTCCATAGGCGTAATAACTGTAGTTACTCTGTGCTTCAGCAGGGCCTCGACAGACATGTGCAACATGTCCAGTTTTTCCACATGCGAAGCATCTTATGGAGTTTGCGCCGCGGGAGTGACCCCTGAAACCACCTCCGACCCCCCTCTAGTCTGCTGCTGTAGTAGCAAAGTGTTTTTTTTTTTTATTTATTCAATTTCATCCTCGTTTCTTTCTCTTTTTTCCTTTTGTCATGCCATAATCATGGCATCATCTTTTGGTTCAATCATCCCCACCAATGCAAGTACATTCATCACTGTACACAGAGCTTGTTCTTTTTCAGCGATTTTAGAGTTCACTGCGGATTTCTTAAAGACGGACGTTTTTTTTTTTATTTTTTTTTTTAGAAGTTTTATTTCTACAACTAGCTTTTAGACGGTGTAACTCAGGAAGCAAAGGCTCAGTCTTTCTGATTTGTCCTTCTTCCTCTTTTTTTATCTAATCACTTACTTATTTTCTCTCTTGCCTTTTTCTGTTTCTCCTCCCCTACATAACTTAGTCCCGTATAGTGTAACAGTAACTTTGTGAATTGCCACCTTTTCCACCTTTGTGACCTGAATCTCCCAATACCAATTCGGGGTTTTCTACCAATTGACAATATTTGTCAAAATGTCCTTCCATCCATTTTTTGAGCCGCTTCTCCTCACTAGGGTCGCGGGCGTGCTGGAGCCTATCCCAGCTATCATCGGGCTACGTCCTTAACAGATGGTGACCCTGCCTCGTGATTTGTCCGATAGGAGAGGTTAATTTTGGTCATCAACTACTTGGCCTGGACTCACAAATGGAGCGCTCACAAACTAAGGTAAGCAGAGACCTTTTTAACAAAATTCTGCACATTGACAGTTACCAAATTATTTGTGAGTCCGAGACAAGTAATTTTTTCTAAATCATAAGTTTTGTGTGACTCGCGAGATAGAGAAATCCTACAACAAAGGTTGTGGAAGGTTAACCTCCAATCACGACACATTGGAGAAGGTTATCCTCCAATGTCGACTGGGGAAGGTTATCCTCTGACGACGGTCAGGGAAGATTTACCAATATTAAATGGTAAATATTAGAAGTGAAGGATCCCTCTGGTTAGAGACCAGGGAAGGTCTTGCAGGACAAGACAAATACAGTTATTTATGTGTAGAAAATTCTTTCAGGCATTTTTTGTACACGCCGAAAGAACTGTTAGGAGAATTCCGAAGTGAAGATGTATTAAGTGTGGGGAAACCCCAAGGAGAAAGGCGCCACTTGAGGAAGAAGCTTCCTTTCTCACACTTGAAATATCTGTCACTGAGGCATTCACTTTTCTACAAATTCTTCCCATATTTATATGATGGAAGAAAATTTTGCGGCACGGTGGAAGACTGGTTTGAGCGTCAGCCTCACAGTTCTGAGGACTGAGGTTCAATCCCCGGCCCCGCCTGTGTGGAGTTTGCATGTTCTCCCCGTGCCTGCGTGGGTTTTCTCCGGGCACTCCGGTTTCCTCCCACATCCCAAAAACATGCATTAATTGGAGACTCTAAATTGCCCGTAGGTGTGAATGTGAATGGTTGTTTGTTTGCATGTGCCCTGCGATAGGCTGGCAACCAGTTTAGGGTCTACCCCGCCTCCTGCCCGATGTTAGCTGGGATAGGCTCCAGCACGCCCGCAACCCTAGTGAGGAGAAGCGGCTCAGAAAATGGATGGATGGATGGATGGATATATCAGAATCAGAATCATTTTTATTTGCCAAGTATGTCAAAAACACACAAGGAATTTGTCTCCGGTAGTTGGAGCTGCTCTAGTACGACAACAGACAGTCAATGGACAGAGAATACTTTTGAGACATAAAAACATAAAAGCAGTTACTGAGCAATAAAAGCTTACCAGTAATGTGGTAATGCCGGTACAATTATTTATTTTATTTTTTTGACAATTGTGCAAAATGATGCCGAGTCCTCTAGCAATTAGAGCAGTTTGAAATGACTAATAGAACAATAGAACAAGTACCAGTAGTCATAACAGTGGCAGATATGCAAGCAATAGTGTCTAAGATGAAGAGCTGGACAGAACCGGGGTCTGACATGATTCGCACCTATTGGGTAAAGAATCTTACTGCTCTCTGTGAACGCTGCATGGCAGCACAAATTAACGAGCTCCTAACTTCGAGGAGCCACCCAGCATGGCTATACCAAGGTCTGACAGTACTCATTATGAAGGACCCCAAGAAGGGAATAACACCATCAAACTACTGGCCTATAACCTGCCTCAGCACCACTTGGAAGTTGGATATACAGTATTCAACTAAATTGACTAAGTACATTTACTCGTGGTTCTTTAGCTATTAATCCTTTAACTGAGAACACAACTCGATTGATTTGTCTTCACGAAGGCTGAGTAAAATATTATTATATGGCACAATATAACAGTAGTTTTCTGTATACTTTATGACATATTTGATCATACATAATTAATGGGTATGGCCATACTTACATCTCTTAATCACATATAACCGGGCCCATTCTTGTTAAGTTACGTTTACAGTTGAAGGTGAACAAAAGCCTATCCCATCCACCCCACAGCATTTCCAAGAGTATCTGTGATGCCAAGTGACGGTACTGAAACACAGATTTAGGTGTTGATTACCACGGCAACAAGCACAAATTTGGGTCAACCCTGACAATAGCATGAGATAATCCTTCTAAAGATTACATTTACCATGATTTATCAGAACAATAGGCAGGAACAGGCTCAATATGTGTGTTTTACAGACAAACAGACAAAAAAGACAAAACAACCTTATTTAAAAAAAGGTTGCTGCAGTTGTTTCAAGACTACTAGATCTACATCTACTAGACAGTATGATTTCCTGTAGGTCAGAGATTATGCATGAAAAAAAAAAAATCAAGTGTTTCACAAGAAAAGGTGTTATTTCTATGCCATTAAAGAAAAAGCAATCATATTCAAGATTAGGTGTTTGGGCCATCTCTGCTTTTCATTTAATATTTATATAAATAAGATCATGAGTTACAGACCACAATTCAAGGGCTTTTATTTATTTATTTATTTATTTAGTTAGTTAGTTAGTTTACTGCCATATACAGGTCAGTCAGAGCACAACACTTTAATTTGCCTTATCTACACAATTACACAAAATTTCTTGGCCTGTCCGTATGTAAAAAAAAAAATTACAAGGTTTAATAGGTATCCTGCTGGGCCAAAATAATTAAACTGGAAGGCTTTTCATTCCCTTTTAGCCTGTTAGATGAAATAATCTCTAATTTAGCTTTTGAGACATCTGTCACATCGAAATAAATCATTCCACATGCCAATGACGTGTCAGTTAGACCAGAAAAACTGGCACCTCTGAGTTCCCATAAAATGAGTTATGACCTTTGTCAACCAAACACGTTCGTCAGGATTTCTTCTTTTGTGTTTTCATAAAAGACCTAAATTCATTAGGAAACATGTCCAGTTAAAAACTTACTTGAAAGTAAAACTATTAAATCAATTTGCTTCAACCTCAATTGGAAATGGGATGTTCAAAGATACAGAATACATTTCCTCAGGAGAACTGAACAAAAAGATGACTCGATGAGAGAGGCTCACCAGTATTTTATTAGGTATAATTAGAAATGATATGATAAAGAGGAAAACTGCCTAATGTTTGATACTTTATTATCCATAAAATCACATGAATTTTCTCTGTGAATAATGAGAGTTGACTAAAGCAGATCAATATGGACATAGCTATTGAATTGGAAGAGGAAGTCCGAA
The DNA here is from genome assembly GCF_024500275.1 of Phycodurus eques. Classification (NCBI taxonomy): domain Eukaryota; kingdom Metazoa; phylum Chordata; class Actinopteri; order Syngnathiformes; family Syngnathidae; genus Phycodurus; species Phycodurus eques. The sequence continues at coordinate 30,494,979 of NC_084526.1, read as the reverse complement.
AAACAAACGTCATGACATTCAGTCGATTTTCATCCTGACAGACTCCCATTAGGACTGAAAGTCTGTGTGTTTGGACAGGGAGAAGGCTGTCTAGGTTACATTATGTGCCTGCTACGACTGCTACCCAGGTCCAGATTTCACTCAGGGGAGTCTAATACGCAAAAGTAAAAAATTAAGGATTTAAAGTGTAATTACTATTTAAATGTGATAAAGAGAAATCGACTTTGGTACTTACGAAGAGGATCGCCTAAGGAAGCAGACTTATAAAATAGGTGCCCCCGATGTGAAGGATTTAGCCGAAGAGAAATATACTATTTTTTAGCTCCATAAATGAACACAAGGCAGCACGTTGCATGTGTGGAAATACGGCTCTGGGTTCAAATCTTAATTTTGCACGGAACAAAAGAGGAAAGGGCTTTAATAGTGCCCCCAGTGGGGATCTGGTGATCTCCCATTTCACAGATTGACTTTTGAAACCTTTGGATTTGACTTGGGTTACATTGTTAACTTTTCGTTTTGTTAATGCAGCTAACAAATGTACATTTGGAGGCACGCCACTTGTTCAGTCTCCCTTGTTGTTGTTGCCCAAATTAGGCTTCTTCTTCAGTAGAAAACTGAAGCGTCTCTTTAATGAATTTTGCTAAATATTATGCTTCCACCTATACCATCTAACCTATTTATGGCACTGTGGGGGTTTGGTGGCAGAAATATTTTGCATGCGCATATCCATGTTTGATTGACATTTTACATAGGTGCATTAATTTGATAGTAGCCTATTCATCATATTGTTTGTAGTTTGAAGTCATTGTGCAGTTTTTTTAATGAATTTTAAATAATAAATACATTTAAACTGAAATAAATATTTATGAATTCAAAATTATTTTGAGATTCACATTTTTGTTGTTTCCCGCTAAGTACATAAAGACAATCCATGATGCACCAATTACAGTGCATTTCTATATATGTGTCCTACTCTACATTAGTAGACACAGTATGGAATTCTTTTAAGAACAAACATGCTTTGGTGGAAAGCTGCAAAGTAAATCTTAATGAGTTGTGTATTTTGGTAATAAAAGAACAGATGATATCCTTGTTTGATTTAGAAATATAGTACATGTTCAGGAAAGCATGTTTTGTCTATCACTTACGCTGCCTGCTTTAGATGATATTCACCAGATATCCAGTCACCAGCTGTAGGTTACAAATTGTTTGGCATGCTAAATGATTAAGGGCACTGAGTAAGGATAAAGATGTCCCAGTACCATCTGCAGCTTATGTTAATCCTATGGTGGATGTGGCGTTTGGGCAGCATTAGCATTATTACGGTTGTCAGTGGTTTTGAAAAGGTCTGGATTTGAAAAGATTGGAAAAGCTGTGCTATTGGTGCACAGTAAGGTAGAACTACTGAGAACTAAATTGTTAATAGCATTTATAGGAACACCTGACAGTTTGGGACTTTACTGGAGCAGCTAAATTATCTAACTGCTATCAGCTAACATTTCTTTACTATGATTTTTAAAAAATGGTGGCTGTGGTGGGAATGCAGAAATTGTATAAGGACTTTGTTGCCTAGGATATCTTTGCCTAGGTCTCAGGTCACCTGTCATTGCTGCCTCTCTATAGCTATTAGAATTTTATACCTGGGCTCTGCTGCCTGTACTTAACAAAATCATTCTGAACTCACTTTTTATGGGGGTGGCCAGATGTTCTACAGATTATGCCAGTCTGGCAGATGTTCCTAGGGTTTAATACAGTGAAACAACAATGGGCAGTAACAATCTTGAAAATGTTTTTACTCTGCCACATTATTCCCATCTTTTTACAGTAGTTCCAAACAACTAGATTATTTGCTTCTATATTGCCATGGGTGTTTCTTCTACTTTTCTGTCTACAGTATATTTAAATGTATTGTTTAAACCTTAACATTTTAGTGGTCAGCAGTTCTCATTGTCAGTCAACTAATGTATTTATCATCAGAGGTGGGTAGTAACGCGTTACATTTACTCAAATAACATTTTTGTTAAACTGTGTTTGTCAGAGTACTTACAATTTCAGCGCACTTCTAACTTGAGAAAATACCTAAGTTGCAGCTGTTTCTATTGTTGTTTTGGCAGTGGATATGGCAATATTAGCCCTATACTATGGTGTCGCACACGCACACACAATGACTAAGTTTGGTCAGCAAATAGCTTCTTCGTGAAGTAATTTAAGTGAATAAAGCAAATAATGTTTCTGTAGGGCCAAATGCATGTGTTTTCGGTTTTTGGGCAGTTAAACATTGAAATGGTCGCAGGTGTGTGTCAACTCCCATATATTATTATTTTATTTGATGTTCATGCTCTGATTTAAAACAATATATATCAGAAGTTACTCACAAGTTACTCTTTACTTGAGTAGCTTTTTCATTGAGGACTTTCTTACTCTTAATCAAGGAAATATTTGGATGACTACTTTTTACTTTTACTTGTCATATTATTCTAAAGTAACAGTACTCTTACTTGAGTACAATATTTGGTTACTCAACCCACCTCTGTCCACCATTTGTACTATTTCTATTTTCTCACAGCCTGATGTTGACAGTTATGTACAACCGCAAATTCCAATGAAGTTGGGACATTGTGTTAAACATAAATAAAAACAGAATACAATGATTTCCACATCATGTTCAACCTATATTTAATTGAATACAGTACAAAGAAAAGATATTTAATGTTCAAACTGATCAACTTGATTGTTTTTATCAAATAATCATTAAGTTAGAATTTTATGGCAGCAACACGTTCCAAAAAAGCTGGGACAGGTTCATGTTTACCATTGTGTTACATCACCTTTTCTTTTAACAACATTCAATACACGTTTGGGAACTGAGGACACTAATTGTTGAAGCTTTGTAGGTGGAATTCTTTCCCATTCTTGCTTGATGTACAGCTTCAGTTGTTCAACAGTCCGGGGTCTCCATTGTCGTATTTTATGCTTCATAATGTGGCACACATTTTCAATGGGAGACAGGTCTGGACTGCAGACAGGCCAGTATAGTACCACACTGTTGTAACACGTGCAGAATGTGGTTTGGCAATGTGTTGCTGTAATAAGCAGGGGCGTCCATGAAAAAGACTTTGCTTGGATGGCAGCATATCTTTCTCCAAAACCTGTATGTACATTTCAGCATTAATGGTGCCTTCACAGATGTATAAGTTACCCATTGGCACTAACACAGCCCCATACCATCACAGATGCTGGCTTTTGAACTTTGCTTCCATAACAGTCCGGGTGGTTCTTTTCATCTTTGGCCCAGAGGACACGACGTCCACAATTTCCAAAAACAATTTGAAATGTGGACTCGTCGGACCACAGAACACTTTTCCACTTTTCATCAGTCCATCTCAGGCCCAGAGAAGCTGGCGCCGTTTCTGGGTGTTGTTGATAAATGGCTTTTGCTTTGCATAGTAGACTTTCAAGTTGCACTTACAGATGTAGTGCCGAACTGTATTTACTGACATTGGTTTTCTGAAGTGTTCCTGAGCCCATACAATGATATCCTTTACACATTGATGTCGGTTTTTGATGCAGTGCCGCCTGAGGGATCGAAGGTCATGGGCATTCAATGTTGGCTTTCGGCCTTGCCGCTTACATGCAGTGATTTCTCCAGATTCTCTGAACCTTTTGATGATGATATGGACCGTTGATGATGAAATCCCTAAATTCCTTGCAATGGTACGTTGAGGAATGTTGTCCTTAAACTGTTCGACTATTTTCTTACGCACTTGTTCACAAAGAGGTGAACCTGGACCCAGCTTTGCTTGTGAATGACTGAGCAATTGAGGGAAGCTCCTTTTATACCCAATCATGTCACCCACCTCTTCCCAATTAGCCTGTTCACCTGTGGGATGTTCCAAACGTGTTTGATGAGCATTCCTCAACTTTCTCAGTCTTTTTTGCCACCTGTCCCAGCTTTTTTGGAACGTGTTGCAAGCATAAAATTAGAAGTTAATGATTATTTGCTAAAAACAATAAAGTTTATCAGTTTGAACATTAAATATCTTGTCTTTGTAGTGGATTCAATTAAATATAGGTTGAACATGATTTGCAAATCATTGTATTCTGTTTTTATTGATGTTTAACACAATGTCCCAACTTCATTGGAATTGGGGTTGTAGTTGTTTACATTCATTCTGGGCATGTGCACATCCTAGTTGTGTCAGGCTTTCAGTACCCAGTAATATTGGCTATACATGTAATAATAAAATAAAAATAAATAAAATCACTAAATCTTAATTTGGCACCGGCAGAGTATATCCAGTCAATTTCTTTAGGGACAGACTCAAGTTCCAGCTCAAAATACAGAATTTTACAGGACCATCCTACAACACTGGTTGAGTGGGAAGAATGGTTTTGGTTGCACCCTCTGCACCATGTTGTATCCTGGTGCTGCTGTTCAGGAAATAACCACTGAGCTCGACACCCCAGTTTATATTATGTTGGCTGAATCCATTCTAACCTCATCCATAAATCATGGCTCTGACCAAATTAATATTTTTTTGCAGGATCCCAGTTGGGTGATTACGCACACCCCAATAAGACAATGGACTTACTGACAAAAATATAATTGCAGTATATAGTAAAATAAAGCTCTGTTTCTTTGTCTGAAGGGAAGGGTAAATAATTAAAGCCACTTATGGAAGTTATCTGTAGTGAAGTTGGATTATATCCAAGCACATTACAAATGGTCTACATTTCATAAACATAATTGGTGAACTTTAGGATCGTTCAGGCGGCGGCACGCTAAACGACTGGTTCAAGCGTGTGCCTCACAGTTCTGAGGATCGTGGTTCAATCCCCAGCCCAGCCTGTGTGGAGTTTGCATGTTCTCCCTGTGCCTGCGTGGGTTTTCTCTGGGCACTCTGGTTTCATCCCACATCCCAAAAACATGCATGGTAGGTTAATTGAAGACTCTAAATTACCCATAGGTGTGAATGTGTGCGCGAGTGGTTGTTTGTTTATATGTGCCCTACGATTGGCTGGCGACCAGTTCAGGGTGTACCCCGCCTCTCGCCCGAAGATAGCTGGGATAGGCTCCAGCACGCCCGCGACCCTTGTGAGGATAAAGCGGTACAGAAAATGGATGGATGGAATTTACAGAGGAAAAAATGTGCTGCACTTTCCTTCTGTGGGTAGATGATACTGAAAGACAGTGCTTATGCATCTAAGAATTTTGACAAAGTTGTAGAAAAGTAGTCTCAACTGATAAACAGATTTGGGCAAGAGTTTGAGAACAGGTTTTGTGACCTTTGTCAGCCTGAGCCTTGTGTGTTATTCATTTTCAACCCTTTCATGAACATGGACACAATACATTGACAAGTGCAATGTTTCGCTTAGATGCTGGACAGGTGGAGACTGAAATTGTAACATTGCAAAATGATCTGAACCTCAAAGCCTATCAGGCTGCATCAAACCTTTGGCATCTTGTTGACACAAAAAAAATACAGTGGTGTATGTACAGCAGCTATGAAGGTTACCAGCTTGTTTAGATCAACCTCGCTGTGTGATCTGCCTTTCCTGACCAGAACTTTATTAAGACAAACACAGAACACTCCTCACTGATGGACATCTGCAAGACTCACTCCGTGTTGCAGTGTCAAATTACACCCGAGATTACAACACACAGGTGCACAGCATGCAATGCTAGGCTTCCCACTAACAAAGAAACAGAGATGTTCTCAGTGGCAACGTGGCAGTGCAATGGGAAAATTTAATTCAAATATTGAAAATATTTTAATTTTGATTGTAACTTATATGTTGGCCATGACTGGAGCAGGATTCAGACCTCCAACCTGACAACTGGAATATCACTGTGCTAGCCACTTGCTAACAGTGAATGTTATGTTATGTTCAAATGTTATGTGACAAATTTGTTTGAATGTTTTTGTATCCATGTGTATGCTTGTATATTTTCCAAAGGTTATTATATTGACAAGCCAAAAGTCACAACAAAAAATGTTTAACGCCTATAAGGAGTAAAATGCCATGTGCATGTTTATTTGGGTTATTTCTTTGTATCCGTGTGCATGTGATTGTTCCAAAGGTTATGTTATGTTATCTTAGCCTCAGCTGCAAAGCCATATATCAAATGTGTAAGCCCATACATATGGAAGACTGCGATATATGGTGTCTCTTTGATTAAAGAGCCCTCTGACAAAGCAGCCAGTACAGCAGAATGACAGACGAAGCTCTGTGGATTTACACTGCATAAAGCTCATCCTGAGGGACCAGCATCTAGTTGGAATTTCAAGCAGTAACATTGCTGCTCGACAGCTGAGAAAGGGGGGCTTTTTCAGGTCACTTCCATATTCAGTGAAGGGCAGGCAGATTGGGTACTTCTTGTTTGTGTTGAATACCAAATAGCCGCCCGGAATCCATTTTCTTCAACAGATCAGCTTCGGGGAAGAAAAACATGACAATCACATAATTACATGTGGGCACTAGTTTTTATTAATTTATTTTGCTTTGGAATAAAGTAATGACTGCATCACCCGTCTTGCTTAATTTAATTTGGTGGCAGTGTGATTGCAGAAAAAAAAAAACAACAACTTTTAATTAACAAGAACATTGTCATTGAATACACTAGGTATCACAACCAACCATTTGGTGGCCCGTTACAGTAGTTAGCGGCTAATGTGAGCAGTCAAACCTAGGGTTCGGGATCATTTGAATTTGAGCGATTCCGGTCCCGATTCTGGTTCCTCATTTTGATTCCGGTTCCAAACGATTCTCAATTCCTAATTCTTTTAGGGGGCTGGGTCAAAAAAGTTTGCATGGTTTAAATAAAGAATGTCCAAATTATGAACATCCATTTTCTTAGCAGCCCACAGCATAGACTCAAATGAACATCAGAATCAGAATCATCTTTATTTGCCAAGTATGTCCAAAACACACAAGGAATAGTTGCAGCCGCTCTAGTACAACAGACAGTCAATTTACAGAACACTTTGGAGACATAAAGACATTGACAAAAAACAATTGTGCAAAAAGATGCAGAGTCCTCTAGCACTTAGAGCAGTTCGAATGACTAATATTGCAATAGTCCGGTGCAATGACCATTGTGCAAAGGGCGCTGAGACTTCAAGGAGTGTATGCGGTTTAAAGTGACGAGTAGTGCGATAATCTGGGACAATGTTGGTTGTGCAAATGTTACAGATACTTCTCAATCAGTGTGCAAATGGAGCAGATGCTATTCTGGCATGAGTGGCAAGGATATGCAAATAGTGCAGCATGGCGAGACAACTACAGTGAGTGCACGAGTAATACATAATTGGCCCCACAGAAATGTGACAACGAACTCAAGTCAAAAAATTGCCAGCTTGTTGTGATGGAATAGCTGTTTAAGAAGTTGATTGCAAGAGGGAAGAAGCTGTTGGAATGTCTACTAGTTCTAGTTTGCATTGATCAGTAGCGCCTACCTGAGGGAAGGAGCTGGAAGAGCTGGTGACCAGGGTGCGGAGGGTCCGAGAGGATTTTGACTCGGGGTTCTTTGTAACCATTATCAATATCAAACCTATGAACTAAAAGGCAATGTGTGTGGAACTAATCCAATGAACTTAATATTATTAATTCATGTTTCAGCTAAAAGTTAAATATAGCATTGTTAAAATCGTTATTTGGGACTGTTTTATCATCTCAAATGGTTTATATGTGCAAGTTTTAACTTGACTTCCTATTTTAAACTTGCAGTGTTTTATCTTGAAGGGTACGCACCGGAACTCAGCATTTTGACATGAAAAGTAACTTCACACAGCCCCATTTTTTTGTTTTGTTTTTTTTTTTTGCTACAAAACGCTACAAAATGCTACAAAACGTTGATTCCTTTCCTTACCCACCGATGAGGCACAAGGTTAGTGTTTGTGATACTGGGAGACAACGTTTATGTAAATTTTGTCCCAATTCATTAGGATGTAAAGTTGCTACGGGGAAGTTTTAGCAAAATGTTAAGCTTTTTTTTTCTGTCATTGGCTCTTACGTTCGTTTGAAGACTAAAATAAATGCAAAAAAAACCAAAAAACATTAGTGCAAAAGTGCTACCAACCATTTACATTTTTAGTTGTCTGAATGTTGGCATAGACGTATTTTATTGTTTCACTCAGCCAATTGACTGAGAGTTTACTTCACTTGAAGCTCTGCGGGGTGTAGCCTAAAGGCTTCTTTATACTCGTGCGGGCGGCGCTGCGGCTATCCCGCCCCGCAGTTTGCATTTATACTGGAGCGCCACCCATGTGCGCTGTTTTGAAAATGTGCTGCAGTTCTCCTCCAAGTCGGGGGGTGTCGCTACGGCTGGTGTTGGCTAGGACACCACAAGGTGGAGTTTCCTCTGCATTTAATGGCCAATTCCGGTAGCCGTTTTTACTTTCCGGAACAAGGAACCAAGCAACAACAATGGTGACCGTGGAACAGTGCCTCCTAGAACAAATGGACCCAGATGACCAGATGATGCGTTTAGTTATATTGCAAAATTGATCAAGGAGGCGGCGGTGTAGGTGGTGTGTGCGGCTGAGTAGTACGTCATCACAGCATGTGACTAAAACAGACCAATCACGAGAGATGATCTCTGCGGCATTCTGCGTGTGGCGACAATTTGTGCCGTGTGCTCGTCAAGTGTCGCATAGGGGCAACGCGGCCTAATGTGTCGGTCATGTGATGCAATGCGGGCACTGTCGCCCGCGCGCGTGCAGTAGTATAAAGAGGCTTGGAGCGCTTCAGACGCTACACATCTTGAAAGTCTCCTTTGCACGATATAATCTTATTCCAAGTGTTACACTGAGGCAACTGGTCATTCATTTTAACAAAGACACACTTTTGTTCACTGCAACCGCCGTTGGGGACAAGCACGTCTTCGTATGCGTTCTTCTTCGTTAGTTTTCACCGCATCTTCGTTGGTTTTCGCCACTTTTTTTTTTTCTTCTTCGGGGTTGGCTTGGCGGACTAGTCATCGAAGCTGGGAAGCGAATTTTTCTAATTTTAACGATTCCGGAAAAACTGGACCGTTAAGGCCTCTTTATACTCCCGCGGCCGACATAGCCCGCGTTGGATCACGTGACCGACGGATTGCCCCGTGCGGCTCCTCTGCGTAGCTTGCCACGCACACGGCAACAATAGTTGCTGCGCGTCGAAAGCCGCGGAGACAATATCTCGTGATTGGTCTGTTTTAGTCATATGCTGTGATGACGTACTCAGGGTGCCCCTTGGTTTTACATACCATCTACGCCGCCGCCTTCTCTCGATTTTGCAGCATAATGAAACGTATCATCTGGTCATCTCGGTCCATTTGTTCTAGCAGACACTGTTACATGGTCGCTATTGTTGTTGCTTTGTTCTTTGTTACTGGAAGGAAAGTAAAAACGGCTACCGGAAATGGCCAAAAATACGCAGAGGAAACTCCACTCTATGGTGTCCTAGCCAATACCAGCCGTAGCGACACCCTTGACTTGGAGGTGAACTGCAGTACATTTTCAAAACTGCGCGCATGGGTTGCGCTCGAGTTTAAAGGCAAACTACGCGCCGGATAGCCGCAGTGACGTCAGCGCGGTCGCCGTCCGCGCGAGTATAAAGAAGCCTTTAGTCCCCGTTCCATTCGGTTTTCGATTCCCGATGCCCAACCTTAGTCAACCCCCACTCGCTGCTCCTTTTGCTTACTCATTGCTCTTGTGACCGCCAGTCAATTCCTACCTCAAATATCACATAATATCCATCTGGAATTGCACTGCAGGATGATCCATTAGGACATATCTTAAATGTGAGTCTCCTCATTCACACATACTGTATAGTCATCCTGTTGTCTCTTCACACAGCTTGTTGCGCCTTGTCCATTTTATGGCGCATGTATTGCACAAAATCCACAAAAGGCCAGATAAGTAGCAAAACACGCTAGTTTAATCCTAGGCTAAAAACAAAATGTTCCAATGAGGTATACTGAAGTCTGGTTGATAGCTTTTTTTTTAAAAAATCATAATCCATTTCTCTTGAATATTTTATTCTGAAATAATTGTATTAACTATAACTCACATATTTAGGACTATATAATTGTACGTGTAAAATAAAAACGCTTAAAAGGGCAAACACAAATGCAAGCTATAAATCCAATCATCTCACATTCACAACAAATGGCTCTTCACAATAATGCAGACAAAAGCTATCATGCTGCAGCAGATGCTCGGCTTCCATGTGCAAGCGTGTCTCCTGACATGGCTCCCATAAACTGGGTTCATTGACATCAATGCTGCGGGTACTGCTGTGGTAACAAAGCTTTAGCTGCTGCTTCTTTGGCCTCCCTCTGGCACCATTCTAAACAAATGCAGGGTCTTTCTTCTGCAAGGCTCTCCCAGCAACATGAGGTACTATTCAGCAAAGGTTAAACGAATGTGACTTAATGGGACTGTAATTGCATTCAAGGTTCTCTACATGTGAACAGTATGTAAGAAAAGCCTTTAGAAAATAATCTCAGCCAATTCACAGCTGAGAAAGCCTATGGAAATGACCATTGATCAAATTCAAGTGAGCAATTTGATGTTAATGTCCTCTAAACACACACATAAATTAACAAGATTAACATACTAATTGTGTAATAGTCAGTGCCTATTATTAGGTGCATGAAATGAACATGTGAGTGAGTTCATCATCATAAGATAACACATTTATCTATTCATAATTTTGACTGTATCTAAAGGTAATGCACAAGGTTGTGTACGTGTATACGCAATATAATTTTCCATGCACAATATAAAATTAATTAACTATCACATTTAGGTGTTTATCTCTTTCGGAGCGGATTCTCTAACACCAGCATTAACTACAGAGAAGCTACTCCTTTGCATTGGCACTCCTGTTATTGAATCAGTTATCAAAGCACACTGATTGAAAGGTTATCACTGGATTTACTGCTTGCACTTTGCTTTATATAAATTCAACGTAATAAACACTGATTTTTTTAAACACATTATTCTTTTTCAAGGATTTTTTCAGATTTTGTTTTTAAACTGAATGCGTAATTGTCCACTTCTGTTGAATAAACACTGATTTGACATATTGATATTTCAGGTAGCGATATGGACGTCAAGAGGTTTTAGGATGTCTCGCCACTTGACAGGGCAATGACTCGCAGTTAAAAAATTTAAAATGCACCCTACAAAATAAATTAAAAATAATTAATAGCGTGATAAACCACCAATGAAGACTCAATAAATCATCAGTTTGCTTCTGACATTATCACGACCTTATGTTCTTACGTACAGTACATATCTTAATTAGTGATAAGCATTTGACTAAAGGTCTGTAACATGCTATGAAGAAAATCATCTATTTTTTATTTTTGTATCTTAAACAATTTTTTTCAGCATTATATTCAGCAGTCTTTGTGGATGTAGCTGAATTTCTGAAGGTTGGCTTTGTGTTGTTGTTCTTTCAAACACAAACAGCTAACACTGAATAAACAGCTTGGAAACATGTTGGCTTCAGCCAAGTAGTGCACTCCGTTTTGCATCATTAATCAACAATGGAGTCCAGACAATTGACAGCACCCCGTCCCCCTGCCCCCCCCAACCCCAGCCTTTGCACGCCACTGGACCACACCCTGGACTTGTCAGTGCAGTACTACACACAATTAATAATTAATATTATACGAAGAATATATATTTCGAATAGGGTCACTGGCGTAGTGGTTAATTGGCCTGACTTTTATGCAGGCAGTGTGGGTTGTGTTCATGGTTTGCATGGGTCAATATGTGCCCTGTGATGTAATGGTGACCAGTTCAGGGCATATAGTCTTCCCCTCCCATGAAGTCAGCTGGGATAGGCTCCAGCTCCCTGGTAGCTAGAGATGGATGGATATTTGCAATAGCAATGAAATATTTACAGCTACATTTGAAAAGGCAGATGGGATGACGTGGACTAAATGTCATTTGGTGGATGGATGGAAAGAGGCAAGGGAGGGAGTTACTGTGATATGGCAGGATAGGACAGAGCATCATGATGATGATGATGATGATGGCGTGGTGAGTGTGTGCGCTGGTGCGTGAGAGAGAGAGAGCGAGAGAGAGAGAGAGGCAGGTGGAAAGAGGAGGGGTCTGGGTGGTCCAGACAATCAGTCCTTGTGTACCTCACACACGCATTATTAAAAAGAAGACTAGCTACCTCCCCGGTCTCCCTCACCGCCTGACTGCACGATCATAACACCATAGCCGCTCCACTTTTTACGGCACTTTTTTCTCTGATGAAGCATGCTTTAACGTCACAAAAGGATAAGCCCTCTACTCGATAAAGGAGCGCACATTTGGAAACATTTATGACCACTAAAGGGAAGCAGCGAGCACGGAGCATCATGAGAACACTCCTGCTACCAACAAGGTAACACAAATGGATAAATATTGTCATTGTACATGTTTTGGATGCACGATTTGACAGCATGCACGCACATATCAACGCAATGTTTTTGAATACTTGCTGGTTGGGTGGGATGCATTCGTTTGTGCAGCGTTGCCTTATCGCAGCATTACTGAGCATGACTCCATCTCACATCAGATCATCAGCAAGCTCAACCTGTTCACTGCGGTCTACATACACTACAGTATATGTGAGTTTTATGTAGCGGACATCTCACCCTGGGTTTGAAATTAGCTCCCATGTAGATTCCTCTCAATGTAAGACATCAGCAATGTAAGCTCACAGAATATCCATTATCTCCATTTATCCAGGGAAAAGCAAGCTCATTTTCTTTTACAAGGCAGTGCATATTTAACTTGCGCTGAAAGAATTTGAAGTGATGCCAAATGTATTTTCTGCTGGACCTGAAAAATGTAGTGCTGTCAGATGTGGGGATGATGAGAGGCTTTATTTCATCAAAGCTTTCTGCATGAATGCACACGCTTTTGATTCGCTGTTTTGGAAATGTTTTTTTTTTTTTTACTTACAGCAACCTCTCCCCTTGACGTGACATTGTTTGTACAGCTTTACTCTCAATTTTTATGGGTAATACATGTCTTTTTTTAATTCTCTTCAATCAGGCCATCATGGTACTTGACGCATAGATATTGGAGTTGGCAGAAAGTGAGGCTACATATCAATTGCCAATACTGTTGGCTTATAGTTGTTGTTGTTTTTTAATATTGCAAAAAGTAAATATAATAAAGGACTATGTGTTAATGTTAAACGTTCTCCATGGACTGTCATCGAGATATTTTATCGAATACAAGCAGTCAGAAGACACATCTCCATTTTGCTTATTTTACCATTACTATTTATATTGGATTAATGCCCTCAGTAAGAGGACATTATTCTTTTTCAAGGATTTTTTCAGATTTTGTTTTTAAACTGAATGCGTAATTGTCCACTTCTGTTGATCAGCAGGTGTAAAATGAAGGCTGTAGTGTGAGTATAATCAGTCCTTTAATCACTCACACTAAAAAACTAAAAGCTACTCCTTCATTTTTCCATTTTTGATTCAAAATAATATTTTATTAATTTGTTTTAACCCTCTGGTGCATCGCAGTTACTACCGTGGACAGCTGTTTAACTCATTCAGTGCTGCTGTTTTCAAAGCAGAGTTCCCTATATTGCAAATCGTTTTAGAGCATTTTGACTGAGAAGACCCACAGAATATTGTTTTATGATTATTTATATCCCAAATATATCAAAAGAAAGAACAACTCTTCTTTCACCAGGTGAAAAAGTTTGATTCAACCATTTTCTGTTCTTTAGAAATTAGCAATAGAATATAGGTTGGTTTCACAAAATATAGCTGTTTCTCCCTCCAAAAAAGAGAAACCTATCTTTTTTTCTTGCATCTCCAACAATGATGACTGTACTTTTCAAAAAAAGCTACCTTGCTTGAGTTACCAAACACTGCATTGTTGTTGGTATGATACCCTATATTGATACGATATACTGTTGCATGCTAACAACCTCAAAATTATGTTCAATCGCATGATAATATACGTCGCCACCACGTGAGTGTCGGAAAAGGTGGAGCTTTACAACACATTTGAGCTTTGATAGATTTGTTCTCAAGCTATTTTCAACACTTTCAATTGATTAATAAGGTATAAAAATGACAGACAACGTGGGGACAGACCAATAGTATCGATTTGTGAAAAAATATTAAATTGACCACATTTGGACATACAGGGATTTTGCTCGATAGCGACGATATCAAGAGGAACAGTAACTTTGATGCTAATATTTTTTGCTTTAGTGACAACATACAAACACTGGTTTCCTTATATAAAACAGCATAAAGAATGTTTTGGAATGGCTTTTGATAGAAAATTCATTCATTCATTCATTTTCCGGACCACTTATCCTCACTAGGGTCACGGGCGTGCTGGAGCCTATCCCAGCTGTAAATTGCTTTTCACATACGATTCTGCGTCGTACGTTATCACAATCACAACACACACATTTCTGCTAACTACTGGGACACATACTCTGCTTATACTTTACATATACATATTCTGTTCGTGTGTAAAATGCCTAAACTTGTCCGACTTCCAACCTGTGGCCATTTTATCCATCATAATCTCTCGGGTACTCAAAATCCGAGTTGATTTCAAATCTAAAGTTCTGCATAACTCTCAACTTCCTGCGTTTTTCTGTCAGTACAGTTGTTTACAAGCTTGAAATTCACAAACAGCAGTGTCACACGATCTCCCTCCCTTCACTGTTGAAAAACATACAGTAAATGACGAATATGTACGTCGGTGGCAATAAACGGTTGGATTCCAGTTGACGAAATGAACGTCTGCAGTAATAAATGAGTTAAAAGCCATTTTCTCCTAAGTAAAATGGTTTTTACGGCGGAATTTAGAATACTCTAACCGCACCCATTGAGGTTCATTCAGAGGTTAGTTATTACAACAAATAACCTGCCAGTCCTTCTTAAAGATTATGATGAGATGCAGAAAAATCTAAGTAACTATATTCCTCGTTTTTACAAAACAAATAATTCAAATGGCTAGTAAATTGGAAACACCCAGGTGTCCTATATAGTGGACATCATGAACTGGTTACTTTATTTCCAGTACAACACTATCTAGGTTTCAATTGAGAGCATGTTTGGTACAGTTATAAGTTATTTATTTAAAATGAAACAATTTTTGTGCAGATTAGTTGTAGTTTTATGTTAGAAACTCTATTGTTTTTGGGGGGGGGGCATATTTTGTAAACTGCAAATGCAGCAAAAGAATAGGGAAGCCTATAGAATAGTCCAGGAAATTCACTCCTACTCCATTGATCAGGAGTATAGGGGTAATAGTGATGATAATTGGGTACCAGGGAACAACTAATAGTTTGGAGCTGAGGTTGGTGAAGGACGGGAAGATGAGATGTTGACAGTCAGGATGAGAAGCGCTGTGGAAGATGTTCACATCGAACGTGCCCGGCATGCCCACACTGATTCCTCCAAATATTTATGGAAAGTCCAACATGACTTTGATGGAGACTTCTAGGAAATTGGAAAGTGAATTGAGTGATGAAAACCAGTCACTTCCTTTTAGGTATTTGTTTCCCAGAGATCTTATTGATGAGGCGTATTGTACAATATATAACAAAATAAAGCCCAAACTGAGCGAAAGTGTGGGTGAAGGCATTGACTTATTGATATGTGTACCGGAGCTCTGCAAATACTGTAGGGGTTGTATCAGTGGTTTGGGAATGGCTGGAGATAAATTTCATAAAACCACAAGGTGTTTTTTTTTGTGTTTTGATGCTTTACTAACTGGTTACTTTCACACAGCCGGGGATGGATGGAACATTCACCCGAGCATATACTGTACTATACACAGGTTTATGAGAAAACAAACAGACAGACTTTTTTTGTGATGCAGATGTTCAAAGATGCAAAGACTGTCAACTGTTGTCACTGAAATGGTGACATGATATGATGGCATTGTAAGACCAGTCATGCACTCTTAAAAAAGAATGGAGACTCACACAGCAGTTTTTTTTTTTTTTTGGAGATGTTTTGAAACATTAACTTAGCTTCACAGTTGTGAGCGCTGTTTGTTTTCCTATTTAGGACTAAAGAATAGGGTCTTACAATGTTAAAATGTGTGCAGGTTTGACACAAAGTTCTTCAAGCATAAAAAATAATAATTTTTCATGGGTTTGTCATAAAACTCAATTGAGTTCATTCTTAAATTGGGTTTGTACTGGTCTATGTTGAGTGCTTAGGCACATGAAGTCCATGGGAGTAGACATGTCTGTAACTTCCTCAAAAAAATCACATGGTTGAAAAAAAGTTCATAATTTCTTTTCATGTCCTAAGAAGAGTAAAGACACGTACTTATTCTTTTGACTTAGGCTTCCATAATTCGTGAACCAGATGGTTAAAACGACAAAACAACTTAAAACTACTAACAACTAAAATAATCAGTGTAATTTCTTACTTCGCTGTAAATTGTTTGTTTACAGGGAGGACCTGATGTGGATCCATGAGTCTAAATGAAGTGGTTCCGCCATGCAATGTTCCTGGAAGGCAGTGATCCTGCTGGCCTTGGCCTCCATCGCCATCCAGTACACAGCCATCCGCACACTCACCTCCAAGCCTTTCCAGTTGTGCACATTGCCCAGCCCACATAATTGCGGTCTGGGGGATCAGGAGACCGAATCTCCCTTTGAACGGGGGGCAGGAGGCTGCGATGACTACCCTTTCTTTTACGTTAATGCAAGCCGCAAAACCCACATCTTGGTCTTGGCCACCACTCGTAGCGGCTCCTCCTTTGTTGGCCAACTTCTCAACCAGCACCAAGAGGTTTTTTACCTGTTTGAACCTCTTTATCATGTCCAGACCACATTGATGCCCCGTCTGTCCCACAGCCACAACACAGCAGACCGCCGTGTGATGCTGGGGGCTAGCCGAGACCTATTGAGAAGTCTGTATGGTTGCGACCTATACTTCCTAGAGAGCTACATCAAACCAACACCAACAAACCACACCACAGACAAACTTTTCCGCCGTGGTGCGAGCCGGGCGTTGTGCCAGCAACCTGTATGTGATGCTTTTGGCCCAGCTGATGTTAATGTAGAAGAGGGGGACTGTGTTAAGAAATGTGCACTCCTTAACTTGACCTTGGCAACTGAAGCCTGTCGGGAGAAACAACATGTGGCCATCAAGACTGTCCGTGTGCCAGAGATTGGGGATTTGCGCGCCTTGTTGGAGGACCCCAGATTGAATATCAAAGTGATCCAACTTGTCAGAGACCCTCGTGGTATCCTATCATCCCGGATTGAGACATTCAGGGATACATACCGGCTGTGGCGTATATGGAGGGCCACAGGGCGAAAGCCCTACAATCTTGACTTGAGTCAGCTCACTGTTGTCTGTGAAGACTACCGAAGCTCTGTTTCTACTGGTCTTAGCCATCCCTATTGGTTGAAAGGGAAATATATGTTGGTTCGCTATGAAGATTTGGCTAAAAATCCACTCCCCAAGACGAAGGAGATCTATGACTATCTGGGGCTGCCCATGGATAAAAATGTGGAAGACTGGATTCTTGCAAACACTCATGGCAGCAATGAGCCATCAGCAAAACACAAATTTGGTACATTACGAGACTCCGCAGCTAATGCAGAGAGTTGGCGCTTGAAACTGTCTTATGACATGGTAGAATACACTCAAACCGTGTGTCAAAAGGTTCTCCAACAATTGGGATACAAGGCTGTGAGGTCGGTCCAGCAACTGAAAAACATGTCTATCTCGCTGGTGCAAGACAAAACCTTTGTACCCTTTTTGTAACAAAAGATAGTTCTCAAATGAATATTTTTTTATATATTTATAATTGTTGCCTTATCATGTCATTGGTTGGTTTGTTTTTAGTTTGTCTATTCAAAGTTGCACTAAATGAAAATTTGAATGCACGAAGGGACGATAGATGATCCCCAAATGTTATGAACAGCACATTTAAAACACTAAATAATCAAACAAGCTAGTTTACAAATGTGTCATATATGTTTTCCCCATTAACAGGACATTATCTTCATTCACTTTGTGTATGCAGGTAAAATGTTGCCCTTCAAAAAATGTGTTGGTACATGGAATGGGTTATTGTTTCTTTTACGAGCATTTACAAAATTGTGCAATAAATAGTGAATGTTGCAGTCAGATTTTTCAGTGTTTCTATCCATGTAATAAGAAAGTAGATACTGGCATGCAGTGCTGGGGAAGGAGACTAAGTATAAAATGTGTCTTCCTTGCATTAACGGACGTTAAATCAAATGGTGGTCATAAGTCTTTCATGAGCAGATTTACAACCGTCTGTGACAAACAAAGGTAATTCTGAATTCTCTACTCAGTGGGTAATTAGAGATTAAGTGAAATTTTTCAAGTTGATTATGGCGTTATTAACTTGGATGTTGATATTTATAAAGGCTTTAATCCAAATTGAGGCAGAATCTGATTAAGCACAAACATCGTTTATGATTTTGTATTTGGAGTGTCATCATTACGATCACAGATTTAGTCGCCTTTGTCTTTCGTAAAAACATGTCATTGTAGGTTTAACTTATCAGTTAAATGGCCGATGAATTGCTTGTTTCAGTATCAACTCATTTTGGTGTACTAATACAACTGAATTTTTTTTTTTCGACAAAGACAATTGGATGCTTTATACAAGACAGCATTGTATCACATCCAAAATGTATTAGAGACTAATAAGCAGAGGTGGTTAGAGAAGCCAAACATTGTACTCAAGTAAGAGTACTGTTACTGAAGAATAATATGACTCAAGTACAAGTAAAAAGTGGTCCTCCAAATATTTACTTGGGTAAGAGTCAGTGGAAAAATACTCGAGTAACTTGAGTCATGATTCATAAAAAAAAATTTAAAAATCAGAGCATGAACTTCAAATTAAACTATGGGAGTCCACACACACCTGCCACCATTTAAAGTTTTACCTGCGCAAAAAACAACACATGACATTGGGCCCTACAGAAAAAGTATTTGCTTTATTCACTGAAATTACTGAATGAAGAAGCTCTTTACTGACCAGACTCATTGATTGTGTGCGTGCGTGCGTGTGTGTGTGTGTGTGTGTGTGTGTGTGTGTGTATGTGTGAGAGTGAGCGAGAGACCTTAAGATAAGGGTAATGTTGCCAGATGCACTGCCAAAACAACAATAGAAACATCTGTAACTTATCGCAAGGTGTTTTCTCAATTTAAAAGTGAGCTGAAATATCTGTTTGTGCAGTCACAATTTAAGAGCTACATGACAAAGCTGTTGTTTTTGTTGTCAGTAAATACTCGCACGGCTTGTCGTATTTTGTGCTTCATAGTGTGCCACACATTTTCAGTGGGAGACAGGTCTGGACTGCAGGCAGGCCAGTCTAGTACCCGCACTCTTTTACTACAAAGCCACACTGTTGTAACACGTGCAGAATGTGGTTTGGCTTTGTCCATAATTTCCAAAAACAATTTGAAATGTGGACTCGTCGGACCACAGAACACTTTTCCACTTTTCATCAGTCCATCTTAGATGAGCTCGGGCCCAGAGAAGCCGGCAGCGTATCTGGGTGTTGTTGATAAATGGCTTTTGCTTTGCATAGTAGAGTTTCAAGTTGCACTTACGGATGTAGCGCCAAACTGTATTTACTGACATTGGTTTTCTGAAGTGTTCCTGAGCCCATGCGGTGATATCCTTTACACATTGATGTCGGTTTTTGATGCAGTGCCGCCTGAGGGATTGAAGGTCACGGGCATTCAATGTTGGTTTTCGGCCTTGCCGCTTATATGCAGTGATTTCTCCAGATTCTCTGAACCTTTTGATTATGTAATGGACCGTAGATGATGAAATCCCTAAATTCCTTGCATTTGTACGTTGAGGAACATTGTCCTTAAACTGTTCGACTATTTTCTTACGCACTTGTTCACAAAGAGGTGAACCTCGCCTCATATTTGCATGTGAATGACTGAACAATTCAGGGAAGCTCCTTTTATACCCAATCATGGCACCCACCTGTTCCCAATTAACCTGTTCACCTGTGGGATGTTCCTAACAGGTGTTTGATGAGCATTCCTCAACTTTCTCAGTCTTTTTTGACACCTGTCCCAGCTTTTTTGGAACGTGTTGCAGCTATAAAATTCGAAGTTAATGATTATTTGCTAAAAACAATTAAGTTTATCAGTTTAAAGATTAACTATCTTTTCTTTGTAGTGTATTCAATTAAATATAGGTTGAACATCATTTGCAAATCATTGTATTCTGTTTTTATTTGTTTAACACAACATCCCAACTTCATTGGAATTGGGGTTGTAGATCGCGCACACAATAAAGGATAAATAAAAGTAGTGAGAGGCATGTCTATCATTGTAACGGAGAAAAAGTATCAATTCTTCTTCACATAATTTAAACTACTCTGACAAGTGGAATTTATCAAAAATGTTACTTGAGTAAATGTAACAGAGTAAATGTAGCGCGCTTACTACCCACCTCTGCTAATAAGCCTACATCATTTGAGATGAGACCTTTTCTCATTTTCGTGGCAATAGGGATGCTATTGAACCATGCAACATTACAGAAGAAAAGGTCAAGAACTGAATGCAGTGCATGTACTAATGTTGTATCTGTCAAGTTATGTAAAATAATCCAAATATGTGTGTTCTTATTTTTAGTTGCAATTAACTCTAGCTGTATTGACAATAACTGGCATTAATTGCAGTCACATTTATTTTAGGCACATTTTGAAGAGTTCAAACCCCTTTAAGGCTGATCTGTTTTTTTATTATGCCGATGGGACAGTTGGGACAATTTTTTTTAATGTATTGAATACATTTTCATCCAACATTCAAGGTAAATGAAAATAATAACAATTATATATAATCAATATTGTGCATATCTTAACACAATAATCATACAGCATACTATATATATAAAATGTGAGTTTCATTTACATGATGATGATGTCATAACAGACAATTGCATAATTTAATTTATTAATTTAAGTACAATGACGGATGTGTTTACCCACAAAACAACATTTGAATGAATGCTCATCAGTATTGGTGGCCTAATGTCCATTGAGATTCAGAGCGCAAACCTTTTGATCCTCCTCAGCATCAAGGCTGGAGCTAAGTCCTCTTTCTTCTGTTTTTCCCTCGTCCACCGATGTCTTAGTACATATCTCTCATGGGTTTCAGTGCTCACTTTTGGTTTTTCACTTCTTTACCTATGAAATGGCTGACTGCTTCAAGTACAAAAAAAAAAAAAAAACTTGCTTTCATTATTCCTTTTGGCTGTCAATTTTACAGTACACGTAGGAGAACTTAACAGTATAAGTCCAAATTGTCATGATGTGGAAATACTGTAGATGGTTTTCATTGGACATGTATAATATTTAACATTGAGTTTATTTATATGCTACACTGTGCCATGTGCAATAGCAGATTTGAAGATGGGAAACATGGTAATCTGTCCTTTATAACCGGGAGTGACAGCTGCTACTGGCAAGCCCAAGTCGCTCGCTCTCATGCACCCAATGACATGCACATGCAGTCACACTTGAAGAACCATTGATGGATAATGCCCATGTGGAAATGAATATGCAGCCTCTGTGTAAGAGGCGTGAATGTGTTCGTGTACACACAGCATCACATGGGCAGGTCAGTGGTGCTCACATCACTGTGGTCAGTTGCAGCTCTCGTTGCTTCTCTGCCGCTACTCAAATTCTCCCCTCGGCTGGCCTGAAAAGCTCAAATGAGATGGTGGGCACACGCATAGGCAGACAAGTATGAGCAGCCATGAGCAAATAGTGACCCTCTGAGAAATCGAAAAATAAAAGAAACATGCAAAAATTTACTGAAATGTGACAAGAAAATTTAACCAGTTAACAAAAACAAATTTTGAATGGTGTGTGAGCATTTTGGTAGATCTTTGGTCAGGTTTAGACATGAAACACTGTTATTATAGATAGGGTTTGGTTTAAAAAAAAAAAAAAAAAACATTTAAGCTTGGAACATAAAGAAAATGTCTTTCAAAATCATATAATTCTTGTTTTGCAACTCATGGTTTGCAAATAAAAACAAAAACAAAAAAGACTTCAGAGCAGAGTCGGTGTTTTAGTGACACAAACATTACGATAAACCAACCCCAATTAAATCATGCATGAAAAAAATAAAACATAGTTAATTGTAGGATAATTCCAGCCTAGACAAATTATCTTCCACTCTAATTACACTAGCAGCTGCTTGCAAAGAACACCAGAAATGAAAGATTCACTGAGTCATGTTTATTTACTCAAATTAGCCTGTATCGCTACTACACTATTTAATAGAAAATGTAACAACTGTAAAAGTCATGATGGGGTGCGTCTGTGCGTCTTTAAACAAACTGTTAAACTCTTTCTAAATTAGAAATAATACAAATAGGTCATTGTGTTCCCATTGGTTGCTATGTTACTTTCATAATCCTGTTCACATGTTATGGAACAAAGTCCAAGTTCGGATTCATGGCGATATTATGCCATATGTTCCATGCGGGCCGCACGGTGGCCGACTGCTTAGAGCGTCAGCCTCACAGTTCTGAGGACCCGCGTTCAATCCCCGGCCCCGCCTGTGCGGAGTTTGCATGTTCTCCCCGTGCCTGCGTGGGTTTTCTCCGGGCACTCCGGTTTCCTCCCACATCCCAAAAACATGCATTAATTGGAGACTCTAAATGGCCCGTAGGCATGACTGTGAGTGTTTCTATGTGCCCTAGTGAGGAGAAGGGGCTCAGAAAATGGATGGATGGATGGATGGACTCAGGCTGCATGATTATGGCCAAAATGATAATCACGCAGTCAAGAGTTGAACTTAACTCATTGTTGTGTTTTGTTTCTAAATACATTAAATATCTTTGAAGATAAATGCTAAAAGCATGTGAAAAAACTGAATCAGAATCAGCTTTATTGGCCAAATATGTTACAAGACACACAAGGAATTTGTCTCCGGCAGTTGGAGCCACTCTAGTATGACAACAAACAGCCACTATGACAAAATATACATTTAGGACATAAAAAACAGTGTGGAGAGTATGGAGTATGAGTATGGAAAGTCATTGAGTAATGGAAGTGTAACACTAGTTTGGTGATGCTGATATAATGGTAATTGTGCAAATGATGCAGTCCTCAAGCAATTTAGAGCAATTTAAAGTGACTAATAGTGCAATGGTCTGGTACAATGATGATTGTGCAAAAGGTGCAGAGAGTTCTCAAGTGGCCAGTAGTAATCAACAACAGTGTGCAAATAGTGCAGTGTGATAAAACAGTGAGGGCACAAATAATGTACAAGTGTCCCGACAGAGATGTTCAAAATTGGCAGTCATTCACACAACTGGAAACTAAGTTGGAATCCTAATAACGTCTCTGGAAGCTGAAAGAACGTCTAAATTCAGAATCAGAATCAGAATCATCTTTATTTGCCAAGTATGTCCAAAACACACAAGGAATTTGTCTCCGGTAGTTGGAGCCGCTCTAGTACAACAGACAGTCAATTTACAGAACACTTTGGAGACATAAAGAAAAAAGATAAACAAAAAACAATTGTGCAAAAAGATGCAGAGTCCTCTAGCACTTAGAGCAGTTCGAATGACTAATATTGCAATAGTCCGGTGCAATGACCATTGTGCAAAGGGCGCTGAGACTTCAAGGAGTGTATGCGGTTTAAAGTGACGAGTAGTGCGATCATCTGGGACAATGTTGGTTGTGCAAATGTTACAGATACTCCTCAATCAGTGTGCAAATGGAGCAGATGCTACTCTGGCATGAGTGGCCAGTATATGCAAATAGTGCAGCATGGCGAGACAACTACAGTGCATGCACGAGTAATACATAATTGGCCCCACAGAAATGTGACAACGAACTCTAGTAAAAAAATTGCCAGCTTGTTGTGATGGAATTATAGGTTAGGTGTTTAAGAAGTTGATCGCAAGAGGGAAGAAGCTGTTGGAATGTCTACTAGTTCTAGTTTGCATTGATCGGTAGCGCCTACCTGATGGAAGGAGCTGGAAGAGCTGGTGACCGGTGTGCGGAGGGTCCGAGAGGATTTTGCACGCCCTTGTCTTAGTTCTGGCAGCATGCAAGTCCTCAAGTGTGGGTAGGGGGGTACCGACAATCCTTTCAGCAGTTTTGATTGTCCGTTACAGCTTTTTTGTAGCAGCACCAAACCAGACTGTGATGGAAGAACACAGGACTGATTCGATGACCGCTGTGTAGAACTGTCTCAGCAGCTCCGGTGGCAGGCTGTGCTTTCTCAGAAGCCGCAGGAAGTACATCCTCTGCTGGGCCTTTTTGAGGACGGAGTTGATGTTGGTCGCCCACTTCAGGTCCTGAGAGACGAATTCCCAGGAACTTGAAGGTCTCGACGGTTGACACAAGGCAGCTGGACAACGTGAGGGGCAGCTGTGGCGAAGGATGCCTCCTGAAGTCCACGATCATCTCTACCGTCTTGAGCGTGTTCAGCTCCAGGTTGTGTCGCCCGCACCACAGCTCCAGCCGCTCCGCTTCCTGTCGATATGCAGACTCGTCACCGTCCTTGATGAGGCCGATGACAGTGGTGTCATCTGCAAACTTCAGGAGTTTGACAGTCGGGTTCGCTGAGGTGCAGTCGTTCGTGTAGAGAGAGAGGAGCAGCGGAGAGAGGACACAACCTTGGGGCACCCCAGTGCTGATGCTGCGTGTGGATGAGGTGGCCTCCCCCAGCCTGACCTGCTGTGTCCTGCCCGTCAGAAAGCTGTAAATCCACTGGCAGGTGGCAGGTGAGGCGCTGAGCTGGAGAAGCTTGGATGACAGGAGTTCAGGGATGATGGTGTTGAACGCTAAGCTGAAGTCCACGAACAGGATCCTCGCGTAGGTCCCTGCACTGTCGAGGTGTTCTAGGATGAAGTGCAGTCCCATGTTGACTGCATCATACGCAGACCTGTTCGCTTGGTAGGCAAACTGCAGGGGGTCCAGCAGGGGACCTGTGACACTCTTGAGGTGGTCCAACACGAGACGTTCAAAGGACTTTATGACCACAGATGTCAAATCGACTGGCCTGTAGTCATTCAGACCCGAGATTGCAGGTTTCTTGGGGACTGGAATGATGGTGGAGCGTTTGAAACAGGATGGAATTTCGCACATTTCCAGAGATCTATTGAAGATCTGAGTGAAGACTGGAGCGAGCTGGTCCGCGCAGACTTTGAGGCAGGATGGGGACACATGGTCCGGGCCTGCCGCTTTGTTAATCTTTTGTTGTTTGAAGATGCGTCTCACATCCTGTTCATGGATGGTTAACGCAGAAGTAAGAGGTGTGATTGTGGTCGCGGGTGCGGCCGGGTGGGTGTGTGGTGTGAAACTGTCCTTTTCAAATCTGCAGTAGAAGGTATTCAAGTCGTTGGCTAGTGTGCTGTTGTTCTCAGCTTGGGGGAATCGACGCTTGTAATTAGTCAGCGATTGGAATGCATGCCAGACTGATTTAGAGTCGTTTGCGCTAAACTGATTTTCCAACTTTGCTGCATAGATCCTCTTTGCAATGTTAATTTCTTTAGTCAGCTGGTTTCTAGCTCGATTATACAGGGCCCTGTCCCCGCTCTGATATGCATCTTCCTTAGCTTAGCGAAGCTGCTTAAGTTTAGCAGTGAACCACGGCTTGTTGTTGTTGAATGTGCGAAATGAATGTGCGAAATGATTTTGTTGGTACACAAACCTCTTCACAGAAACTGATATAGGATGTGACAGTGTCCGCATATTCATCCATATTCATCCAGGCTGCCAGCGGAATTTTCAAAGACACTCCAGTCTGTGCAGTCTAAACAGCTTTGAAGTTCCATCTTTTGGTTCATTGGTCCACTTTTTCACTGTTTTCACTGTAGGCTTTCCACATTTAAGTTCTTGCCTGTACGTCGGTATTAAGTGAATTAAGCAGTGATCAGACAAGCCCAGGGCTGCACGAGGTATAGCACGGTATGCGATAGCAGTGGTCTAAAGTATTATTTTCCCTGGTAGGACAGTCGATGTGCTGCTTGTATTTAGGGAGTTCGTGGTTGAGTTTAGCTTTGTTAAAGTCCCCGAGAATAATGAGGGGTGAGTCCGGGTGTTTTTTTTTTCAATTTCGTTGACTTGTTCGGCGAGCGTTAGCAGTGCGGCGTTCGTGTTAGCTTGAGGCGGTATATAGACTCCAGCCAGTATGAACGATGCGAACTCACATGGCGAGTAGAATGGTTTACAGTTTAAAAATAGCGACTCCAAATGCGGGCTGCAGGGTGTGCTGAGCTCCGTGACGTCCGTACACCATTTTTCATTGATATAGAGGCATATCCCGCCGCCCTTTGTTTTCCCCGATGATTCCATGTCGCGGTCCGCTCGATGAATGTGAAAGCCGGGAAGCATGACTGCGCCATCGGGTACAGCGTCGCTCTTGACCATTTTGAAGCCTGATTTCAAATACTTTTTTTTTATTCATTAATTCATTGTCCAGCTTGTTAGCTTGTCCAGCTTGTTAATAAAACACTTTTCTGATAAGTGTCAAATTTACAAGACTTTTTTGGGGGTCTGTTCAGCTGAACTTTAAACCTAACGTGCATGTTTTTGGAATATGGGAGGAAACCGGAATACCCATTTTTTCTGTGTTCCATTATTCAGCACCTCATCCTTGTCTTCCCATCCTATCAGTGTGGAGCTATGACTCAACTCTGACTGGGCTGCACAACACAGGTGTTCAGTTCTTGAAATGCAATGATCGTGTCGGCCTGCAGGCAGTCTGTGTTATGCACAACCGTAGCAGTGTGTATGCCGCAAGGTAACACACATACGCTCACACACATATGTCTCAGCACGATCAGACTTGCACACTTCCAGGAATACACACATTGGCTTGAGGCTCTGTGTGTCATATTTACGATACTATTTGAGTCAAAAACTCAGATTACCTCAACGTGCAGTTTAACATTTTATTCAAATAGATTACCCTAAAATATTTTTGGCTTTGTATAACTGTCGCTTTAAAAAGTGTCTTTTCATTTTATGAAATACTTGTTTTATCGTTTTACAACTGGACACATTACAGTTGTGCAGTCAGTGAATATTTGACATAGTCGACTAAGTTTCTTATGAAACGCTTGATAAATGGTAAATCTGGTCTGTAAATGCTGTTCATACCGAAATGTTACAAGCCAGTGAGTGAATTAAGGCCAAATTTCACAGATATTGTGCACCAATATCAAAGCCACTGAAGCGGCCCTTCTGGATTTTTCATTTACTGTCCAGTTAGTTGTGGGTTCTTTTGTCATTGATGTTTGTGAGCTGTGGGCCTGTGAAGCCTAATGAGATTCTTGTGATTAAGGGCTACAGAAATAAACTTGAATTGACTTTTTTGCGGCATTTCATGTTTACGAGATGTATGTTAAACGTCTGCCATGTTTTTTAAGTGTAGCGTTGCCCATTGCATGGTGGCATTAAGCAACCTGACTTGTATTATGCAAATGATAATAACAGTGATGCTATGTCAAAAGTAGTTTGAATTAATATTTATGGTGACTGACAAATCAAACAGCTTGAAGCAAGAACATTTTGCCTCTCGTTTGGAGAACTGTTCGCTATTTGCCGAGGAAGGCAAAATAGAGAGAAAATGAAAACTGCCAACCTTATGAAATAAAACCAAGTGCAAACAGCACAAAGTAAAATAAAAGCAAAAGTACTGCTGTGCCACAACAAAAATAAAGCATACTGTAGACTCAGAATTCCGTAGCTTGATTGTCTTTTTCAATGGCAAGGTTGATCGCCTTCAACTTGAAGGCTGGATTGGAAGCATTACATTTCATTTTTTCCATGATGGGAGTGTCTACTTAAGCAGCTCGAAATACTGATTTGAATGCTTCATTGTAACTGGATTTGGTTTAAAACGTTAATCAAAAAAATTCATGAGCAGTCAACACGAATGGAAAGCTCCTGGGATGGGGAAACAATACGTACATAAATAAGGCACATCATTGGTTGAACCACAGTGGTTAAAATCTGGGGGGAAATATGGGACTTTATATTCCAAACTAATGTGTTTTTATATCAGGCACACAGTAGCTCTGTAGGCTAAAATAAATACCACGCATGTACTGTATTATCTACCTGAGAGAACATGCAAGTTGACCAAAACATGTATTGTATAATCACAATTTTGTTTTGTGAGGTACATGAAGTTCATCCCATTTATCACTACGAGTCTGTAATTTGGCAAATTAAATTGGAGTAGCAGTTGAAAATGTAACAACTGTAAAAGTCATGATGGGGTGCGTCTGTGCGTCTTTAAACAAACTGTTAAACTCTTTCTAAATTAGAAATAATACAAATAGGTCATTGTGTTCCCATGGGTTGCTATGTTACTTTCATAATCCTGTTCACATGTTATGGAACAAAGTCCAAGTTCGGATTCATGGCGATATTATGCCATACGTTCCATGCGGGCCGCACGGTGGTCGACTGGTTAGAGCGTCAGGCTCACAGTTCTGAGGACTCGGGTTCAATCCCCGGCCCCGCCTGTGTGGCGTTTGCATGTTTTCCCCCCACATCCCAAAAACATGCATGGTAGGTTAATTGAAGACTCTAAATTACCCATAGGTGTGAATGTGAGTGCGAATGGTTGTTTGTTTATATGTACCCTGCGATTGGCTGGCAACACGTTCAGGTTGTACCCCGCCTCCTGGCCGATGATAGCTGGGGTAGGCTCCAGCACCCCCGCGACCCTAGTGACGAGAAGCGGCTCAGAAAATGGATGGATGGATGTTCCATGCGGAATTATGTCCTGTGCATTTCTCTCAAACGACAAGTGTCAGCTGTGTACTGGCCAGGGTGTGGGACTCGTGGTAGTCATGCATGTTATTATCCATCCATCCATTTTTTCTATACCGCTTATCCTCAGTAGGATCGCTGGTGTGCTGAAACACGTGCTAGTTGACTTTGGGCGAGAGGCAGGGTACACCCTGAACTGGTCGCCAGCCAAACGTAGGACACATACAGAATAGCCCAACATAGCAACCATTCGCACTCACATTCAAACCTATGGACAATTTAGAGTCTTTAATTAAACTAACAATTTGGAATGTGAGAGGAAGCCGGAAGTATCGGGAGAAAACCACACAATATGGGAAGAACATGCAAACTCCCCACAGGACAGCCGGAGCTCATATTCGGACCTCCAACCTCAGAACTGTGAGGTGGACATGCTTATAGCCACTTGTCCTCCGTACTACCGCATATTATTGTAACAAACAGAATTTTATGTTTACATTACACGCAAAAAGCTACATTTGAAAATGTAAATGAATTTGAATTAAAAAAAATCTACATTTTATTTAGTCTCATTCTCTACTCAGCGTGTAATGGATTTTATATGCAGTGGTGGATGAAAGTAAAATACACCAACTCTTTATGAAGTCACGCTTGCAGAAGAGTCAACATACAATTTATTAATGAACTACAGTGCTGAACAAGCACAACAGAGGAAGGTCAATATACAGTTTATATGATGTGTACAGTGCACTGATACTGAAATAAAATATCGGCACGAGTTTTTAATCAAATCTGGTCTCTGTTAAGTGTTCTTATATTTAGATGCATATACTTGAGCTGACATGAAAATTAACTTATCATGGCCACAGGTGGGTAGAGTAGCCATATATTGAACTTAAGTATGAGCACTGTTACTTGAAAGTAATATGACTAAAGTAAAAGTATAAGGTAGTCCTCTCACAAATTACTTGAGAAAGAGGAAGAAAGTACTCAGTGAAAAATCTGAGTAACTTCTGATTTATTTTTTAAATCAGAGCATGAACGTCAAATAAAAAACAAAAAACTAACTGTGTGTGTGCGTGTGTGCACGCGTGCGTGCATGTGTGTGCACGTACATCTGTGTGAGGGAGATTAGCACATACCCCAAAAGATGCATGTTTTACAGTTCTTTTTCATGACCATAAAATAGGACAAATGGGGGCTAATATGCACAGCCAAAACACCAACAAAAACATCAGCAATTTACTGCAAGGGATTTTCTCAAGTTAGAAGTGAGCTGGAATATCCACGTTTGGGCAGACAGTCCCCGACAAATACTACAATGCATGAAAGCTGTTGTTTTTCATTGTCTGAAATGTAAACACAGTCACGCGCTGTTGCCTCCTATGGGAACGACGAGCATCCCAACATGACCACCACGTAGGCACGTCGATTAGGCGGGCTGTCATTTCTAGTGTTTATATCTATGCTCGCGAAGCCCTATAGAAGACGTTTGATTGGTGAACTCGAGTCAAACGTCACGAGCACTTACACTAGATTGGAGCAAACGGCGCCCGATGCGGAAGTCATCGTCTAAACAGACCACACACGAAAAAAAATTGATCAGCAATAATTTATAAATAAAGTAGAGGATACCATGTAGATCATTGTAACGGAGTAAAAGTACAGTTTCTTCTTAACATAAATATTTGAGTAAAAGTGAAAGGTAGGCTGCATTAAAACTACTCTGACAAGTACAATTTATCCAAAATGATACTTGAGTAAATGTAACAGAGTAAATGTAACGCGTTCCTACTCACCTCTGATCATGACTAAAAGTTGATTTTTACTGACAGGATAATTTGGAATCTGACTAAAACAGTTTTTTTTTTGTTTTTTTTGTTTTTTTTTTTGTTTTTTACTAATGTATTTGAACTGAAATTGCAAGGGCTCTGTATGGATTCCATGGGCCTTGGGGAAAAAAATGTTTGTCAGCACTTAATCTGGAATCCCATTGTCATAGGAGCTAGCTGTCCTGGTTCAGAGTAAGTAGCTACAGAGAGTAACAAAGAGTAGCTCTGTAGCTACTGCTGTCAAATTACTGCCCTTATTTTCTCCTTTCCTGTTCATGAAAATAAAAAAGGGCTTGAGTACCCCTAATAGGCAGCAGTGGAAAGTACTTCCTTGGGAAAAGATATTATTAATCCAATATCTAAGAGCCACGAAGCCATTACTGTTTTGGGATGGATCTGCAAAGCCCTGGGCCTCCCACCATCTGTGTGTAGTTGAGCAGAACATCTCATGTCATGCCATTTTGCTGTAAAATAATTGAAAATCCATATCTATAATTGCAGTGAACACACATTATACCAGTAGGACCATAGTGTTGCTGCTAGTGAGAACAAAATTGAAGCTCAGTCATAGAAGCAAATCACACATTATCCTTCTCCGTAACATATTTATGAATTTCTGCCTCCACTGTAAAAACAACATCTGTACTTTACTTGCCATACTTACCAGGCGTTCCTGTTACTAAATAATTTGTTACTTTACACTGATAAATGAAGAGCTCTTTTTCAAAACAAGATAAAAGCCCAATATAAAAAACATCGACTGTATCTCTCCATTCATCCTGTAGACTCCATATCCTTTGTTGAACATCAGAATCAGAATCATCTTTATTTGCCAAGTATGTCCAAAAAACACACAAGGAATTTGTTTCCGGTAATTGGAGCTGCTGTAATACGACAACCGACAGTCAATTGACAGAGAACACTTTTGAGACATAAAGACATTGACAAAAAACAGTCACTGAGCAATAAAGGGTTGCTAGTTATCTGGTAATGCCGGTACATTTTATTTTTTATTTTTTGACAATTATGCAAAAAGATGCAGAGTCCTTTAGCACTTAGAGCAGTTCAAAAGACCAATATTGCAATGACCATTGTGCAAAGGGCACCGAGACTTCAAGCGGGTAGTGCGATAATCTGGGACAATGTTGATTGTGCAAATGTCGCAGATACTCCTCAATCAGTGTGCAAATGGAGCAGATGCTACTCTGGCATGAGTGGCCAGTATTGGTCAACAACAGATATGCAAATAGTGCAGCATGGCGAGACGACTATAGTGAGTGCACGAGTAATGTATAATTGGCCCCACAGAAAGGTGACAACGAACTCAAGTCAAGAAATTGCCAGCATGTTGTAATGGAATTGTAGGTTAGGTGTTTAAGAAGTTGATTGCAAGAGAGAAGAAGCTGTTGGAATGTCTGCTAGTTCTAGTTTGAATTGATCGATAGCGCCTACCTGAGGGAACATGTTAAGACAGAGCCAATTAATTGTTTTAACAGGATACAATTACTGTTTGTTAAATTTGCATGTCTGAGTAAATACATTTCCTTTTTCTAAGAATCATAAAAAAATATCAATAGTGTATTGGAAAAGAATAATAAAATTGTTTGTATGGACAAACCTTTACAACTATTTACATCAGGAGTCTAAGTCATTTTGTCATGTATTGCAAGGTGGTGAGAATAACTTTTGTTGACGTATCATATATATCCAAACTGATGAAGGGCTAAATATGCAGTGTATTAAAACACCTCATCCTGGGGAAACAAATAAATACATTGTTATTTGCTGCACATTATGTTGTTGAGGAAGAAGTGTTTTAGAATAACTTCCAGGGAACGAATCCTAATCAAGTGATTAATCAACATGTAATAAAAATCACTAAGAAAAAAAATCTAAATTAAACTACTATATGCTAACATTTTACCATCATCAGCAACAAAAACATGAACTCTGTGAAAAAATGCTAAATAGTTCGTAGTTGGCATTAAAGCAGGAGTACATTTCAGATGCACCCACTAGGTGTCATATCCTGTTTTGGTTGCTTGTTTCCTGTGTGGAATTTTCTGTTGCATTGCAGTCCCTGGGTGCTGGTCGGTGGGCGGAGTCTCCCGCGATGCAACTGCTGGTGATTTGTCATCATGTATTTAAGCATCATCATGTATTTAAGCATGGGAGACGCGGGAGGAAAATGCTGAGAAATTGTATTTTGGTTGTTGCCATTGCCTTGCCAGCTTTGTTACATTCTCGTGCATTCCCACGTTCATTCCGTCCTGTCAGTAGCTATTTTCGTCTGCTGTTTTTCTAGTCAGTACCACTGTGTTTTTCTGTTCTTGCTTCTCTTCCTTGTGTAGGTTAGAGTTTGTTCTCCAAGTTTCCTTTAGTGTTTTCACTTTCTGTTAATAGTAATTTTTTTCACGTCACCGTGCTCCCTTTGTTGAATAAAGACTGTAAACCTGCATCTTCTGTTGTTTTGCTGTGGTGTCCAAATATATTGTGTTTGACAATAACAGTAGGATTATATCAGTCATGTGTGCTGTTTGCTTGTTATTCACCACAGATGTCCACTGTTCTCACATAAAGCTGAAAAAATAAACTACTCCACAGGCCAATATTATAATTGCAAAATGAATTTCTACATGCCTCCTGCCAAAGAAAATGTTTGAATGTCTGTTTTCTGCCTGCAACTCCCCACTCCATTTGGTGTGATCAGGTTGCACAAGAATACAAGCAGTAGAAGTGGCATAGTTTGAACAAAATCAACATACTGTAAATGTCACAGATAAATGACCTTTATGTGAAGTTGTGTGTCAAATATGACCCAAAAGCATGACATTGCTCATGCAAAAACACAAGGGCAAAACCCTTTTTTAGATTCCTGTCATAGACCACCATCGGGTCTCATAATGACTTGAGGGAACTGACCGATACATCACATGACCTTCATGATTCAGTGGCCCTGTGACAACATTTGTTTCTCAGCTTTAAAAGCCTCTTGACAACTGTGGTTTCCATCACGTGGAGGGCACTTAGACATATATGTTGGAGGTATCTATGGGGACATCAAGAGTGGCGAGAGAGACTTAAAGTGGTACTGCCAACGTTCGGCATGCAAATCTTTTTCTTCCTCCAGTCACCGTCTGCGCTCTGATGGCAGAGTGTCCACAATCTGAGTGCTTTTACAGATGGATGAATGCATGCATGGTCTATTTTTTCTGACAGAAAAAAAACAGCACTGTATTTTTGCGATTGGGGACAAAAAGGAAGAGGAAAGGGTAACTTGCTTCAAAGAGCTAAGGCTCTTTAAGATACAGTATTGGTGTGTGTGTTCCGTTTCGTTTATTTGATATGGACATCACAAGAACATTGGACATACCAGATGCACTGCCTTAACTGTTTTAGCATGAGTCCTAATTCTCAACACTTTAAGCTTTTTAAAAAAAAAATATATATATATATATATACAAAGCAGATAAAACAAAGGATTATACATGCAGACAAGTCTCTTAGTCTATATTTAAAATCTGTGTGTGTGCACATGTGTGTTTGTGCACGTGCGCCTCAAAGGAT
Source organism: Phycodurus eques (assembly GCF_024500275.1). Taxonomy (NCBI): domain Eukaryota; kingdom Metazoa; phylum Chordata; class Actinopteri; order Syngnathiformes; family Syngnathidae; genus Phycodurus; species Phycodurus eques. The sequence continues at coordinate 30,460,816 of NC_084526.1, read as the reverse complement.
GAATAGGGTGCGTGTGTGCATTTTTGCTCAGACAATTCCTCAGGCAAAGCCGGCCACATCGGCTTCATATGTCAATCCAGACCTTGCAGGTACAAGAGATACTGTAACCAGCTTTCAATTTGGCTGAAAAACACGAGGCACTCTTTGTTGGAAGCGTTAGCGTGTTCCATTTTACAGATATATGGCTTTGTGTATAGCATGATGGAGATGTCAAAATCCTTTGCTCTCATCTCTCATAAACCAACTAATGGCAACTTTAGGACCTCCTGCGCAATATAATGATATCCCATACAAGAGCTGTATCAAACATTTGCCCGTTACAAAGATACTAATGTTTGGTTATCATTGACATTATCAGAGAGGTAAAATTGTGTTTATTATTGTGGCTGCAGTTTGCAGTGGTGTAGAAGTATACTGCCTACACCCGAGAGATGTTTCTAATATAGTTGACTCTCATGTAATTGATTGAGGTAACCAAATTATCACATATGACTCTCAGTATGATGCAGTACAGTGCTTCAGTGTAATTCACAATTACACAACCACAATTATAACTGTAGCGACTATGGCCCGGTTGTCATGGCAACCCCAAGAACTGATAAACTGTTGCATTCCTGCATCCTGAACCTCAACCAGCCAGACTGTGAAGACACAGGAAACCTGGTTTATATCATCTGACATTGTAAAACTGGTTGCAAATCTCATGACTGGCACAGCATGGTTGGGGGGGAGGGGAGTGATTGATGACTGTTGAACAATGGAACACGATCACCCCCCAACCCACCCCCACACCTCTCTGCCTGTGGACATTGAAATCCATCCATCCATCCATTTTCTGAGCCGCTTCTCCTCACTAGGGTCGCGGGCGTGCTGGAACCTATCCCAGCTATCATCGGGCAGGAGGCGGGGTACACCCTGAACTGGTTGCCAGCCAATCGCAGGACATTGAAATCCCACGTTTGTAATAAACAAAGCTTTAGGAATATTCTGAATGTATGCCTTGATGTCTGTGTTGTTAATGTGTCAGTTTAAAGGTTCGGCTAGGAGACTTTGACAACTGTCCTCTTGATTTGAAGCCAAACAGTACGAAATGATGTTATATTGAACAATTCGTTGATTTGCCAAGACTAAAGTTGACACAATCATTTGACATGCTTGATCTATGAATAAGAGTACAAAGTTGGGAGTATTTTAGATTAATGTGATTTTCAAACCCAATTTTTTTATGGGCCAAATTGTCGACGAAATTCAAGTCAATGGGCTTGGTCTTCTCCACTTCCCCTATGCCTTAGACACGCCCACTGGGTATTTAACCCTTGGCTTCGGCCAGCCCCCCCTTTCTTCGAACTACCTGGGATGGCGACTCGGCTTCCCGGCCTCTACTTGTCCAGGCAATCAGAGAACCTGCTACTAAAAGTACAAGTTACGCTAAAAGTACAAGTTACGCTTCCAGCCAAGAGAAACGGTTGCATTCTCCCATAAAACGCGTGAAGAACAACTTATTTTTTCCTTTTTCCGTCTGTTTTGTTTTCCATTTTTTCATCCTTTTTCCTCGACTGAAGCTGCTTCTTTCCCCCCTGAAATTCTCAGAGACAGACCATCCCCAGGGCCAAATGATCTACTTTCAAAAGAAAGATTTTTTTTTTAGTGAACGTACTGAACTGAATCAGTTAATGAAATTATTCGTTCTTTGAGCTTGGCAGACGCCATGAGTGAGTTGGCTGGGAAGGGGAACGGAACTACTATCGCGTTCTGTCACTCACTTCCTAATCTTCAGCGAAAGACCAATGAGCAGCTAGAGTGCAGGCGGGGATGGGACTTCACGAAACGTACTGCCATGTGATTTGCGATTCGCCGGCGTCACTCACATCGCCGAATTACCAATGAGCAGCCAGCATCAGGCAGCACCACGCAGGCGGCTGAGGGTCAAACTGAATGTACTACTGAACTGGATGTACTGATGAGCTGAAAGTTAACTGAATGTATTGTTAGCCACGATTGATTCGTTCGTTGAAATTCTTCGTTCGCGATCCGTTAGCCAAGAGTGATTCGTAGAACTTCATTGTGATCCGCTAAGGGGCGACATAATAGAACGTATGCAGTGAACTGTTCTGCCATGACTGATTCATGCGGAAGTTCACTGAGAACTAGTACGATGAGTGATTCGTTCGCGCAAGGAACGACGTACTGCGCAGGGAATGTACTCATGAGTGATTTTAACCGTTCGTCCTTACGTCCTCACGGGGATACCTTTCACTGGCAGCCGTTTCCTCAACCTAACGGCTAATGTTGAGTCAGTCAAGCACATGAAAACAAGCAAACACACAGGGAGTGGGTCGGACGGTGGCTCCATAATCTTAACAGACGACACATAAAGTCATGAGAGGACAGGAGACCAACATGCGAGTTAGATTTGCCAGTGCAAGTCAAGCTGAAGCGGCAGCAGTAGAGAGTTTAAAGGCGGAGATTTGTTTGGAAAGATTAGTAAAAAAAACATTAAATAACATGTATATATTTACACATACAAATTATCTCTGTCTACTACAATTAGTGTTGTTTAGTATTATCACTGTAATACTGATTTGCAATTAAACTATACTTTTATATTAAAACTTGTTTGTCAAGTGTTCTTTTCTTATTGTTTGCATTTCAGTGTAACAAAACTCATTTAACAACCAGACATTTACACATGCACTTTATTTCTTGATTTGACAGACATGCGTGGTTGAGGTCGATCAGGCCTGCAAGGAAATATATCATATTATATTAATTGTATATAAATCCATCCATCCATCCATTTTCAACACCGCTTATCCTGGTTAGGGTCGTGCGACGCTGGAGCCTATCCCAGCTGACTTCGGGCGAAAGGTGGACTACACCCTGAACTGGTCGCCAGTCAGTCGCAGGGCACATATAGACATGGACAACCATTCGCACTCCCATTCACACCGTCACTGAGTGGGAACTGAAATTTTATATAAATGTATACAAAGATACTATACATAAACAGGGAAGTGATTCACAAAAGTGGGATTTTTTTAATTTTAATTTTTTCAGTTTAGATCAGCTGCGCCAAAGGAGAACTGCAGCCTATTGTCACTCATTCTGAGCTTTCGGGAAATGACCAATGAGCAGCCAGTGTCAGGCAGTGGCGCGGGAGGGACTGAATTGAACTGAATGTACTGATGAACTAAAAGTGAACTGAATGTAGTGTCAGCCACGAGTGATTCTTTCGTTCAACTTCTTCGTTCGCGATCCGCCAAGGAGAGACGTATAAGTATGTATGCAGTAAACTGTCCTTCCATGAGTGATTCGGACAGAAGTTCACACCAAACTAGTACGATGAGTGATTCTTTCGCGCAAGGAACGACATATTATGCAGTGAACGCACTCATGAGTGACTTTAACCATTCGTTCACACATAAAAACAAGCACAGATAAAATTTGAAATTTGTTTAAATTTGTTTTAAATTTTAAACTGAATTTTAAATTATTTTGTTTAAATAATAATAATAACATAGCCTTTCTCAAGACACTCAAAGGTGGGTGAGCAGGAATGCAGTCTCGCCGGCCGGCGGCAGCCTACGTGAATGTAGAGGAGACGTGGAACGATATGTGCGGTAGTTGAGCTCGCCACATGGATCTCGACCAAAGCGGAGTGTTCGAGAGCTTGCTGAGAGAAAGATAGGTAGGTGTTTTTTTTTTAATCTCCCCGCCTTTCCTCGTTTACAATACATGACAATAACAACGCATAGACCTTAGATGGACGTGGTGAGTGAACGTGAACCTCAGGGCTGAATCATTAACTGAATGAGGAAGCACTTGATAGTGAAAAAGAACTGAACAATTCAGTGAACGAATCTTTTGAACTAATCTTTTTAATCTGAATCTGAATCAGTCTGAATCATCTTTATTTGCCAAGTATGTCCAAAAAACACACAAGGAATTTGTCTCTGGTAGTTGGAGCCGCTCTAGTACGACAACACAGTCAATTTACAGAACACTTGGAGACAGAAAGACATTGACAAAAAAAAAAAACAGTCATTGAGCAGTAAAGGGTTGCTAGTTATCTGGTAATGCCGGTACATAATTTTTTTTTTTGACAATTGTGCAAAAAGATGCAGAGTCCTCTAGCACTTAGAGCAGTTCGAATGACTAATATTGCAATAGTCCGGTGCAATGACCATTGTGCAAAGGGCGCTGAGACTTCAAGGAGTCTATGCGGTTTAAAGTGACGAGTAGTGTGATATTCTGGGACAATGTTGGTTGTGCAAATGTTACAGATACTCCTCAATCAGTGTGCAAATGGAGCAGATGCTACTCTGGCATGAGTGGCCAGTATATGCAAATAGTGCAGCATGGCGAGACAACTACAGTGAGTGCACGAGTAATACATAATTGGCCCCACAGAAATGGGACAACGAACTCAAGTCAAAAAATTGCCAGCATGTTGTAATGGAATTGTAGGTCAGGTGTTTAAGAAGTTGATCGCAAGAGGGAAGAAGCTGTTGAAATGTCTACTAGTTCTAGTTAATGAACTTATTCTAGTGATTCAGTATACTCAAAAGAACTGCTGTGCCCATCACTTGTAACAAGCAGTGGCAGATAAAACTGGTCAATTGATCATTTGTTCGACTCAGATGGGCCAGCAGCCAACTTTTATAGTAATGGCTCCGAGGGCTGTCTCTCTCTCTCTCTGAAAGCGTACAAGAGAAAAGATTGCAGTGGAAAAAAGGGGACTTTCAACCATTAAAACGTACAATTGCGCAAGTGCGACAAGACGAATTTTTTAATCGCACAGGCTGAAAAAAAGGTTGCTTATGCGACCACTGTAGTCGAAGTCTCAAACCCTGTATACTGTATTCAGTTATTAGTTGTTGTAGTTATTATCAGTTTTTAAATTGAATGAAATTAAATTAATCATGCATTAGAAGTCACAGATCAATACACAAAAAGATTATGTGATAAATAGGATAATCACAGCGGCACAGTGGCATACTGGTTAGCACATCTGCCTCACAGTTCTGAGGACTGGGGTTCAAATACCGGCCCCGCCTGTGTGTGTCATTAACGGAACAGAGGATAGGACCCAAAAATGACTCCAAAACAAATGGACAGTTTCAAAAAAGAGAGGTTTAATATCCTGGCAGAGGTTGGTACACAGCCAGGCAATCCAAAAAAGGTTAAGGTCACATGGTTAAGTCAGCCTGTAATCTTATTTGATTTAGATTATGATTATGAATTTGGTCCTAAATGGGTGAATGATTTTAGTGTACATTGATCATTCTTACATTTCTGATTCCATTAATTTCAGCATATAAAAAAAAAACATGTTGTTTTCTCTCTATTACATTTGATATCTGCACATACAAAGCTTAACTGAGAAATTAGATTTTCAGATTTGCTTTCGAACAATGTATGAGGCATCCATATTATTATAATATTGTGTAATATTCCCAATTTTCTAGATGTGTAGTATTTAGATGATCCTAAAATGACAACAAGTGAATAGCGGTCACTCCACATTTAAGCACAGCACATTTTACCACTAAACCTTAAGGGAATAAGATGTTCTTGCAAAGATGCACTTGCTCGATTGCACCCCCTGACACCGCCAATCACTCTTTGAAACAGAATATCTCACATGCCCATCATGCTTTTCCCCTGTGTAAAATATGTGGAACAGTTTGAATGATGAGGGCTACCCTGGGGACTGTTCACTCTGCCGGGATAAAACATGTTCTGGGGAGTTTCTTATGCTACGAGTTCACAGGACAAGGGGTGCTGCAAAACTATACTCTTTTTTTTTTTTTTTAATCAGATTAATAGATTACTGATAAAAGTGAAACTTCAACTCCCATTTGATTTGCTGGACTGTATTTTCTTCCTGGTTTGTAATTTTGTACCTGTCATTTAAAAAAATCAAAATAATAATACCATCCCACATTCTGCAGATTTTACACATACGGTAATTACTGCTAACGTTCCATCAGAATCCTGTTTTTAATTTAAACTCTCTTCTCGGGCGTCTCCTTTGTTAGATCGGTTTCAGGGTTATCATTCTTTCCTTACGCTTTTTTAGACCGCTGATTTTGCGACATCCTGTGCTGAGCAGCGGTGGAGTTGAGAAATAAAAATAGCCTTGAATATGAGCAGGGGTTTTCGATGGCGCCATCCCTGAGAGCAAACTCCTACAGACTTCTGTTACAATACACGAATAAAGCAATGTCCACTAAACCCGGTTCATAATAACAAATCAAGTCAGAAGATCTAGATTTTTATGGATGCTGAATGAACATATTTGTCACTCTTTCATCACATTAGAGCTTCTCAGAGCATCTGGATGTAACAGGATTACATTGAATTGACAATGACATCCACTTCAGTGATATGAATGTAGTATAATGCAAATACTCATGCGCAAGCACAAACACAGATGGTGGATCATCCAGGTTTGATTCACATTACCGTCTTTTTGTGTACCTTCATTACTTCCATTGTTCCATTGTAAAAACAATTCATAGAGCTTTACATTTGGGTTTGCTTGTCCATCTGGAGTAGGCTTCATGGTTAATGTCTCTCTGAGAGAGAGATACATACAGTATATTAGGGCGGTCGCCATCGAATCTTTTTAGAATTGATTATCATTCAGATATTTCATCGAGTACTCAAGGAATCGCCAACCACCCACACCATGCATTTTATTTTCATTTACGAGGGCTGGCCTTCGATACTTAAACTGCATATGTTGGTACTGAGTGTATGGTATAAACTCTGTTGGAGACAACAAAATCAGTCTTTGCGCAATGGTTAGCCAGTTCCATAAAAATAATACACTTTTACAAAGTTTGAATCACAAAATGTTCTTCAACATGGTATCATTACCCTGTCCTTTCAAATCAATATGATGTTAACATATGTCAGTCCAATGACATAATGTTCATATGATGCTTGTCTATTCTGACACACTTCTGCCTTTTCCCATAAATGCAGTATCATCTGACATCAGACAAGATGATATGACATCTGTCTAATGTATCATGTACACACAAAGTAAACATCTTGGATGCCTCAATACACAGGTAAGATACTAGAACTTTAAAGAAGGCATGCAATTGTTTCCCAATTTAAAACACATCAGAATCAGAATCAGAATCATCTTTATTTGCCAAGTATGTCCAAAAACACACAAGGAATTTGACTCCGGTAGTTGGAGCCGCTCTAGTACGACAACAGACAGTCAATTTACAGAACACTTTGGAGACAGAAAGACATTGACAAAAAAAAAAACAGTCACTGAGCAGTAAAGGGTTGCTAGTTATCTGGTAATGCCGGTACTTTTTTTTTTTTTTGACAATTGTGCAAAAAGGTGCAGAGTCCTCTAGCACTTAGAGCAGTTCGAATGACTAATATATATAACATATATATTATTATATTATAACATATATGTAAAACATCTCAAGTACCATCACAACATTTCTGTGACATGCTTTTGTCAAAATACAAGAATCAAGAATACAGCACAGTATATTTATGCCTTGCTTGGGTTTGGCTGTTTTGAATGGGCGGTCCTGTATCATGCAAATGAGTTTCTGCCCATAACACCCTTCCACCCATCCCATACCAACCCCATACAGAAGGGAAAATGCTGAGTATGGCTTTGGTAACCATGACGAGGGCTGGCAGCGCTAGGGCATTGCGATTCACAACACATTCTCAAGCAGTCTAAAGATGAAGTAAAAGCATCATTTGTGTTTTCAACAGTGGAGATTTGATCCGTGCATGTGGCGAGTACAGAAGAGTCTTCAGCAAAAACAAATACCTCACAAATTGTGAAATCATAATTTGCCAAAATTAGCAAAGACTCGGAAATAATCAGTTAACAAAATATTTACTTGGTTGTGTAATTTTACACATGAATGGGTGGGCAGGTACTCCAGAGACCCAACTACTGTACAGTATTTGTACACAAATAATTAAAAAGTGCCTTTTCTATAAAATGTCCCCATGAATTGATTACCTAGACTTTACAAAAGCAGTTGCAGTCCTGTTTTTCCTTTCATGACTCACTTCCACTGAATGCCAGCCTCTAGAAACGGTGAATACTTCATCGGCCTGTTAACGAGCACCTCTATCACCCCATCCATGTAAGCTCCCACCCATTAGCTGAGAACTCCCTGTGTTTTGAAGGACAGGAGGCCAAGGCCAGATCTCCCCAGTCCAAAAGCCTGGATTAGTTTTTAATCCTTGGAGGTATTTCTTTTCCCCCCCTGCCACCACTGCTTTTCAGGAATCTGCTTACGGTATGACTTTTCAAAGGGAGGAGAGTTGGACAGAGAGATGTGGGAGTCTTCACTGGAGTAGATGGCTTTAAGAAAAGAGGAGAGAAAGCCATGCAATATCTGTCCTGTATAATTCAAGTTAGGATGTTGTACACCATCCGCTAAACTTTTCCATGATAATATTCGGACCGTCCAGAGACCTTTTTTTTTTTTTTTTTTTTTTTTTTGCAACTAAAGGTAACCAGAATGTTATTGAACACCATGAAAAACATAAACAAACTTGAGCCAGTAAACTCAAAGCTTCGAAGGACAAGCTCCAAACATTGTTTTATTTACAAGTCAGTTATTTCCACAATATGAATATTTAATTTGACCTAATTATGAATGATAATTTAGCTTAAGTAATTGCAGTGCCCATATCCGTTGTTTACATGTTGCAAGTGTTTAACTGAACATGGTTAAGGTCATCCACTTAAAATCAACCACAATCCTCTGATCTTTAGTTTAGATTATGCCCACAGTATCTGAATGTAAACTGTTTTAATCGCATGCGAGTGCTTCATATACTGTAAAAGTCAAGCTTTTGCTTTCCCCAAATGGGCTTCATAGCAGGCCTAGACTGACAGCCTTTGATGAGCATACAATAATTATGTTCATCACCGCATAACCATCTCACTAATTACCATGTCATAATCACTGCCATCTAGGAATTCAACGCTGAGTCCTCATTTGCACAGGGTGAAATAATATACTTGCCTGATGCAACCGGAATTTCCAAATCAGTACACACAAATAATTTCATTGTCTAAAAGTAGTAACTGTTAAAATGGGACGTGGTGCAAATGTCACACAGACTAACGGGTTTATAAGGATACATGTCCTTATGGCACTTTACCAATTTCCCCTGTTAGAGCTGACCAGAAAAGGCAGCAGAACTAGTGTTGGATTGCTGCATTGCATATGCTCCCCAAGGAAGGATGATCTTCCAGGCTCTGTGTATGTGTTCGTGTGTGTGTGCATGTGAGTGTGTGTAAGCGAGCCTGTGTGTGTATGACTGTGTGAGAGAAAGTGTGAGAGAGCGAGCGTAAAGGTGCTCAATATTCAAAGATCGCTGCGTGGTATGGGGTTCACATTGTTGGCCTTTCTTTAAAAAGTTGCACAATTCAAACAACTATTGTTTTTCATGTGTCTATATAATTTACCTTCTGCTTGTGAACACCCTCTAATCATGGTGAAACTTTGGTGACAAATGGTCTATATCCCTCTCAATTTAAGAAAGGCAATAGCGTTAGATTGTACTTTTCTTTGTATTGAGACTGTTTCAGACATTGTAGTGTAGCTCAATTTGATCTACCTTTCGGAGATCCAGTTTAAACTAAATATGAAAACATACGGCACGGTCGACGACTGGTTAGAGCGTCTGCCTCACAGGCAGTTTGCATGTTCTCCCCATGCCTGCGTGGGTTTTCTCCTGGCACTCCGGTTTCCTCCCACATCCCAAAGACATGCATGGTAGGTTGATTGACAACTAAATTGCCCGTAGGTGTGAATGTGAGTGTGAATGGTTGTTTGTTTATGTGTGCCCTGCGATTGGCTGGCAACCAGTTCAGGGTGTACCCCGCCTCTTGCCCGATGATAGCTGGGATAGGCTCCAGCACGCCCGCGACCCCAGTGAGGAGAAGCGGCTCAGAAAATGGATGGATGGACTATTAATGTGAATACCAGCAATTTTGGATGAGCGTAGTTATTGTCTGTTATTTGAATCTAACAATTAGATTAAATAAATACATTATTATCTAACTGCTTATATTTGTTTATTTTCTTTATAGTACTCATGGGTATTTTTTGGTACAAATATATGAGTTTTAGCAACATTAATTCTGATTATGTCATTTCAAATCATTTTACTTCATCATATACAGTATGTGATACAATGAAATAGATGATAATTGTTGAAAGGATACAATAGTCTGTTATGACGCAAGGGACTTATTAAGCACTGTGAACCATTCCATTTCCAGTGAGCTGTAACTTTCTCAGCGAGCATACCGAATGCATTGTAATGTCTTATTGAAGAACCCTGTTACCACAAATGTATTATTTATGACGTAGCCTTAAAAAGAATCCTTTCTCAATCATTTAAAGAGGGGTGTCAAACTAATTTTTGTCACATATCACGACTGTGAAACCATATATAGTAAATGTATAATCGCCTCTTCATATTACATATTATATTACATACAACCTGCCACCGTGGGGACCCCGGTTCAAGACACTGACCAGCAGAAAGAATGTTGGCAAAAAACTACACGTCAGCTTGAGAGGATGCGGCAAAAAAAGGACCATACATACCCCAAACCCACGGCACTGGTGTCCTTGAGCGAGACACCGATACCCTGAAGCGCTCTTCGGGCGCTTAATTTCCCCCCTGCTCAAGTGTGTGCCACTAACAAGTCTGTGTATTTGCTGTATTCAATACTGTCAAATGCAGGGGGGAAACTTCATGTGCATGTGTTCACGACAAAAAAAAAGATGGTTCTTCTTGTACTTCTACAGTATACACAAAAATAATTATGGACAACTAAGAAAACATGAAGTAAAGGAAAGCAAATTGACTTTGTGGTTTGGTAATAAAAAATGCTTCCAATCTCTCAAAGTTAAAAGTGAAGACAATTTTCAATTTTGGAACAGAACAGCAAGAAACATGAAGTAGATGCACACGATTTTCCTTTGTGGGCCACATAAAATGATCTGGTGAGCCGCATCTGGTTGTATTGTGTGTGCTGTGCGCCGATAATATCAACACGGGCACCACACACATAAAGATTCTGTTCTCGAAATCTCACGTGATCACACGTGATCTCACAAAAACAAAGACAGGCAGGCACTTTCGGTTGTGCACCAATCTTTGTCGAGTGAAGCCGAAGGGAATGGAGGCAGATATGGTGTAGATAAATAAAAAGACTTGCTTTGGGAAATACTTGTTGCCGTCTGGGGAACCCACTTTTATATAAAAATGACATCGGGTAAGAAATGTTTTTTATTTACAGTCGTTTCCATGTTTGTCAGTATAGGGCACTTTTTTAACTGGCAAAATTCCATTTCATGTCACAATTCTCGGCAGCATGACTCGGGAGACGTCGGCTTTCCCCACACACATAAAGAGTTTTGCTCATAAATATTGAACACGATAATTATTCAGGATTGTTGGCTCAACCTGTTTCGGACCCAAAAATCGGGACAAATCGATTCCTAAAACACGTTAACTCTAAGGACAATCTTATAGGTAGTGTTGTACCTGAATGAGTTAAATGAAGGAAAGTTCATGAACTAGTTCATATTATGGTCAAACGTGAACTGAACTGAGTTCATTTCTGCCTGATGCATGTTATTGAAAACAGGCTCATTCTGGCATACTTGAACGCTTTTCGAACAGTTCATTTTCATTCAAGAGTGCGAGGTTTTGTTTCGGGACTTCCAGGACAAACCTCATCTCAACACACTATATACGAATCATCATGTCTGGGACAAGTGCCGTGTTGGCAGCTGATTAAGTGCAGCCACCAGTCATGTTTACATGCGCGAGGTGCGTTCACGGACTCTCCAGAAATGGGAGGAAATGTGTTCTTTGTTAGGAAAATTAGTATTTGTATTAGAATGCTTTCGTTAAAATACTGTACGATTGTCATTAAATGGGATTTATTTGGTTTTGTAATATAAGACCAGATAAAACATATATTTTGTTAATATAGTAAGCTACAGCTGCTAGGAATGCAAAGTCATCAATCTAATTTCACCATAATTCCTGTCATAATTTGTTGTGTATTTTTGTTTGCATACTACAGACAAAAGTCCTGTTTGTGTTTTAATTCCTCCTTAACAAAAAACACAATTCAAGCTGTTTCCTCATGTTTTTGAGAATGTAGGGTGAAAGCTGCAGCTGGCTACTAGTGTGGACTGAATGGGTGGCCACAATGGGAAAATAAAATGGCAGGATTTTGAGGGTAATAGCCCATCAGCAACATATCTCTATAAAGTGGAATCGCGATAAAAAGGGCCTCGATTTCACGTCAGGACGGAAGAGTGTGCCCAAAAATAGTTTCTATTTGGTACTTAAACTTCCGTTGACAAAATCTGATCATTCCAGAATTGGCTGCTGTTGTTTACTGGCGCTGTGGTGCAATGCAGGCAGAGAATGGGACTGATGTATTTCCGGGTCACAGATATACAATATGACTAGATCCTATTCCAAAATATATGCCTACGTGGCGGCCATGTTGAATGCGGGGTATTGACATGGCGGCCATATCATGATGGTTATATCTATTGTCTATCATGCCGTAGAGCGCAGTGCAGAGAGCGAGAGAGCGGCATGGCAGCAATGTTAACAAAAACAAAACAAGTCTCTGGAGTCTGGAACATGCTATTTCTGGTACTGTAACATTTTTATGTCAAGCCATTCGCCTTTGGCAACGAATCTGGAACTAGGAAGTACACTAACTCCTTGCGGCTCATGAAAGTGACTTGCCTCTGATGAGTACTGTATGTCAACAATGCTACCTTGACCAAGCACCGGTGTGGTGCATATCTGGCATGTGAAAATAGGGACATTTTATTCAGCATATACATAATACTCATGCTTAATTTGACTCAACTTACCTTTCAACTTATCACCTGGGAGGATCTCAGAGTAGAGCCGCTGCTCCTCCACATCAAGAGGAGTCAGATGAGTTGGCTGGGGCATCTGATTCGGTGTTCTAGGCACAGCCAAGGCTGTTTGGCAACGTCAGTGTTACGTCTCTGCTTTTTTCAGATGATGTGGTTCTGATGGCTTCATCAAGCTGTGACCTTCAACTCTCACTGAAGTGGTTCGCAGCCGAGTGTGAAGCGGCTGGGATGAAAATCAGCAACTCCAAGCCTGAGACCATGGTCCTCAGTCAGAAAAGGGTGGAATGCCCTCTCTGGGAGATCCTGCGATACAAGCCGCCGAAATGAGTTTCCTCCAGAGTGTGTACAGGCTCTCCCTTAGCGATAGGGTGAGAAGCTTGGTCATACAGGAGGTGCGCAGAGTGGAGTCACAATGAATGAGAGAAGCCGCTTTCATTGGCAGTGAATAAAGTCAGCTGTGTTCACTCACATGAGGCACAGAATGCTCCTCTCTTTTAAGTACGCTGGCAGCGCTCATCTCGGAAATTGCAAACACCCGCCTCCTCACAGAGTTATGCCAAGCACAGCGTTAGACATGCATTCGTCACGAAAATTCTGTCGAGTGTCAGTGAAGACGTTTGTAATGCGCGCAGCTGGTACAGGCTGAATTACTAGTCAATCCCCCATTATTAATTGCCTTGCAACTGACTGGCAACTAGTCCAGCTCAGTGAACATGCACAAATCTCTGAAGCATCGCACTCCGCAAATGCAATGCTGTCAGGCAGCAACCAACTCCACAAATATGGCATATACTCATTATGCTGAAGATGCTTCCCTGAGGTTTTATTTTACACTAAATGACAAGACAGCTACAGTTAAGAATTTAGGGCATCCATTCATCCATCCATTTTCTGAGCCACTTCTCCTCACTAGGGTCGCGGGGGGCGGGCTGGAGCCTATCCCAGCTATCATCGGGCAGGAGGCGGGGTACACCCTGAACTGGTTGCCAGCCAATCGCAGGGCACATACAAACAAATAACCATTCGCACTCACATTCACACTTACTGGCAATTTAGACTTGTCAATTAACCTACCAAGCATGTTTTTGGGATGTGGGAGGAAACCGTAGTGCCCAGAGAAAACCCACGCAGGCACGGGGAGAACATGCAAACACCACGCAGGCGGGGCTGGGGATTGAACCCCGGTCCTCAGAACTGTGAGGCAGACGCTCTAACCAGTCTTTCACCGTGCCGACAAGTTAGGGCATATTTCTTTATTAAAATGTCTAATGGGGGAAAAAGGAAGCTTCACCAAATTAACCAAAACTATCTGTCACAGGGAAACTGATGACTGTATTTGACTCACTACAATGCCTTACTTTCCATCTGATGTTACTAAATACTCTCAGGATCTATGCTGTGGTCTTGGACATCCAAATGTAAGCACTTTGCTTTTCGAGACATTAGCAGGCACACAAAGCACACTGCTACAATGAGGTAGTAATTTGTCAAGGAGCTTGCTTCATAGAATGGCTTTTCTTAGCCTTCAAGTTAGGATGAGAAGTTCACGCATCTGAAAAGAGCCTTGAGTAGAGCCACTATTCCTTCATATTCAGAGGAGTCGGTTAAAGGTGGCTCTAGCATCTCATTACGATTGCAGCTGGATGCCTTGGAGTTGATCCAACCTGGGATAGACTCAGAAGGGAGGGAATATATTTACTGTAGCTCATTACAACTGGGAATGCTTGTTCGTCCCTCATGAGGCCCTGGAGGACATTGCTGCCACAAGGTTTACGCAACTCAGTTTGCTGCCAACATGACCAGACTACAGATATGGGACAAAATTAGGAGCATACATAGACACATTCCGTTTTTAAAAAGAGACTGAATTGCAAATATAGACAAACGTTACGGTTTGATTTTAATTCTCCAACAATTAGATGCTGTTCAAGATACTAACATATTTGTTTTCTGCCACCTAATTGTGCTATTGATCTTGTTGCTGCTGTTGTTGTTGGCATTTTGCTCATGGTATTTTTGGGGTTTCCAACCTGTGCCGCATGTGCCAGCCTGTTCTCTCCCATTCTCACTTTTCTTCCACAACTGCTGTTAAACAGTGGGAGCACAAGGGTGGCTTTTTATGGCAGCCTAAGGTACGGAGTGTCTATCACAGTGTTTTTGAAAACAATCGTCACATGACCTGGGCCATACTTCATGCTGCGCACAGCAAAAAATGACAAATACAGTATGAAAAAAAGGTACGGTTAGGAGTGCAAATATCCAACGCTGCCAGGCTTGAGGATAGAGGATAATTTGGTTCCGATATGATTGGTGCTGCCATTTATTTCATCCATCCATCCATCCATTTTCTGAGCTGCTTCTCCTCACTAGGGTCGCGGGCGTGCTGGAGCCTATCCCAGCCATCATCAGGCAGGAGGCGGGGTACACCCCTGAACTGGTTGCCACCCAATCGCAGGGCACATATGAACAAACAACCATTTGCACTCACATTCACACCTACTGGCAATTTAGAATTGTCAATTAACCTACCATGCATGATTTTGGGATGTGGGAGCCACCCCATTTTTTCAATGCCATGTAATAATCTGCTGCCATGCATAAACCACAACTGTTAATTAATTTGTAATGAATCAGGTGTAGCGTATATAGGTGTTGGAAAAAAACTTAATTTATTTAAGAAATATATTTGTCCAAGGTGAACGCCTGTGTTCACGTCCGGGTTATTTCGATTTATGTTTTAACGTTTAAACTATCTCTGTCTCATAAAGGGCACCACGTCTCTTTTTATATGTGTAAAAGTTGGGAAAAGTGACGAAAAATCTTGTATCAGTCTCATAATCTGAAGGTTGCCTCATTTCTAAGACACGAGTCCTCGATTACAGAGGTTTCTTTATTAAACTCAAAGCACCCACAAAACACAACAAGGAGTGGAGCTTTTATGGAATATTTAATGAAATCTACGCGGGAGCTATAGGGAAACACTCAGCGGGGTCTAGCTACAAAAAGAAAACAGTACTAATAAGGCCAATAGAAATAAACTGGCATACCTGTAAGTAAAGGAAGAAGAACATCGTGTGTAGCTGGAATAAAAACGGACGTGAATAGGTTGTACCGTGTTGAGCTAGTACGAAATTGGAACTTGTGTGAAGCTGGTATTTTACCTCAAAATTAGTATGCAATAATTTTGTAAATTTTGGCAATGATTGCGGTGTCCTACTCACGACCATAGATTCGTGGGTCTTTGGGGTGGTCTGTCTCAGTTGTATCGGGAGGCACGGAGGAAGGTTTGGTTGAAGAAAAAGGATGGACAAAAATATTTTTTTTAAAAAACAGGCGGGAGAAGAAAAAGGGGAGTTGTTCGTCTCGCTTTCGTTGGGAGAATATGGCCGTCTCCATGCCTTTCCAGGGATTCGCTAGCAATTTTAGAGAGATCATGCCTGGCTGGAAGCGTATCTGGTAGTTTTAGCAGAAACTGCTCTGATCGCCTGGCAGTGACCCACATAGGCTGGGAAGCCAAGTCTCCATCCCAGGCTTGGGTTGTCGAGAAGCTGCTAATTAGTTTAAGGTCCAGCTGACATACGCCAAGCGTCCTTTGGTAACCGTCTTGAACAGCGGGACGGCTTGGGAGAATGCAGTTTATCAAGTGTTGACAACCGGGCCACAGTCACTACACAGGTATATAAGTTGTATCCATACTTTTGTCTTCATTCATGAAACACACTAAAACTGAAACTGCTCCATCACAGCTTTCTGTTAAAGGTGACAAGGCAAATAGGTTTGGATTTTTCATTATTTTTGTGTAGCTCACAGCCCGATATCCCACTAGAATAGTTCTGGCCCTCCTCTGTGCAGATCTCAATGTTCAGGACAAAAACAAAAAAATCTGGAATAAGATGACAATCTTTAAAATAGTGTTAAATTAAGGATCATAATGATTCCTTCATTTGATATGTTCACAAACTAAGAACCTTGACACAGAGCAGAAAGTGCAGGAAAATATTTTTGCTCCTGAAAATAAATTATCTTTTTTCCCAAGGCATTATAAAGAGAAATGTTGTTTATATTTTAGTTGTAAATAGTTTCTTTGCATATCTAGAAAACCTCCATATTAGACCAATTCATTACTATTCGTAGTGCGAGTGGTCGTAGTAGTTGTCAGGTGCGTCGTAACCCGCACACTTTTTAAAAACACCCACACCCAATAAAGTTGAAAAAAGGAACAAAAAGATGTTGAAGAAAAGAAAAACACTGATATCCCTTGACAACTCACGACAATGTGAGCATGCAATACAATAAGTAGAAGCATATAATAAGTTTCAAAAGTGAAACAGTATTATTCATTATTCATACATCCAATGTTTTATACGACTTATAGGTATACCGTAATTGCATTCCATTTTAATAGCAAAGCCACCTCCCTCCCCCATCTTGGACTTTTAGACAATCTCTCTGTCCCTTTGACCCCTGCATGTAAGCCTGTTATATGCAGACAAACAGTAAAAGCTTTTCAAGTGTGGACTGAGGAGGCGAAGACGATATGGTGACCCTCCAGGTCTGTCCTCTCTGCAAATGTCTGTAGTGTTAAAACAGTCCTGTATGGTTACCATATCTTCTGTGCTGTCTTACATCAATATCTGTAAGGTGTTCCCAAATCAGAAGCCATGGCTGAACGGTGACGCACACACCCTGCTCATAGCACACAATGATGTCTTTAAGTCAGGATACCAGCAGGCTCACAAAATAAATAAATAATAATCAAGTTCTTGCAGAGACCCATCAGAAAGGTCATGCACAAATACAAACAGCACATCAAGGATAACTTTCAAAGCAGAAATTCCAGGAATGTGGCAAGGAATCAAGGCACTCAACAGATACATACCTGTCAGACCCCCCCAGACAGCACCTCATGTCTTTGCTTGGTTTGACCAACAACGGGAAAGGGGCATCCTTGAACTGTGCTACTGCAGTCTGTGGTACCCACTTGCCTTAAAGGGAAATGAACTAAAATATTTTTCTTTTTTTATTTTATTTTTTTGCAAGCGTATGCTGCGATTGGCTGGCAACCAGTTCAGGGTGTACCCCGCCTCCTGCCTGATGACAGCTGGGATAGGCTCCAGCACTCCCGCGACCCTAGTGAGGAGAAGCGGCTCAGAAAATGAATGGATGGATGCAAGCGTATGTTTACATCTACAGGGTAAACACACTATTCTGGCTAATATTGCATTCATGGAATAAGAATTAAACAGATGAATTCATCAATTTTCATCCATCTCAGTGGCCGCCATGTTTGGCAAGATCGTCCTCTGCCGTCGACTGAAATTAACGTTACAACTGCTCTCGCACTTGCATTGCGAACGTCACGTGACCAAACCTGTTAAACAGGCAGCGTACTCCCCGTGTATACTGCGATAACTAGCATAACTACATTGTTGGTGACATGATGGTTTGAACTAAAGCTTGCTAAAAATTTGTAACAATATCAAAATAAATATTCCGAGCTACAGAAATTTAAAATGTCATGTGAATAGATTTTCTCTTCTTAAAACACAATTTTACATTAAAACATCAAAGACAAAAATTATAAAGTATTCTTCCACTTTTTATAGCAATGCTTTGCTCTTGTGTATTGATTTTTTTTTTTTTTTATTCCATACTTTGTTCTTATTTTCAGGATTTTGTACTTTTTTCATTTTTCTGATCACACCTCCTCCAGTTTTGTCTCTTTGTTCACTAAGCCTTTTCGAAAGAGGGGGTGGGAAACCTCAAAGCATGAATCATTAAAAGATGTGAAGAGGAAAATAGATCACTGCAGATGCACCTGCAAAAATAACTGTGCAGAGAAAGGAGAAAGACTGGCACAGGGGATAGGGGGAGGGGAGATAGAGCATGGCTTCTTTTCTCACAAGGGTTCTGACTTGTTTTTAACAGTAGGGAGTCTTCTTCTGTTAATATACTGCAGTGGAGGAATGGTTCTCTACACTGCTGTTTTATTTCACTCCTGATTGAATGTTTTTCTAATATGTTTCCTATATGCATAATCATAGCGAAAAATCCATTGTTATTTATACTGGCAGGGCATATCTCCATAAAAGACATAAAAGGTACCACTATGTGTGAGTACCGTATAGAATGGGATCGTTGCAGGAGTAAATACGAGTTTGGTTTTGTGCACACATCATACCCTCCAAGCAAAGTGCTTTGGATCGCTCTGTTTTCTCTCTACAGTACTCCACCTGCTATGTACAGTAGGTATTGTCAAGTGTTATTTTCAGAATCAGAATCAGAATCATCTTTATTTGCCAAGTATGTCCAAAACACACAAGGAATTTGTCTCCGGTAGTTGGAGCCGTTCTAAAAACAAAGTGCACAACTAACTAACTAACACAACAACTAACTCAGGCAAATATCTCAGATGCACACCCCAAAATATCTTGTTGAATTACTTAAATTAAATTTCATAAAGTTTACATTTACCTATTTGGAGCCTACACTGAGAACCCTTTAATTGAATATTCTGTTAGAGCTTTTAATGTGAACATTTAATAGCTCTCCAACTGGACCTTTTAGGGACATAGCTTATACTGTATTTCCTGTCATTAGGCCAAATTTGCCTCCAACTGTGATGAGGAGACATCTGTTGTTATTATTTCCCTCGCCTCTGTGGTGCATCAGATAATTGTTTTCTACCTAGATGTGAATTGTGTAGTCATTAGATTTCGTTGTAATTACAACTGTGTTAGGCCCATCTGTAGTGACATAATTTTGTGGTCAAAGAACTCCACCATTCATCATTAGTGCAATGACCTCAATCTCACAGCAATTATTAAAAAAAGCAAAACACGAGAGACAACATTGGACAGTTTAAATGTTCAAGATGGTAGATTTTCATCCTTTGAAGCATTGAACTCCAAGTAAACCAGCATATACCTGTTGCACCTTTGAATATAAAAATGGTCATTATTTCACTTTTACAGATAGTGTTGTGCAGTGCACCCAAGTACATTATCTATTCTTCCGTATTATACGTATATGAATGTAAAAGTGCATGATTTTAAGCAACTTGGTCTTCTTTGAAACCTTTGAAACAAGCAGGCAGCCTAACTCCATGTAGCCAGCTGATGCTAGCACTAACATTTACACGTAAACACGCTGGCATTCTGTTGAATCATGTGCTAAAGCTTCGGTAAACATTGGTTTGTGCGTGTGAATAAATGTTGACAACAGGAAGCAAGGGTGGCGATGCGCCCTTGCAATACGTAATCCTATTGGTCGACGTCAATGTGTGCTGTCGGAGAGTTGGAGCAAACCCCACGCCAACTTCCTTCAGGAGACCTGGGGCTGAGATTTGAACCCAGGGCCTCTTGACTGTGAAGCAAACACACTAACCACTATAACACCGTCCTATCCCTTTTTTCATCCTATGTCTTGCATAGTAAGGAAACCTTTTAAAAGTTTTGCGCACTCCGAAAAACTTCACAAGTAACAAAGGTTCTAAAGTATAATAACTCAAAAGAACCGAGAAGGGAAGGCCTTATCAGAAGATAACACCTTTCGCTTGTAAAAGTATTTTAATTCATGAATATACAGTACATTGGCCCTGTACTTGGTTTCATAGGGCAGTGACAAGAAGGTTACCGTTCTGATAAAGACTGATAAAATTTCAATGGGCTGCATCCTGCATACTCTCCACCTTTTGCTGACTTCTTCATCAGATAAAGTTTATTAATTATGGGGCATACAGTGCATGTCAGCATCTTCCAGATGATCTTTTGCTTGTTTCCTTTGAACGAGGCTGAACAAACTTTCTATATTAAGAATCAAAACAAAGCGGTTATGAGATGCAGTGTTAATGAAACTGCATCATCTTTACTTCCTTTAGATAACTTCATTGCTGTCATGTCTCAAATATGAATGCATCGGCTCATGTTGGCATTGCTGCTCTGTTTTCTTCTCCATAACAACTAAACTCTATGTCCATGTCAGCTAATTTTCTGGGGTGTTTATTATCCTTTGTGTGGCGGCTCTGTGTTATTCGGTGCTGACTTGTTGCCGCCTTAAATAATCATGTTCTTTTATAACTGTTTCGTTTGTGTCATGTTTACTCCATTCTTATGACTCTGAAATGTATCTTAGGTCATTTAGCTGGATCTCGTCTACCTCTTGGTAGTTATAATGTTGTCAAAAGAGAACTGTACATCTATTGATTGTAGTAAAAATGGCCTCTAGACTCGAACGTGACGCTGAACCAGCAGCACATATCACTGTTCTATATTGATCGCATTTGCTGCTCTACACAACCTTTCAATGCTTGTTTATTCAGAGTCTCTAGTGTGTTGACAGAGGACAGCAGTAACTGGCTGGACAAACTGGATGAGCAAGTCCCTTGGGCGATTCAAATGCGTCTTACAACTAAGATGGGCATTTTGTTTAGCACCTACTGTGTATCTTAAGTGACAAATGAACAAGAAAAATTAATGAAAAACTGATGGCTATTTATTTGTTTTCTTGCTCATAAGGGGACAGTCAGACATCGCGTGTTACTCAAGGCACTATGTCCACGTGGAGTCTTTTGTCATGAATTCATTATCTTGATTTCCACTCACTGACGACAACCGTATGCACACGAGCACAACCCAGGAGTTCAAGACAAAAGCTGCATCAACAACATAATGCTGCTATCTATGCTAGAAACAGTAAGGAAGGAAGTATTTATTTAACAAAATCTTTATTATTGGGGTTGTACTTAGCAAGCATGGAGAATCAAACTCCATGTGAGTGTAATTTAGCGTACATTTTATGACACACATCATACTGATACAGTTCAAATTGTTTCACCCTCTCATGATGAAAAAAGGGTAACCAAACTATAGTGCATCTTAAGTTAATCGCATAGCACATCCACAACAATAGCAGTGATGTCAGTAACGCATTACTCCAAAATGACCGTCATTTTGAGAAACAAGCAATGTAACACGTTACTGAATCTTGGAAAGTTGTCAGATTACAGTTACTTCATCAAATCAATGATCAGAATCAGAATCATCTTTATTTGCCAAGTATGTCCAAAACACACAAGGAATTTGTCTCCGGTAGTTGGAGCCGCTCAAGTACAACAGACAGTCACTTTACAGAACACTTTGGAGACATAAAGACATTGACAAAAAACAATTGTGCAAAAAGATGCAGAGTGACAGAGTGCAGATAGTTACTATTGAGTCAACAAAGACCTTTAACAAGCAATCATGGGTGTCCGCTGACTGGAAGCAGCAGCCTATCTGTCCAATAGTACTTTATCAGATAGCCAGGCCTTGAGACTCTATTAAGAAAAATGACTGGGAGGGCACTGTTTATCATGCAATCCACAGTGAAGGTGCAACAAATATAAAATTGCAAAGAAATGCACTGCTGCAATGCAGGGTAGGTTAATTGAAGACTCTAAATTGCCCGTAGGTGTGAATGTGAGTGCGAATGGTTGTTTGTTTATGTGTGCCCTGCGATTAGCTGGCAACCAGTTCAGGGTGTGCCCCACCTCCTGCCCGAAGATAGCGACCCTGGTGAGGATACGTGGCTCAGAAAATGGATGGATGGATGGATGGATAAGTGCGTGGTCAGATAGCATCACGGAGGTAAGGACTGAATCACTGAAGGACTAACAATACTTAGCTTAAATAATATTTACGAAGAAAAGTGAGAGCTTTCAACATCATCTGGAGTCGGAACTGCTCCGGCGGAACTCGCAAGCTGGCTTAATGCGCCGTACCACTGACATTCATGTAAGTAAGTGCTTCCCCCCCTGTCAATCACCCAAAGCTTTGCTAGTGAAAGCTGCTAAATTTTTCAGCAGGAACAAAAAAGTTTTCTCGCTGTTGGTATCAAAATTACGATGGTGGGAGCAAGTGTGTTTGGGTGTGTGTTTGTCTGCCCGTGCACGTTGGTGTGTGTTCTAAAGTCTCTTCACTGGCTCCCAGTCAGTTTAAGAATAAATTTCAAAGTTCTGCTACAGGTCTATAAATCACTAAATGGTTAAGATCCTGCATACATGAAAGAAATACTATGGAGTATAAACCCAGTAGGGCTCTGAGATCTACAGACTCAGGTCAAATAGTGGAGTCCAAAGCAAACACGGGGAAGCAGCATTTAGCTTTTATGCTGCACACAAATGGAATAATTTGCCAACAGAAGTGAGGTCAGCCTCAAGTGTGAATGTTTTTAAATCCAGGTTTTTTCTCATGCTTTTTCGAGCATTTCCACTTTTAACTGATATTTCTTTGCACTGTACGCTGTTTTAATTGTACTATTTATTATTTATTTTTCTCTTTGTTTTAAATGTTTATAAACTGATCTTTTTTCTTTGTTTTAAAATGCTTTTCATCACGTAAAGCACATTGAATGAAATGCGCTATATATGTCACAATACTAATCATATCAGCTTAGACCGGACCCAAAAGCAGACTGAAGCGGAGGAGTAGGCATAGAATGTTTTATTGAGGGTTGGCTCAGGGTAAGGATATCCAAGGCAAGATGGTGGACGATCGGGAAGCAGTGACGTGAGCAGGTGGGGTAGCTTGGCAGCGCGGCTGGAGCGGCTGGCGAGGCGGTGGGCACAGGAGGAGCGCACAATAGAGTGTCAAACCTCTGGCAATGGTTTCCTGGATCTGGCAGGCTTTTATGCAGGCAGTGATGAGTGCTGATTGAGGACAGGTGCACAGCCAAGGTGGTGCCGATTGCTGGAGGAGAGAGGGAGGGGGAGAGAGAGAGAGAGAGGGAGAGTTTATGCAAAAAGCGCCACCCAAGCTCCAAAAAGGGGACTCCATGACAATATAAATAAATTTGCTTTGCTTTGCTTTGCTTTACATTACTTTAATATTATGGTACTTGAATTATGTCACTAACTACATTCTATTAACAGGTATATTGTAACTGTATCAGAATAAATTTTTAAAATAACCCTCCCAAACTTGGATTTCTGTCAGTTAATTCTTTACAGAAGTGTACTTGAGAATGGTGCGCTTGTTGTACATACTGTATTTGGCATGTCAAGTCTGCACTAAGTAGCTAATTTAATGTGGCTTCAACTACACTAATATATAAGTTATTGGTTCATGTTGATGATATCATTCTGTAACTTGCCTGGTGTGTATTAGTACCAAGGAATTTGGATAGGAGATATTCCTGCCACTCAGCAGCTGCTGAAAGTAACTTAAAAAAAGTTACTTTTAATGTAACTTAGTTGCTTAGTGACAAGTGATCTGTGATGGAACTAAGTTACTTTTAAATCAAGTCATCAAGGTAACCGTGGCAACACTGAACAATAGACACCTGATTGTGTTAGTCAGCATTCGACAAATGATAACTGACCATTATATATTTTACTACTCTCTATATCATTAGAGGTTCCCCATTTCCTCTTTAAGCAGGTCTTATTTGTATGTGCTTTGACATGAGCTTTACTGCTTAACGCCATCACCCGAGGGATTATCTGAGTAGCTTTCATTCTATTCAACTTCCACTCTCAAAATTTCCCATTTAAATACGTCTTACCATGTGAGTAACTTTTGGAGTTGTCACCACAGCTGTCAAGTACTCTAACATTCAATTACTCTCTCAGTGTCATCACCAAAGTGGCTGAACAGGAAGGGGCGGGGGTCAGTTTGTCCTTCCTCAGATTGGATGATTAGGTTTGGTTTAAGCAGTCTGAAATAAGATGTTTAAACCATTTGACTGGGGTGGTGCATCAAGACTTCTGATGTGGTGCAGTTGAGAAAATAACTGTATACAATTCTACCCCTTTATCCCTTGTTAAAACAACATTTCATCTGTGATGCGTGAGTCAACTCAGGGTTGAAAAATTTACTAGTTCCAGTTCCTGCCAGATTTTTCAGGGTGGGCATTCAAACCTGCTCTGTTCCAATCACTCTTTAAAATGTCCAGTACAGTGTGAACTTTAAAAAGAGCTGAATGTCTGTTCACAGCAGTGACGTGCAGTGATTGGTGAGGCACTGACTACGTCACATGACTGACAGTCATGTGACGTCTGGAGCTCTGTGAAGCTCAACTCAACACTGCCGCATGCTGGTTGTGGCACCGTACATACCAGACTCCACTGTGCACTTTTCGTGGCTTTTCTGGTCAATAAGACTAAATGTCACACACTTTCATTAAATAAATTAGTCTGTTTAACGCTAGTAAGTGTAGTACATGTGCGATGAAATGTATACTATTGGCGATGTAATGAGGAAACACCAATGGCTCTTGTGTGAAGCCACGGACCAATCACAGCCTGCCTGAATGGATGTGCGCATGGTCTCTTGAAGCCTCATGGGAGCGATGACTCGACGTGACTCGTAGCTTTGCTTCCTATGCATTTAAGCAGGAAATGTGAAAATCCGGATATTTTAACGATTAAATCATTGAAATTATTGAAAAATCCTGTTCCGGCTCCTTGAGGGTACGTTGTATAGAAAATGGATGAACTTTTAAAAGATAGTTTCTACCTGTTTGAAATATTTTATGCATTTGTTTTGTCTAGTGTAAAGGCTAGTCCATTTCAGCGCACTGTGTTGTGCAGTCGATATTTGAGATGTATATTTTAATTTTTACACATCCCTTACTGTATGCTTATACATATGCAAAAATCGTATTGTTTGCATTTCATTAAGATTGACAGGGTGAGAGGTGATGTATACCCAGGAATCATCATGTTACATACAAAGGAACAAATAATTACTAAAAAGTACGATCTGTTTTTAATTTTATGTCTGGTCTGTCTATGTACAGCAGTAGTTAGTAGTGTTCCAGTATAGCATGAGTTCCTCAGAAAGAACCATCTTCATTCAGCTTCTTTACCACTGCGCCTCACTCGCGTTGCAGGTGTGCTGGCACCTATCCCAGGTGACTTTGGGCGAGAGGCGGTGTACACCCTGGACTGGTTGCTAGCCAATCGCAGGGCAAACATAGACAAACAACCATTCACATACACACCTATGGACAATTGAGTCTTCAATGAACCTGCCATGCATGTTTTTGGAATGTAGACGGAAGCTGGAGTAACTGGGAAAAAAAGCACAGTGAGAACATGCAAACCCCACAAAGGAAAGCCAGAGCCCAGACAAAAAAAAAAAACAACCAACCACAGAACAGTGTGATGGCTGTGCTAGCCAGTCGGCCACCGTGCCCGCCCACAAGAACCATTCACCAACTAAATAACTTTGCTTATAAATCAAGATACTTCAGCAGTAAGCGGTCGGGTGAGATTCGAGACACAAACTATAAATTACTTGAACCCCTACTTACCAAAATGGTAAAAAATAAATGACAATTAAAAATCACAAAATCTGATCATATTATAGTGTAACTTTTTGTTTCAGGAATGTTTATAAATCCAAATTTCCATGCGTTTCTCTGTATAGATTGATAATATTTTGTGTTTTACCTGCAGTATTTTCTTTGTTGCTACTGATGTTTATGGATCTGTCATGTTGGGGTGGTCGAAGGCGAGGAAGGCAAGGCAAAAACATGGAGGGACCTGCAACGCACATAGTGAAGGAGTATATAAAAAATTATATTTCATTCCAAAGGAAAACAAGGATCATGGAAAGGTCTAAATGCTAAATTAACAAAGTCCAAAATCTAAACACAAAGTAATAAAGAAACACTTGAGTAAACCCGAAACAAGACATGACTGGTGAAATAACTGAACAACACAACTGGCAAATATGACATGACACAGACAGTGACAACGACACCTGACAACGACAATGAACCGACAAGAACTGAAAGAAACCAGGGAACTAAATACAAACAGATGCACGATACAACGAGGAACACCTGGACAAGACACGAGTGGCTGGAGAGAGCTGATTGGTCGACACAAAGTAGAAGGTTGACGAGAACAGGTGGACCCAACAACCAAATGAGCACACGACAAACATGGAACACAGGAAAACATGGAACAAAACTAAACACAACCCAAACCAAAACAGAGACCATGACTAAATTAACAAAGTCCAAAATCTAAACACAAAGTAACAAAGAAACACTTGAGTAAACCCAAAACAAGAAACAAGACATGACTGGTGAAATAACTGAACGACACAACTGGCAACTATGACATGACATGACAGTGACAATGACACCTGACAATAACATACTGCAAAGAAACCTGACAACGACAATGAACTGACAAGAACTGAAAGAAACCAGGGAACTAAATACAAACATATTGACGAGACAACGAGGAACACCTGGACAAGGCACGAGTGGCTGGAGAGAGCTGATTGGTCGACACAAGGTAGGCTGACGAGAACAGGGGGGGACAACAACCAAATGAGCACACAACAAACATGGAACACAGGAAAACATGGAACAAAACTAAACATAGACCATGGCAGGATCATGTAAAAATAGAACAAAGGGTCAACTGAATTTTTCCATCAGAGGGACGAATAGGATCATCCATCCATCCATCCATCCATTTTCTGAGCCGCTTCTCCTCACTAGGGTCGCGGGTGTGCTGGAGCCTATCCCAGCTGTCATCGGGCAGGAGGCTGGGTACACCCTGAACTGGTTGCCAGCCAATCGCAGGGCACATAGAAACAAACAACCATTTGCACTCACAGTCATGCCTACGGGCAATTTAGAGTCTCCAATTCATGCATGTTTTTGGGATGTGGGAGGAAACCGGAGTGCCCGGCGAAACCCCACACAGGCACGGGGAGAACATGCAAACTCCACACAGGCGGGGCCGGGGATTGAACCCGGGTCTTCAGAACTGTGAGGCTGACGCTCTAACCAGTTGGCCACCGTGCTGCCCTGCATAATGCATTCTGAGGATATCACAATTTATTACTAATACAATATTACAAGGTTGTGTGGCCATTTTGTGAATGTACTTCTTTTTTTTATGTGCTATTTTGTGTATTGTGTACCTGCAGGTAAATACCCTCCTCTATCATTCATCCTGCTGCAGCTTTTTCTACAACAGAGCATGTGCATCCCATCATAATTTACTGTCTAACTTCTCTACTGCTCATGAATTTAAAAAGCTCTGTAAGACACTCTTGTGAGACACTCAGTCCAATAATTCTGATATCCAAAACCAAACAAATAAAAGATGAATAGATTTTACAGTATTTAGTGGAGTGTCTAATTTAAGAAAAACACTGAGCGACGCAGCCAAAACCGACTGAACTGTCACACAGTGTGTTTGTTTTTTCATGAGTGGCCGACGGTCGGCTGCTGGATTTGCTCCGGTTGTGCACAGCAATGCAAAGTCACAGACGTAACAGCAAATCAAAAATGCACCAAAGAAAAAAAAAAATTATTTTGCAGTGGTTCACTTCAGTCGCTTTCAGCTGCGTCGCTTGGTGTGCTGCCTACCGACAATGTTGTCCCATACTCACAGATGCCCAAAAACGATTGATCCACACCCTGAACTGAAAATCCGACAGTTGAGATTTGTCATATGACATTGCAAGGAAAAATAAGAACCCGTTACATGTATTAGGGATTAGTTTTAGGGATTTGGGAGAAAAAGGGTAGAAGAAAAGATTAATCGTTGCTTGCTATTCTAAAGCAAGTGGATGGCAGAGGAACGAGCGTAAGCTCTGAGCAGCTGAGCTCAAATACCAGGAGAATACTGTTGCAAAGGGAAGCTGAAAGGATATAGCATCGATCTGTCACACATTGACAGTGGGGAGTGGAGCACAGTTGAGAAGGTGCAGAAAGCGATGGAATTATAAAAGTCATTTTGGCCTATTTGTAAAATGACTTCTAAATTTCTAATTGTAAACTATTAATATGGGAAAAAATAATACTGTTATAGAAGATTACCCAGCAATGCTATACAGTACTGACCATTTATAATTAAAATGCCACACAGTAGAGTGCAAACATGGGACATGACAGAACTCTTAATTTAAATAAAATTGTGTGTGTGTCGCCAGGCATCTAGGCTAGCCTTAGGGTTGGGCATCAAAAATGGAGAACCAATTGAAACCGGTACTAACGTTCCAGTTCTCCCGGAATCGTTCAAATTTGAAAATGTCGGTTCCCAGTTTCGATGCCTACAGTCCACCGAACCCGAAGAAGAAAGTGGTGAAACCCAACGAAGAAGAACGCACACGAAGTCCTGCTTGTGCCCAATGGCGGGGTGAACAAAAGTCTGTCTTGACTTTGTTAAAATAAATGACCAGTCGCCTCAGTGCAACACTTGGAATAAGATTATATTGTGCAAAGGAGGCTTTCACGATGTGTAGAACTCTGACGCGTTGCCTCCCGCTCCGAACCTCAGCCTACACCGCGCATTGAAGTCAGTTGAGTGAGTGAAACAATAAAATACGTCTATGCCAACATTGAGGCAGTTAACAAGTTAAACGGTGGGTTGCACTCTTGCACTGATGCTTTTAGCGTTTATTTTAGTCTTCAAACCAACGTAAGAGCCGATGAGAGGGAAAAAAAAGTTTAACATTGAGCTAAAACCTCACCAGAGGTCAAACTAGCAACTTTACATCACAATTAATTGGACAAAATTCACATTAACGTTGTCTCACAATATCACAAACACTAACCGTGTGCCTCATCGGTGGGTCGGTAAACATGAACATTTTATAGCATTTAATCCCATTCATTACTCTTTTTCTTCCTGTCTAGTTTTACTTTCTTTTTCAAAATTCAACTGTGTGGTATGAAGATACTTTTCGTGCCAAAATGCTGAGTTCCGGTCCGTACATAAATAAATAAAATAATAAAAGGCTACAATCTTAAAACAGGAAGGTTAAAAACTAAAACTTGCAAATAAACCATTGGACGTGATTTGATCAAAATAACTATTTTAACAATGCTATAGTTAATTTTTATTGTAAAAATGCATTATACATAGGTTGAATGGTTTTCCAGAATTTTTAGGTCAACTTTGTGGGTATGTATTATACATGGGTGTGCACTATACACAAGAAATTATGGTACTTCAATTCCATTTGTCCTCTGCAATTAATCACAAAATTAGATCTGGAGGGTTAATTTTTTATATGACAGCACCTACTGTATCTGCAGCAGTATAATCTGGTGTTTTTGAGAAGGAGACAGCCCTAGTAGATTGGACGTGATTACCCAGCTGTATATTTTCTAGCTTTAATGACTTTCCTCCTGCAGGAAACGCAACAATTGATTGAATGAATGCATATATTCTGTGCAATGGACATTAATTGATCAATAAGAGTTGGTAAAACAGTTCTTAATTAACATCCCAATTTTCTTGTTCTTCGCTAAAAACCTTTTTTAGGTTCACCTTCATTACTAACTGCAGAGCAGGGCACAGGTGTTTAGCCAAGTGGAGGTCTGTGCTTTTCTGTGCTGCTGTATCACTGAGGGGAAAACTTGTAGAAATAAGCTTTTTGTACATAAGGCATACATAACACTTGAAAATAAACAAATACGAGCACACGCTTTTTCAGTACTGACAAACTGATGTGTCCAATTTAGTATTCAATGTTTTACATGTACGTTTTACAGTCGACATGCTGTTTATAAACAGTATCTTGGCAATACTTGAAGAATACTGAGGTCATTGTCTTGTTAAAAAAGGTTTAACCCATCATTAACTGCATAGCTGAATATTAATATCTGATGTTGGTGTATCATTATACTGTATGAACGATAAGGTATAGATAGATCTTCTAGGTATTGATATTTTGTCTCACCCATTCTCATTCAGACTGTTATTGGCAAAATTATAATCATCAAGTGTTTTTGCAGCAGTTCCCGGTGCTCTAAATTCCCCTGAGTTGGATTTTGTGCTACGGAAAGTGCTGTATGAAAGTAGATATCACAATGAATCAGATGGCAGGATGTACCTTAACTCAACTGGATTCTGAATGACCAAGGTAAAATCTAACATGAACTGTGAACACAAGTACATTGGGTTGCTATAACTTTACCATAGAGAAGAGGGGGGGAACTATTGTTTATGTATATGTACTGGTTTAATTCATATTGATGAATATTTAAAAGTTGGTATAATTCATATTAATGAATATTTAAATGACATTCTAACTACAACCTATAATTAGAATAATATTGGGAATATCTATTAAGAGAAATGTTCAAACATTCATTAGACATACCAGACACAAAACATACAAAATGTAAAAATACAACAAATTTGAATAAAGGAAAAACAGTACAATGGAAAAAATTACACCCTTGATGGAGTTAACAATTTAATTAGACAAAGAAATAAGGGTAAATACTGCATAGCTACTGTAGATGACAGATGCATGTAGCACTCTTAGCAAACCCACATACAAGGTTCAAAAAGAGATGTAAAATAACATTCAAGTACCTGTCACATTACCTTTATGTCATCATAAAGAGACCTGGCACATTTTTACATCAATGCCACACAAAGTAGGTTACAATTGGTTTTCATGGCTGTTATACAATAATGGTTTGAAATATTTTGCTGCTACCCTGAGTAACAATAGTCAATATCCATTAGGCACACTCTCTTCAAGGGAAAATATTGACATGGCCAGTTATATTAATTTAGACTACCCTCTCTCCGAAGCCTGTTGTTTTGGTTTACATAAACATGTACCATCTTGAGAAGATTAAAATAATTAGAGTGGCGGCTGCTTCCAGCGTTGGGCCCTGTTGGTGGTTGGGGTCCCCGTGTTTGGTGGGGGCAGGCGATGGTGGCGGAGGGGCCTGTTGGGGTGGGGGGTGCTTTGGTTGGGCTCGGGACCTCCCTGAGTCCTGGGGGGGTCGGTAGCGTTCACCTGGTTGGGTCCCCTGCTGGATGGGCTCGCTGGCTTGCCCCCCTCTTGTGGGTGGGTGTTACCCTTCTTCAATGTGCCAGCTCAGCAACTCCGTACATCAGTTGACTAACATGCATGTGATATGGTGTTCATTCACTAATAAGTTCGATAGACACGCTACAGGCTTTAATTGCTAGTGCTGGAACCACTAATAACAACACAGGTTATACTATCAACAACACTCTGAAATGCCATCAGCCTGCTTCTCTGGGCCTAAGATAATCTGAGATGGACTGACCCAAAATGGAAAAAGTGTCCTGTAGTCTGACGAGTCCACATTTCAAATAGTTTCGGAAATCTTGGACGTCGTGTCCTCCAGGTCAAAGAGGAAAATTATCATCCTGATTGTTATCGTCGCAACGTACAAAAGCCAGTATCTGTGATGATATGGGGGTGTGTCAATAGTCCAGACCTGTCTCCCACTGAAAATTTGTGGCGATTATAAAGCGCAAAATATGACAATACAACTCAAGTTGTACATTAAATAAGAATGGGAAAGAATTCCACCTATAAAGCTTCAACAATTACCGGAATTTCTCGTGTATAATGCACACCCATGTATAATACGCACCCCCAAAGTTGACCTCAAAATTCTGGAAAACCCTTCTACCTATGTATAATGCATTTTTACAATGCATGATTTTGCTTCTACCCATATGATCAAAACATGAGATATTATCTGTATTTTGTTAGTTTTTCATTAGAATTATTCTGAAGTTAAGCACTTTATTTGAACGGATAATACTTTCTTTTTATTTACGTGTTCTTATTTTGAAATTCACAGCCCTACTTTTATTTAATAAATGAGAAAACACACTTGTGCTCATATGTTTGATTACCCAGGCAGAGAGAGGGGAACACGAGTCACAAAGCGCCCCCCCCCCAAAAAAAAGGAACTGCATGGCACATATTATGACAGATTCCATACGTTGTGTGGGGCATGCCTCCAAGTTGGAGCATAAATAGTTGAGTCTTCAACACAAACACTGGCTAGTGCGTCCTAACTAAAGATGATGAAGCCTGCTCGGATGAGAGGTGAAACATCTTCTCAGTCAAACAGAACTGTCCAGATGCGATCTATTCAATGCCCTGAGAATAAAATGACCTGGATGAATGAGAATAGTCACAGGTTTGTTATTAATACTTGTTTTCATGCTTGCTTTTGGTTGTCTTGCCTTTGAAGGAATATGAGGTTGAAATGTATTCAAATATTTGTCTTTGTTTTTATAGTTTATATAGATAGGCGACTACATTTTTTTCATTAAAATTTCTATGACAATTTTTCATGTTTCATGGAAATAACCTCACATTTTTCTCTCTTTTGAAATGTGAGATACGAACCTGGGATTTCACTGGTTTCTGGGATAGAAGGTTTTGTCTGTGATGTTGCTGAGGAAATTTACATTACCTTCATTTTTATGAGTTTTATCAATATACACCTGATGGTATATCTTCCAAACTTGAGTATATTTGTTAATCTATTTATTGCCAAACCAGTAAAATTTGCAGACAAATAAAGGTTGAGACACCCCTTGTAGTTAGCTCAGTGGAAAACCAAATGTCACTTTTCTGTTGAGAAGCAAGAAAAAAAATTTTTGGCAACATTTTGTAGACAACACATGACTGTTATTAGAAACATTTAGCAACATACCTGCATCTCTTTCTGTTGTATGTACTGTAGGTTTAATATTATTTAATATGCTGAATGAAAACATTTTACACAGTTTTGAACTCTCTATGTTACAATAGGAACCAAGGTAACACTACATGTTTCCACAAAGCTCACAATTGCATTAAATAATGTTATGGGTTAAGGTCTGGTGATTGACTTGGGCAGCCTAAGACCTTCCACTTTTTGCCCTGATGAAGTCCTTTGTGTTGGTATTGTGTTTTGGTCATTGTCTTGTTTCATGATGAAGCTTCTCCTGATTAGTTGAGATAAAAACATTTTTTAAATTGTTTTTTGTAGACTTCATAATTCATTCTGCTGCCACCATATTATTTAGAAGCTGTCAATTTAACATGACATAACCAACTAGTGGAGTATGTTTTTCAGTCAAAGGATTGTCTTCCGGCGGCACGGTGACGAGGTTAGAGCTTCTGGCTCACAGTTCTGAGTACTGGGATTCAATCCCCGGCCCCGCCTGTGTGGAGTTTGCATGTTTTCCCCATGCCTGCGTGGGTTTTTTCTGGCCACTCCGGTTTCCTCCCACATCCCAAAAACATGCATGGTAGGTTAATTGAAGACTCTAAATTACCCATAGGTGTGAATGTGAGTGCGAATGGTTGTTTGTTTATATGTACCCTACGATTGGCTGGCAACACGTTCAGGTTGTACCCCCCCCCCCCTCCTGGCCGATGATAGCTGGGATATGCTCCAGCGTTCCCGCGACCCTTTTGAGGATAAGCGGCTCAAATAATGGATGGATGGATTTTATTCCAACCAGCCAACCATATTTTACCGCTTTACATGTGGTAATGTGGTCCAGCCTTGGATCCTTGATGTGATCTTTTGTCACCACCAAGTGGACAGTCATGACGAATGAAACTGACAATTTTGGAATTTCTCAAAGTATGTTTATCGATTTAATGGTGATTGTCGTCCTTTCTGAAATGCATAAAATATGATTTTGTGAAATGTATTTCTTATGTATTTATTTAATTTACTTTATATGATTTTGTGAATTTTAAGAAATTGTGCAATTGGATGATCCATCTTATGAAAGAATGAATTATATAGATGGGTGTTCATATAGAGTTGATCATCACTGAAGCTCTCCATTCATCCATTTTCTATAATAATGAAAAACGTTTTTCATTTCAGTCATCAGCCAACTCCTCACATGCACACGCCATGAAACTAAAGTAAATAGAAAGCTAAATACAAGGAGAGGCAGAATGACTTGAATGTTGACTCCTTGCGTATTTTCTCCAGGTAGCCTACTCTAGCCATGCTCCCCACATTCCAAAAACAATTAATTATTAATTATGGACTCGAACTTGTCTATGCGTGAATGATAAACTCAGTGTAAATCATTGATTAGTGGCTAATTTAGCCCCTTAATTTTGAAATGCATATATGAAACAAATCAGAGTTGGTTCAGAGATACAGTAATAGTATAATCATCTTCGGAAAGTGCAAAATATAACAAATTGTGAGACATTTCAGAAAACAAATTAATTCAATTTGAAACAAATGTACATTTCAGAAAAAAGATGAAAAAAACAAATTAACAAACGCTGAAAAACTTTTACATTTCAGAAAACAAAAACTGAAACAAAGTTACATTTCAGAAAACAAATGAACAAAAAACAAAATACTTTTACATTTCACAAAATAAATTAACAAAACACGGGCCAAATTTACATTTCAGACAACAAATAAAAACTAAAAAAAACACACTCTTACATTTCAAATGAACAAAAATAAAAGAAATTCACAAAAGCCGAAAGAAATTACAAGTGACACAAACCGGAAAGGGAACGTACCATATCACAGGTTGACATCGGATTCCGATGCATTTTCCTGGCAAGACACGCCCTGCTCCAATAATAATAATAATAATAATAATGATTGGCTGCTGTATCCCGGTAAAACACCCTGCTGCTTCCAGACGGTAAAAGATGTATGTGACTTATTAAGTGTGGCGGCCTTAATATAAATTCCATTAACCCTAAAGCCTGCCGAAACTGCACAACATGGTCAAACCCGACTTGACCAGACCATCGCATAAAAATAAGCTTTGCCGACGCACCCCGTCACATTGAGGTATTGTATACAGTATTGTATATGCCCCGAACAAAGAGCCTGTATTAGCTGGTCACAAACTTTGCTTTTTCATCCACAGGCACATTATAAATTATGAAAATACGTAGTTTAGTATTGATGTAAAACAACATTTGATGCTTTACGTACTGTTTATAATATATGGCTTGAGCCGACCCCTCCTGGAAGCATCACCTTAACGTGGTGGAGAGGTTTGTGTGTCCCAATGATCCTAGGAGCTAAGTTGTCTGGGGCTTTATGCCCCTGGCAGGGTCACCCATGACAAACAGGTCCTAGGTGAGGGACAAGAGAAAGCATGGCTCAAAGACCCCTTATGATGACGACAACTATGGACTCAGTTTTCCCTTGCCCGGACGCGGGTCACCGGGCCCCCCTCTGGATCCAGGCCTTGAGGTGGGGCTCGAACGCGAGCGCCTGGTGGCCGGGCCTGCACCCATGGGGCCCGGCCGGGCACAGCCCGAAAGGGTAACGTGGATCCCCTTCCCATGGGCTCACCACCTGTGGGTGGGGCCGTAGGGGTCGGGTGCAGTGCGAGCTGGGCGTTGGCCGAAGGCAGGGACCTTGGCAATCCGATCCCCGGCTACAGAAGCTGGCTCTAGGCACGTGGGATGTCACCTCTCTGGCAGGGAAGGAGCCCGAGCTGGTGTGTGAGGTCGAGAAGTTCCGACTAGACTCCATCGTTCTGCTGGGGGACTTCAATGCTCACGTGGGCAATGACAATGAGACCTGGAAGGGCATTATTAGGAGGAACGCTGTCAATTGATCACCACCTGGTGGTGAGTTGGCTCCGATGGTGGGGGAAGATGCCAGTCCGACGTGGCAGGCCCAAACGTATTGTGAGGGTCTGCTGGGAACGTCTGGCAGACTCCCCTGTCAGAAGGAGTTTCAACTCCCACCTCCAACGCTCATGTTCCGGGGGAGACGGAGGACATCGAGTCCGAGTGGACCATGTTCCACGTCTCGATTGCTGAGGCGGCCGACCGGAGCTGTGGCCGTAAGGTGGTCGGTGCCTGTTGTGGCGGCAATGCCCGAACCCGTTGGTGCCGTCAAGCTGAAGAAGGAGTCCTATCGGGCCTTTTTGGCCTGTGGGACTCCTGAGGCAGCTGATAGGTACCGGCTGCCCAAGCGGAGTGCAGCTTTGTTGGTCGCTGAAGCAAAAACTCGGGTATGGGAGGAGTTCGTTGAGGCCTTGGAGAAAGACTTACGGACGGCTTCGAGGAAATTCTGGTCCACCATCCGGCGTCTCAGGGGGGAGGAAGCAGTGCACCATCAACACTGTGTATAGTGGGGATGGGGCGCTGCTGACCTCGACTCGGGACGTTGTGAGTCTGTACTTCGAAGACCTCCTCAATTCCAGCGAAACGTCTTCCCATGAGGAAGCAGAGTCTGGGTTCTCTAAGGCGGGCTCTCCTATCTCTGGGGTTGAGGTCACAAGGTGGTTAAAAAGCTCCTCGGTGGCAAGGGCCCGGGGGTGGATGAGATTCGCCCGGAGTTCCTAAAGGCTCTGGATGTTGTGGGGCTGTCCTGGTTGACACACCTCTGCAACATCACATGAACATCGGGGACAGTGCCTCTAGATTGGCAGACTGGGGTCCAGACTGTTCCAACTCCATGGGGATCACACTCCTCAGCCTCCCTGGTAAGGTCTATTCAGGGGTGCTGGAGAGGAGGGTCCGTTCGGAAGTCGAATCTCAGATCGAGGAGAAACACTTTTCATCCTGGCCGTGGAACAGTGGACCAGCTCTACACTCTCGGCAGGGTCCTCGAGTGTGCATGGCCTGACTGGAGAATACTTTTGAAGATACTCAGTATACAGTACACAAGTATATACAGTAAATGGAAAAAGTCATTGAAATAGACACATTGCTCCATCTTGTGATCGGAACGGTGATCAGTTATCTTTTTTTTTTTAAACTCGCTGATCGATGATTGGCCCCAAAAATCCTGATCATGTAAAGCCTGCTATCAATACACAACATTTGAAAAAAACCCAAAAAATATATTTTCAGATGTGAAAGGGACTCCCAGTTCCCTTGTCTTAATTGTACGGCCTTTTACGCAACTGTATGCAGCACAATGTGCCAGCATTCTTGGTCTTTTGGTTTTCTTGCCGCCCACACACATGGCGCACGCTGACGAAATTGTTCTCCCTAATTTTGCATTGCAGGTGGCAAGGAGCTCAAAATGGGCTTATTTTATCTACCTATACATGCTTGTGCCTCACGCTGTTTTTAATCATGTGTGCTACCCAGGTACACACTAAGGGTGGATCTCATTTCTATATTTGCAACTTTCTAGGTCCGAGGTCCGAGCTCCTAGCTCCTGTGTTTACATGCTCGCTCCTCCCACCAGAAATTCCATCGAGGAGTGACGATATTGACAGAGGAGCGAGAGAGAAGGAGGTAGGAATTTGGGGGGGAAATAACACCATTGTTTTTCGATGACATCATTTCATGGAGACGTTTACTCAAGATGATGTTACGTCATTGACATGCTTCACAAATGAACCGTTTGTGTGGTAGGATAGTCAAATAACTAATAAGTCGAGTTGCCAGTTGAATGACTTGCGACCTGCTTGCCAAATACTTCAGAAAGACTTTGACTTGGTAGCCAAGAGACTTGACTTGACTTAGACTTGAACTAAATGACTTGACAAGTCATCTTGTTTAGGCAGCACAGTCTGCGTTGTGCACATGCCAGTGTGAATCGAATTTTCATACTAGTGAACGTGTTTATTGAAGTGTCACCATTAAAATGTCATTTGTTGTGTTGGATAAAGCTTTCTGCACTATGTTTTTAAGACCACAACAAATTAAACATAACATTTGGGGTTCTAAATAAATAAAGAAACCCAACTGAGTGATTTAATTAAAGTAGAGGACACAGGAGGAATGCAGATTTTGTTCACATTACTTTTTTTTTAAAGGATGGCAACATTTTTATGTCGTGTATTATTCCCATAATTATGCATCTCATCAATTCTCCTTTAGCCCATTAGGTACACATCTAATTATATTTGACCAACAAAAAAATAGTCTTGGCTTTTGCTTAATTGTGTTCTCTTAAGAACCGTAGGGGTTACAAGGCTGTCATCACTACATACACAGCAAAGTTTGTTCAGCAATAAGGTTCAGGTAAATTGAGTTTGAAATACAACTTTAAAACAATTCGTTGCAATATATTCAATCGATAATAATCTCAGTTGTTGTTCATTTTATTATTTCTCCAATATATGTGGTCACTGGAGCAAGATTGTATGACTTGACTTGCTTAAACCAAGTAATGACTTGACTCGACTTGACTTGCTTGATTTTTTTCACACAGTGACTCGGGACTTGCTTGAGACTTGAAGGTTATGACTTGAGACTTGCTTGTGACTTGCACATACAGGTATGTGACATACTCCCACCTCTGGTATTTAGTACAATTCTAACTCTTGCATTAGATGTTTGATTACATTAGATCCAAGTGCAACTGTTAAAACTTGGTTTAAATGCATGGAGTAATTCATCAGGGAGAAGAAACACATGGGAGTGCTTTACAAAATACAATGTCAGTGTTACCCTTAAGTTTGACCTACATAGAGATCTTCCTCAAGCAACGTCTCGAAGGATTTGTCTCCCTTGCCTCGTACAATCTAATTAAAACAGTTTGATATACCAATTGTAAAACTAGCATGGCCTTGAGCATCTTATGCTCTTAGTTGTATTTATTGGACAACAGCTAAGAGTAACTAAGAACAACTGTACAATATGCATATACAGTTTAAAAAGAAAACACTTTCTCTTTTGGCAAACGGTATATAGTGCAGCTGCGAAAAGGTTTTGAAAGTGAGCCAATGAGGTCTGTGTTGACCTGGTACCCATAAAGTTAATGTAAAAAATTAATCACCATTTCATACTTGTATTTAGTAAATCACCATCACGATCTAAATTTGTGGGGAATAAATGAATTCCTTTTGTTGTACACGCTTATGACTTAATATATTACAACTTCTTGCAAAATTTATGTTTTTAAAACTGCTGACGTTGCTCTTCAAACTACAGTATTGGTTAATTACACTGGTCAACAACAAATTTATTGTCAAAGATTTTTTTTAGCTGTTTTAGGACAATTTTGATGTGCTGAATCAAAATATAAATTAGTTTTGTTCAATAAGGTTAACCTTTTGAACTAAGGCCACGTTTTTGTTTGTATGTACAGGTATTTTCGCTTTAGAGGTTCAAATTAGGCGGCACGTTGGCCGACTGGTTAGAGCGTCAGCCTCACAGTTCTGAGAACCCGGGTTCAATCCCTGGTCCCGCCTGTGTGGAGTTTGCATGTTCTCCCTGTGCCTGCGTGGGTTTTCTCTGGGCACTCCGGTTTCCTCCCACATCCCGAAAACATGCATTGATTGGGGACTCTAAATTGCCCGTAGGTGTGACTCTGAGTGCGAATGGTTGCTTGTTTGTATGTGCCCTGCGATTGGCTGGCAACCAGTTCAGGGTGTACCCCGCCTCCTGCCCGATGACAGCTGGGATAGGCTCCAGCACGCCCGCGACCCTAGTGAGGAGACGCGGCTCAGAAAATGGATGGATGGAAGGTTCAAATTAACAGCGGTTGATGCCCTGAATTTTGAACAATGATGACATAACATTCAATTTAAAGGTACAGTACTTTTATCAATGTCTATTGTTCACTTTACAGCAAGCAAAGCTTGTAACATTTGACTAATAAACTGTTAACAACTTGGCATAAAAACCTGACCGGAACAAGAGAAACAGATGTAATTTTCGGATTCAGCGATGCAAAATTGCCCTAAATCATTTGAAAAAAACAGAAAATTAAAAAAAAAAGTAACCCAGTGTTATTTATGATGTAAAATGTGTGGGAGGATCCCAGAGAATTAAACTTTTTCAAAGACCCTTTGTTTTCACTGAGCTGATTTTCAGGCCAGGATGAAGAAAGGCGTTGATAAACATGCTTACCAGTGGGTGTGGCCAAGACCACCTTTAACTCTGAGGCTAACCCAGACAGAGAAAACCCCAACAAGGTAATCCAGTCTTAATCCTGAAATACACTAATCACCTGTCTCTAACGTAAACTGGATCTTTGGGATTCCACAGGCTTATGGAACGCCCAAGTCAGTAAAATGTCCATTTCTAGTCTGCACACTCCAGGAGGGAGTTCATACTAACAGCCTCAAGGACAATGTCCAGCTAAAATACAAACTATGGGGCAGGCACAGCAAACAGAGAACGCCGAAGAAATTGATGTCAAAGCGCTTCAGGATATGTATAAAAAATTTGTCACGGAGTGCCCGAGTGGACTACTCTTTCTTCATGAATTCAAGCGTTTCTTTGGTGTGGACCCAACCGGTGAAGCATCAGATTATGCAGAGAACATGTTTCGAGCTTTTGACAGTAATGGGGTGAGATATTTTAAATTTATATGGCATGGGCCATTTAATCTATACACCAAAAATACCAAATTAATGCAATGGATCTTAATCCACCTTCCCTTTCAGGACAATACAATAGATTTCCTCGAGTTTGTGGCAGCTCTGAACCTTGTTTTTCGAGGAGACATGGAGCATAAACTGCGCTGGTCATTCAAGGTGTATGACAAAGACAGCAACGGCTATGTGGACAGGGATGAACTTCGGTCAATCATCAATGTAAGTCTTTGTACACCTATTCTGTATTTCAATTTATTTGCTATTAGCGTCACTGCTAGCTTTACTGGAAGAAAGAAAATTATTGAATTATTGTAATGAAACCAATACATACACAATTATATATTCATTGATCCCTTTTCTGAACACTTTATTTTCTACTTTGATTTGAAATATAAAGATTTCAACTGTAAAATATTTTAAACAAATGTCATTACATATATTAAAGGATAGTATCCCCCTGATTTAACTCATTCACTGCCACTGATGGCTGAGGAAGTCTAATATCCATTTTAACTGGGAGGGCTGGCAGTGGCTCGAGCTAACCACGACCCTAAACAGGATAAGGGGTACAGAAAATAGAAGAATGGATAAAAGGTTACTCGTAAGACAAAAAAATATATACAAATTATAAAAATCTGTACATGTGGAATGGATATAATTCTATCACGAACAGTGCCGTGAAAATATTTTAAATGTTGATTGTATTTATCAAGGGGAGGGGTGGGGGGAATATTCAAAGCTGTAATGAAGTAATAACCCTCTAAACCTAATAATTGGTTGGCCCACCCTCAGCAGCAACAACTGAAATCAAGCATATTCTATAACTGGCAATGAGTCATTCACATTTCTGTGGAGATATTTCTGCGCACTCTACCTTACAGAATTTTTTAAATTCAACAACAATGGAGGGTTTTCTAGCATGAACAGCCTTTTATAAGGTCATGCCCCAGCATTTCAAAGGGATTCAAGTCCGGACTTTGACCAGGCGAACCCAAGACCTGCATTTTGGTGTGTTTTTCTTTTGGGGGGGGGGGGTTGTTGTCCTGTGGCAGAACCCAAGTTGGCTTCAGCTTGAGGTTACAAACTGATAGTGAACATTCTCCTTCAGGATTTTCTGGTAAAGAGCAGAATTCATGATTCCGTCAATAACAGCAAGTTGTCCAGGTCCTGAAGGAGGAGAGCAGCCTCAGACATCACACTACCACCACCACCATGTTTGACTGTTGGTATGGAATGAGACACATACATTTGAAAATGTTGTCTCTTTAGGCCATCGGGTAGCTATTGTGAATCCTTCAGATGTTTTTTTTTCCTAAAGTAAGGTAAGCCTTTATGTTCTTTTTGGTCAGCACTGGTTTTCGCCTTGGAACTCTGCCATGGATGCCATTTTTGTCCAATCTCTTCCATATTGTTGAGTCATAAGCACTGACCTTAATTGAGGCAAGGGAGGCCTGCAGTTCTTTAGATGTTGTCCTGGGTTACTTTGTGGATTAATCGTCACTGTGTTCTTGGGATAATTTTGGTAGGCTGGCCATTCCATTTGAGGATTATGGCTCTCACCATGGTTCGCTGGAATCCTAACGCTTTAGAAATTGCTATTTAACCTTACACAGACAGATAAATGTCAATTACATTATTTCTCATCTGTTGTTGAATTTCTTTGTACTGTGGCATTTTGTTGCAGCTTTTTGAGATCCTTTGGCCGAGTTCATTTTGTCAAACAGGTTCTATTTAAGTGATTTCATGATTGAACAGGTCAAGAGGTAATTAGGCTTGGGTGTGGTCAGTGAAAATGAACCAAATTATATGATTAGCCACAGTTAATTCATGATTTTAAAAGGGGAGGGCATTTGTTTTTCACACAGGGCCAGGTATCTTTGTATAGTTTTTTTCCCTTAAAATTAAAATCTATCCATCCATTTTTTGTACCGTGTATCCTCACTAGGGTCGCGGGCATGCTGAAGCCTATCTCAGCTTTCTTCGGGCAAGAGGTGGGGTCCACCCTGAATTGGTCACCAGCCAATCGCAGGGCACATACAAACAAAACATCCATTCGCACTCACATTCACACCTACGGGTAAGTTAGAGTCTTCAATTAACCTACCATGCATGCTTTTGAAATGTGGGAGGAAATCCGAGTACCCGGAGAAAACCCACACAGGCACAGGGAGAACATTAACAAACAAACTCCACGCAGGCGAGGCTGGATTTGAACACGGGTCCTTAGAACTGTGAGGCAGATGCGGTAACCAGTCGTGCACCGTGTCACCCTAATAAAATGTTATGTTTACTTTAGTGATCTTTGACTGATATTTAAATTTGTTTGATGATCTTAAAAATTAAAGTCGGGAAACTTGAAATTTGAAAAGGGGGCTAATACTTATTCACAGTACCAATTCTGATCATATGAAGGTAGAAAAGCGCTATCCAAGTCAAAGCCCATCTACCACATAGTGCCGAGGGAACAACACAAGTAACAACAAAGTATCAATAACAACACCAGTGATCATTTGGCTTTATTATGTATAAAGTTTCCTGTTGCTGAGGGGGGAGGGATCTGATTATCATAAAACATTAAAATGTTCAAAGTGCTTCTGTTTCTATTTCCAGTAAAGAATAACCTTAACATGATTTACAACGAGTTCTCTTTATTTCTATCCAGAGCATCTATCGTGTAAAAAAAGGCACAAAGACAGACACAAATGAGCCCCATTTTACAGTAGACGATGCTGTGGAACGAATAATGCAGGCTGTTGATAGTGATGGGGATGGTACGTGTTTATCATGATTCCTGTGCATTAAAGCACCTGCGGGCCTTAAAACAGAGTGTTAATAATTTGTTATTTTCATTTGTTCCGCAGGTTGCATTAATATGGAAGAGTTCATTAAAGGAGCACAGCAGGATCCATGGGTGCTCAATATGTTGAAATTGGACATAAATCCTGCGCTATGGGTTCTTGAGCAGAGGCGAAAGAGTACAACCTTCTGAAGATGGCCAAGTACTCTATGCATTTTAGGCCTTCACACCATTGAAAAGACATTTAATCATTGCCATAAGGGAAAGTGGACCAGTCGTGAAATTATAAAACGAATCAAGGCTGTAGCCATGCAGGCAAAATTTTAACTAAATTCCAGAGGTACAGTATAGAATTACCCCTTGAGGGATTATAATCCATCCCTAAATTTTCCATACCACTTATTATCCTCACTAGGGTTGCGGGTGTGCTGGAGCCTATCCCAGCTATTTTTGGTCAAGAGGCAGGGTACACCCTGGACTGGTCACCAGCCAATTGCAGGGCAAGATTATCATGACCATAATAAATAAAAATTCATTTAAATGATTATGGTACTATTACTATTACTACTATTACTGTTACTTGAGACTTTCCACCATTTACGTTTCTAATATGTTGCTTTTTTATATTTCATGTCTTCAATTGTTTAACCAACAAACCTCCAATGTGTCTTTAGGGAAAAAAATGTTAATTGAAAAAGTAAACACGCTGTAAAACACACAAGAACCAGGTGGCAGTTGATGGGTGCAATTAATTTACCTCTACCATATGTGTACTACATTACATAGCCAATTGCACCTTATCACTCAATGCTGGTTCTGCTGACCTCTGACCAAAATCAGGACCTCAGGACCTTTACAGCTGGCTAGAGCTGTGGATTTAACAGTTTTATATTAAGACGTTAAAAGTGTTGTCAATATAATTTGCAAGCAGTTCTGCGTTCACTGTTCAATCTGCAAACTTTTATAATCTCTAGAGTTAAAATCTCTGAATGAAAACAACCATCGAATAACTCAACTAACATTTCTACAT
The DNA here is from genome assembly GCF_024500275.1 of Phycodurus eques. Taxonomy (NCBI): domain Eukaryota; kingdom Metazoa; phylum Chordata; class Actinopteri; order Syngnathiformes; family Syngnathidae; genus Phycodurus; species Phycodurus eques. The sequence goes on along the minus strand of NC_084526.1, from coordinate 30,416,000 downwards.
ACTTAATACACTCGCTCACTCGCTCTCGTACAGTGCAAACACTTTTCTGCTTGCTCTGCTTGCTTCGCCTCTGTTTACGTTTTTCTTGATGATAACCTTGTATTTCTTCTTCAAAAGAAATTAGAAGTAGAGACTGCTGGATATTTTTAAACCTGTGGGACTGTACTTATTTTTGTAGATACAGTCAGTTGTAGCCATATTCCAATATTTTTTTATACCCCTTACCATTACATGAGTGTGGCCTGCTAATTAGCACAAGCCTGCTATTAGCAACAAGACCAGCAACAAGATGCCTCCCTTTTCCACTGAAGACTATCACAAACTGCTACAGAAGATGGCAGTCCTGGAAATGAAAATCCACTGTCTTGAAGTGTATGTAGATGTAAATGGACAGTCGGGGAATGAAACCACGCTACCGATGTCTTAAAATGGTAAGCACAGCCACTTTGCTCCACAAAGAGGAAGGATGTGGACTGTGGAAATGGTAATGATCATCCAGCAGTTCTCCCTGGAATTTACTGGGAGCAAAGCCTCAACATATGGAACAACATCTAAAAGGGAGGACAGAACACCAGCAGATTACCGAGGAATCCGGCTAGCCTGCGTTGCGTGCTTCTTCAACCCCGAGAGAGAGCGGCCGTGGACGGTCGAAGAAAAGAAAAGAAAAGAGGACGCAAGTCAATGCAAAACGTTGACATCAGACTTACAAATAGATTTGAGCCACTTTCACGAGACCCTGGCCAAGAATGCTCATCCCCCACCACCACTGAAAGCTATGAAACTAAATCATACAAGAATAAAATGGCATCCCAAACATAATAGTTGCTGATGGAGCTGTCAAGGATGTGAAACGTTTTTGCAGTGAGAACACCAAAGTACTTTTTACCAATGATATGGTGTCTGATATCTCTAAAAACAAATTCTGGAGATCACCATTGAGCACCCAACTGCGAAATCTGTCATTATACACTCAGCGGCCCTGGATGTTGTCAAGCAGCAATCAGAGGTACTGAAGCGAGAGTTCATTGATCTCCTAACAACGATGCAATGTTTAGATGCTGAGGTTTTCATAAGTGGACCGCTCACAATGGTAAGATATGGAGATGAACGTTTCAGTGGGCTCAGTCAATTAAATAAGTGGCTCAAAGAGGTATGTCCTGTGCGATCCCTGAGTTTCATTGACAATTTCTGTTTTGTTTTTGTTTTTGTTTTTTTAGGAACGCAGACATCTTTACAAGGCAAATGGTTTCTTTCTAAATACACAAGGGGTTAAGTTATTGGCTGCCAACCATTTTTATTGTGTACGTCATTCAGTTGCCTGAAAGGAAAACATTGGCCTTGTCTATGCGGCTGAAGGACAAAAAGTGCAGGAGTCTCCAGTTGTTCCCCAACTATCAGAGGAACAAGAGATAAGGCAACATGAGGTGCAGATGGAGTCACCAGTGTCCTCCAAACAATCATAATATACTGCTGAACAGGTTGGAAACATGGGTAGGACTAAATTGAACAGTCCTTAAATGGTTCCGATCCTACCTGGAGGAAAGGAATTATTTTGTAACCATTGGAAGTGTTCAATCTCCTCGAATGGCAATGACCTATGGGGTCCCCTCAAGGGTCAGTTCTTGGACCCTCCTATTCAGCCTGTATATGCTACCCTTGGGTCAAATTCTTAAGAACTTTAATATTGACTATCATAGCTATGCAGATGACACGCAGTTATATCTAGCAGTGCAGTGTCGCTAGTTAACTACAGTTCAATTGAGGTTTTGTGTCACTGTCTAAAACAGTTAAATAAATGGATGAGCCAAAATGTTCTTTAATTTAAACCACAACAAAACTGAGATAATAGTTTTTGGCAATAAAGAAAAGAGGATTGCTTTTTGTAAATACATGGAGTCACTCTAAAAAAACAAAGCCCAAATTCTGACCTGACCTTCAACAATTATATCAAATCAATGACTGAAACTGCCTTCTATCATCTGAAGAACATATCCAGAGTGTATGCTTGCATGTGCCAAGCAGACCAGAAGAAGCTCATCCATGCTTTTATGTCAAGTAGACTTGACTATTGTAATGGTCTTCTGACTGGACTCCCCCAAAAGAGCATTAAACAGATGCAGCTTTATACGCTGTTTTAATTGTACTTTTAGATTTCTCTTTGTTTTAAATGTTTATAAGATGATTGTTGTTGTTGTTGTTTTCAAATGCTTTTAATCATGTAAATCACATTGAGTTACGTCGTGTATGAAATGCGCTATATCAATCCATTTGCTTTGCTTTATGTTGTCTGGTTCAACTTATGTTTACCAAGTCAACATTCAGCTGCAAATCCTGTTGCAATTTCAACATTCAACATTCATTTTTTCCAAACCCGGGGTGCATTCCGTGAGGAAAGTCTGAGATATTTCACTACCCCCGAGTTGACTTTCAAAGATGGCTGCCCCAAGTGATAAACAGTAAGTAGAAGCTCCTGTAATAACGCGTTCCTTATCTCTTCTGAATAGGTTTTGTCAGGGGTGTGGACTCAAGTCACATGACTTGGATTTCGAGTCAGGCTCAAGTCGTGAATTCGATGCCTTTAGACTCGACAATGTTACTAGACTTGCAACTTGACTTGGACTTGAACAGTGATGACTCGTGACTTCACTTGGACTTGAACCCACTGACCTTAAAAGACTTGCTACTTTGACCAAAGCACTGAGAAACCAAAAACCAAACTTCTCTTTCGATGTCTATTTGCTTCACTTATTGTTATACTACAAGAAAATGTATAAAGTGACATAATGGTGCGGATTTTTCAGATTATTTATTAGGTAAAAAACAATTGTGTGTGTGTGTGTGTGTGTGTGTGTGTATATATATATATATATATATATATATATATATATATATATATATATATATAATGTTTCATTGAATCGGTGTACTGTATATAAGGCTTTAGAAACTTCCTACATGTCACTCAGATTTTTATCCTTTCACAAAGTATTTGTTTAAAATCAATGTAAATGTGGTCACTCAAAGTTCAGTATGGGATAAAGCATATGGATTACAGGCTTAAACTAAAAATGTCATGTGATATCCCTATACTTGGCCGCATTCATCTTTCCTTCGATTGCAACCAGTCGTCCTCTCCTTTCATCTGAAAAACACCCCACAGCATGATGCTGCCACCACCATGCTTCACTGTTGGGATTGTGTTGGACAGGTGATGAGCAGTGCCTGGTTTTCTCCACACATATCGCTTAGAATTAAGGCCAAAAAGTTCTATCTTGGTCTCATTAGACCAGAGAATCCTTCAGGTGTTTTTTAGCAAATTCCATGTGGGCTTTCATGTGTCTTGCACTGAGGAGAGTCTTCCGTCGGGCTATTCTGCCATAAAGCCCCAACTGGTGGAGGGCTGCAGTGATGGTTGACTTTCTAGAACTTTCTCCCCTCTCCCGACTGCATCTCTGGAGCTCATCCACAGTAATCTTTGGGTTCTTCTTTACCTCTCTCACCAAGGCTCTTCTCCCCCGATTACTCAGTTTGACCGGACGGCCAGCTCTAGGAAGTGTTCTGGTCATCCCAAACGTCTTCCATTTAAGGATTATGGAGGCTCTTAGGAACCTTAAGTGCAGCAGAATTGTTTTTGTAACCATGGCCAGATATGTGCCTTGCCACAATTCGGTCTCTGAGCTCTTCAGGCAGTTCCTTTGACCTCATGATTCTCCTTTGCTCTGACATGCACTGTGAGCTGTAAGGTCTTATATAGACAGGTGTCTGGCTTTTCTAATCAAGTCCAATCAGTATAATCAAACACAGCTGGACTCCAATGAAGGTGTAGAACCATCTCAAGGATGATCAGAAGAAATGGACAGTACCCGAGTTAAATATGTGAGTGTCACAGCAAAGGGTCTGAATACTTATGGCTGTGTGATATTTCAGTTTTCCTTTTTTCATAAATCTAAAAAATTTCAACAATTTCGTTTTTTTCTGTCAATATGGGGTGCAGTGTGTACATTAATCGGGGGAGAACTTAAATGATTTTAGCAAATGGCTGCAATATAACAAAGTGAGAATTTTAAAGGGGTCTGAATACTTTCCGTACCCATTGTAGGTTTTAGTTGTTCATAATAGCGGCACAGTGACCGACTGGTTAACACATCTGCCTCACAAATCCCGGCCCCGCCTGTGTGGAGTTTGCATGTTCTCCCCGTGTCAGCGTGGGGTTTCTCTGGGCACTCCGGTTTCATCCCAAAAATGTGTGTGGTAGGTTGATTGAAGATAATTTTTTGACCTAATAAATAATCAGAAAAATCCGCAGCATTGTGTCACTTTATACGTGTTCCTGTAGTATAACAAACAGTGAAGTAAGTGCACCCCATGGGGTATGGTGGTCACGTGAGTTTGAACCTCAGGCAGGACACTTTTTTTTTTTAATTATTAGTTACATTTGTTTATCAAGAACTATATTTTCCACCGTTTCTTATTTTATTCAAAAGGAAGGTGTTTATTGTGTTCCAAGAAAGTAGGCTACAATAAAACCTAACTGGAAGAGGAAAAATTACTGTACCCCTATATATATAGTCTTGCTCTTGAACTATTCACTTAAAACAAAAATGGTGATAAACTGTTATTTCTAAATAAGCACTTTCAAAGTCCTCTGCCCGCTTAAGCTGTTGTTGTTGTTTTTTTTTTGTCCTGTTCGGCTGTTAGGTCAAGCAGAATGGAAAATCTGTATCCCTTTTATGCCAGAACAGTTGTACTGCGTCACAGTGGAGTTTTTAAGCTTCTGCTGTGGTTTCTTAGTATTGTAATTGAGGTTTATTGAGAATCAGACTTGATCACTCGAACAGAACAAAGTTTCTAGAAGGGATAAAGAAACAAGGACAAAAGACAAAACAATAATTGTAAACAGGATGAGCAAAGTAAATCGTTACATTATCTACAACAATGAAACATTAAAGTGTGTTGCATGGGGCTGTAGTGCTCCACCCTGTGAGGGAGGGACAGGACAAGATAGAACAGGACAAAGACTGGAGAAGAAGCATGCAGGACAAGGGTTGTGAACCCAGCTGTACAACTGAAGTGTGGTGGGATTAATTATGTAAATTCTAAAAGTCTACACGACGAGAGTATAAGTGAGGGGATACACAAGCGATTTGCATATTCATGAGTTATTTTTCGCAGTAAGTGCGTGACCCCACACCCAGTGAAAGAGTCCCAGGGGTGTGTGCCTGCGGATACATGCAAGTGAATTGACACCGTTTTACATGCACAAAGACTGACAGAAGTGTCCTGTAATTGCTGTGGCCGCACCGTGGCGGTTGAGCACCCCACCCAATCAATCGAGGGGCGGGATCAGGCCCAGGGGTCCACCCGAGACCAACCCGGCGGACGGGACACGTCCCACACCGAGGGACACAGGGCGGTCCGCCGGCCCCACCGAGGCGCCCCGGCAACTGGTCACCCAGTGGGGGCCATAGGGACCCACAGATGTGCTGAAACCCAATCCGACACCCACACACTCCCGATCCCATACCAGTCCCCCAGGAACCCTTTGATATGTGTACGTGCCCAGATGTTATTATTGCAAAAAATATATACAGTGAGTGTCTCCTAAGTGAGTGTTTAAGAGGCATGGATTCTGCAGATTGGGCCCATTAGGCCGAACAACCGCTGACGAAGAGGGCCACCCCACCCAGACCCACAGCACTGACCCTGCCCCCCCTCGCCCCTCCTCCCCACACACATTCCCGCCAGCACACACTACCCACCCCTGAGTGTGGGAGGTGGACCCCCCCCCCCCAAAACCAGGCTGGGAAAAGAACCCCACAGCAGGCCCGACAGCCCGCAGGGGACCGACAGGCTCCCCCACAGGAAGAGGAAGAGGCGACCGCAGCGGGACACAAGGAACGGAGAGAAGAGGAGGAACCAGGCCCGAGGAACGACAGCGGGGCCCCACTGCCCCCAGCAGCAGCCAGAGCGGGGGACCCAGGCAGGTGCCACCCGGCACCGCCCCAGCACCCACGGAACATGGGTGAGTCACCATCACACCACCATTACTCCCCAGGAGGTCGCCCAGTGGTCCCCCCCTCCCATTTGTCCAATATCAAATGGCACCCTACTCAGGCAAAGGAATCAAGAGTCTAGATTTAGCATGTTGAGGAAAGGTGGCCAGCTATCTACAAACATGTGTAATAGATTTTTTTCATTCTGCTGCTATTTTTCCGAGCGCAATATATTCTATAATGCGATTTAGCCACAGATTGATGTTAATAGCGTCACTGATGGTGTAGTGGTGCACTCGCCTGACTTTGGTGCAGGTAGCGTGGGTTCAGTTCCCACTCAGTGACGGTGTGAATGTGAGTGTGAATGGTTGTCCTTGTCTATATGTGCCCTGCGACTGACTGGCGACCAGTTCAGAGTGTAGTCCACCTTTTGCCCGAAGTCAGCTGGGATAGGCTCCAGCGTCCCGCGACCCTAACCATGATAAGCGGTGTTGAAAATGGATGGATGGATGGATGATGTTAGTAGCTTGTCTGTTTTTCCAGTTTAATAGAATTGTTTTCTTAGCGGTAGCTAACGCGACAAGTAATGATTGTGAATATTTATTAGGGATGTCAATTATTCTTAAGTTGCCAAGTATGCACAATCTTGGGGAAAGTGGAATTCTGCACTTCAAAATATATGATAGTTTTTGTATAACCAAAGACCAAAAGCATTGAATTAGTGTACATTGCATACATTGCATGTATTGAGTAAAGTGTGCTCTATGGAGCACTTTATATTGTATAAGCTGTAGATTTGTGTTTTTTGTCATTCTAAACGTATTGTTACAAATCTGTATCCAGTAGCTACGGTCAGCAGACATGGAGAGGTCTTCCTCCCATTTGTTGATTGGTAAGTGCATTGATTTAGTACATTCATCCATCCATTTTCTGAGCCGCTTATCCTCACTAGATAGCTGGGATAGTGCTAGAGCCTATCCCAGCTATCTTCGGGCAGGAGGTCGCCAGACAATCGCAGGGCACATAGAAATAAACAACCATTCGCACTCACATTCACACCTACGGGCAATTTAAAGTCTTCAATCAACCTACCACGCATGTTTTTGGGATGTGGGAGAAAACCGGAGTGCCCGGAGAAAACCCACGCAGGCACGGGGAGAACATGCAAACTCCACACAGGCGGGGACGGGGATTGAACCCCGGTACTCAGAACTGTGAGGCAGACGCTCTAACCAGTCGTCCACCATGCCGCTTGATTTAGTACATGAAATTAATTTATAAACTTTTGAAATATTTCTTTTACTTTGCGGGAGAAGCTTCATTATTTGGTTGAACTACTCCGGCAGTTCGAGTTCGTGTTGTTGTTTTTAATATCTGGGGTGTGTCTCAAGTGATGGAAGTCTTGATATATATATTTTTGCTTGTTTATATATCAGTCCTCTAAAAGTGTGAAGCTGTTGCAGTTCGAATGTTGTTCTATTGGGCTGATTCAGTTCAAAATCTAGATATTTTTATGCAAAAGCGCACCACCACTTTAAGTTGGACATTCTTTTTTTTTTTTGTATTATGTCAGCGGTATGGAAAATGGACGGATAGATGGATGTCTTGTTTTTATTGTGGCTATTGTGTCGACCACTGTAATTTACTACAGGAACTATAAATATTGTGGAGGGAAAAAACATAAAAATATTGTGCTTTATCAAGCCCCCACAGTTTTGTCAAATAATAAATCCATCCATCCATCCATTTTCCATACCACTTATCCTCACTAGGGTCGCGGGCGAGCTGGAGCCTATCCCAGCTGACTCTGGGCAAGAGGTACACCCTGAACTGGTCACCAGCCAATCGCAGGGCACATAGAAACAAACAACCATTTGCTCTCACACCAATTTAGAGTCTTCAATTAACCTACCATGAATGTTTTGGGGATGTGGGAGTACCTGGAGAAAACCCACGCAGGCAGAGGGAGAACATTCAAACTCCACACAGGCGAAGCCAGATTTTATCCCGGGTCCTCAGAACTGTGAGGCAGATGTGCTAAACAGTCGTACACCATGCCGCTCAAAAAATATGTATACAGGGCAGTACGTGAGCAGGCACAATACGTGAGCATGCTATGACAATGCGAGAGATTGCGTTATTTCTGAAGACGAAAGACTTGGCGGCGTCCCTTCCTTAGACTTGGAAAAGCAGCTATTACAAGACAAAATTTATCTTTTCACGTCTTTGTTTCTTTTTCAACGGCAGTTGGTCTCTTCGTTCTTTTCTCTTTTCCTTCGCCAGCTTCGTTAGCAGCAGTAACTCGTAACCGCAGCTACGTCAACTCGTCTGTCATGGATGATCTGAGCCCTCGCCTCGAACTGCCGCTGAAGCTGATTCTTCCACTTCAACTGAGGATTTACTTGATTCGACAGAGACACAGATGAGTGTCCTCCTCTCAATCGACAAGAAATTTTCAACTACACTTGACTTGCTTCGCCAAGAGATCGCCGAACTCAGAAATAGTTTGGAATTCACACAACAGGTCAATGAGCTGAGATTAGATAATACTGTATTTGATCAAACATGATGTCACCGTCAGCAGAACTACAAACTCTTAGACAGGAATATAAACTCATGAAAGAAACTACACTGGGCATTCATTCAATCACAAAGAATCCGCGACAATCTAATTTCTCCGGCATTACAGAAAATTCTCCTGAAAACCCCGTGGTGCAGATTAAAAAGTTCATGATGTCCGCGTTCAAGATACAGCAAGATACAGTCGAGAAGATTACCTTTCACCGTGTCCACCGATTGGGAGGCCCTCGTCCAGGAAACCGACCACTATCATTGCAAAGTTTGAACACTTTCACCAAAAAGTGTTTGTAAAATCAAAAGGTCGGGAGCTCAAAGGGACTTCGTTTGGAATTAACGTTCAGTTCCCCAAGGAAATCAACGAGAGGCGTAAAATCTTGTACCCGTTGATGAAAAATTACTGTGAGAAAGGCAAATGAGCGTGCTAGTTATCGACAAGCTATATGTCGACGGCCAACTGTTTTGTGATGCCAACGGGACCCCCTGGCTCTTCTCGATAAGTACTACTTTTGATCTGTTGTCGTTATGAATTGTCAAAAGTGCATTGTATTTTTTTTCATTCTTTCCACTTTTGCTGAGACAAATAAAGCAAAAAAAACAATCACGAATGCCACCAGGATAAAATCTCACTCCTATCTGTTTGCTTTTCTGCTCTGCTTGTTTCCACACACACTAAACACACAAGTCGCTCAAAACACTTCTTCCAAACTACAAACAACCACCAAACACCATATTATCCCCTTGTCACTGTTTTTTTCTATGTTCAGTGTTTGTTCGTTACCCTTCTATGTAACCTGGCTTTTCTGTACTTAAATATAGCATCTCTATCACCCTCTCTAAATAACATTTGTCAACATAATACCAAAAAATCTTCCGAAAACTATAAAAAAACCATCAACAAAGAATGCATAGTACCAAATCTATTTAAAATTATGACACACGCAACCATTATATGTCACACTTTTTTTGTGACATGGAATGTCAATGCCATTTGATCACAGGCAAAGAGAATGAAGATTATGGATTATATCACTAAATTTAAAACAGACCTCCTCCTGTTACAAGAAACGCACCTTACTGAGTCAGAAGAAAAATGCCTCATTGACTCTAATTTCACTCAGGCTATCTTGGCCTTTTATAACTGTAGACAAAGAGTAGTCTCAATATTAGTCCATAAAAGACTACTTTTTACAATGAATAGTACAGCAGCAGATCCAGAAGGCCGATACATAATTATACAGGCTGCAATATTTAACAAGCTTTACACAATTGTCAATGTATACACTCCTAATAAAGATGATCCAGTCTTTTTTCACATGGTCTTTTCATACTTGTTAAACTTGTCAGCCAGTTCTACAATTATCATGGGAGGTGATTTTAACCTTACGCTAAATCCCTTAATAGATTGTGCAAATCTCAAAAATAGCAATCAGCCACAATGCCCCAATATACTAGAGCAGTATATGGATGACTTTGGTCTTGTTGACATGAAGGCTGAAAAATTGTACAAAAAGAGTATACACATTTTTCTCGTTAGTTCCCCGCTCTTTCTCAAGAATAGATTTGTTTCTTTCAAACAATTCAGCAGCTCAAAAAATTACCCCCAAAATACATCCAATCATCATCAGCGACCATGCACCAATTTCTCTCAATCTAAAAGTTGAGTCAAGTTTTGGACCCCTACCAACATAGCGCTTCACCACGTCCCTATTGAAGGACCCGGATTTTGATTATTTCGTGAGGAAGGAATTTTTTTAATTCAACAACTGCCCAACCGTATCCCCATCTTTGCAGTGGGAAACCAGAAAAGCTGTGTTAAGAGGTCGAATCATATCATGCTCTTCATATAAGAAAAAACAAGAACAAAAATTGGAAAATGGAATTGTAGAAAAAATTAAACACCTCACAGAAGAATATGCAATTAATACAGATACGCTTAGAAACCAACTTCAAAATGCAAAACATAAATTAGATGTTATCTTATCAAAAAGAACAGATTTTGTACAACAACAGTTAAGATACACTAACTTTGAATACAATAATAAATCAAGAAAATTCCTTGCGAACCAACTTCTGTATGTTATTGTGAATAGGTGTATGTTGTAAGAAAGAAACATAATACACATTTGTAATTTCTAAAAATTCTATATCCATTTTTTAATTTCATCCACAACAAATGAGGCTGACATTGTTGTTATCACTATTTAGTTTAACATTAAATCATGAATGTATTTACATATTCTTATTGATCTTTAATACTGTAATGAAATATGTGTGTTTATTGTAGTGTGTTGTTGTTGGGGGCGTTGTGAGAGCAAGAAGTGTCCTGTTGTGTGTGTGTGTATATATATATATATATATATATATATATATATATATATATATTTATTTATATATGATCTATATATGATATATATGATATATGATCACATGCAGAGGAAAATTTTGATTTTCACATTCAACTGGGAGGAGGCCCCAGGGATTACTAAAGACACGCTGGAGAGACTATGTCTCCTCCCAGCTGGCCTGGGAACACCTCAGGATATTCCCGGAAGAGCTGGACAGAGTGGCTTTCTTGCTGGAGCTTGCCCCTGTGACCCGACCCCAGATAAGTGGAAGAAAATGGATGGACAGTCCATATGTGGTTTATGTGTACACTTTGGACTTTCACAAAAATATGGCATTTATTACTGAGAAATTACAGCAATTTACCAGCAGTCCGTGGTGCTCGAATGTATTTTGGCAAAGTGACTTTATTGAAAATACAAGTTTAAATACTCCAATGGAAAGTAGTCAATGACTGTGTGAAGTCTGGAGCCGATGGATACCATATACCAAATTCTGAATTTCCTCCCTTGAGATGCTTTGTTGGTCTTTCGCTGTAGCAACTGTGATTTGCTGCTTTTTTCTCTGCAGTAAGTACACTTTTGGGATGAACTCAAGGTGGCTGAATATTCTTGATGATTGTGGATGTTTTCTTTATAGAGGAGACAAACTCAAAATAATAAAATCTCTGCTATAGTTCAAAGACTCCTGAACCTAACGATCTTCAATAAAGGCGCGTTGCTGTCTCGGTCTGTGATTACAGCTTTTTTAACAGATATTTTGTTACTGAGACGCAACAGTAACTTGGCCTAAAAAATATAATTCAGTCTGGAGGATGCGGAAATCAGCGTCAACCCATGACTGTTGTCCATGTATATTTGCCATGTTGTGAGTCAGTTGAGTATAATTTTTGTATTGGCACGATAAATCTTCCAGGACCACACCTTGTTACTCTTTGGCACAACTTTATATATATAATAAATAGGGAGGGTTTAAGTCAGGAAGGGCAGCTGTCTTTAAAACCTATAACTAAACTTACATGGAATTAGGCCTCGAACAAATGGAGTACGTAAGAATAAGAGGACTTAAAATGTATTTATTGTCATTGTAACAGTTATAATGAAATTTAAGGAAAGAAATTGACAAAAGGAGTCCCCCTACTAGTAACAGTTGGAGAAGGCTTAGCCACAATAGCTACCCCAAAATGGGAAAACTACGAAAAAGAAGGCACTGTATTTTGTAGTGTCGGCAAAGTTGAGAGGGAGTTGTGGCGTCAGCAAGGATGAAAGAGAAAAGGAACAATTCAGATGAAAGAGCAAAGGAACATTTTAAGGTGTAGCTTGCTCCAGTCTGAGAGCCAGTGTTGTAGTTGTAACCGAGAGCAGCTGTTGTATGAATGTGCTTCACTGTATTTTGAAAGGCATCAACGACTCTGTCATCCTTGACCACATCCAAGGGCATTACAATATGTCAAATACTGTATTCAGTCTGCATTTGTTGTTGAAAAGACAAAAGAATTACACGAAAGTGGCCCATTGTTATATTTATTATGGATTAAAACAGTCTACATGAGGCAGGGACTTCATCAGAAAATTAGGCTTTGTTCTTTATTTTTTATTATCGTTTTATTGAGGTTATTTGCAATATTGAAAATTTTACTGGGAATAAAGATGTATCACATAAATTGCACTGTCGTTTTGACTTAGATTTAAACACTTTCCCTCCGATAAAATAGCGCTCTCGAATTAAAAAAAAACAAAAACAGGCTTTTCAACAAGAACGCTTTGGTTCAGTGGATTGAATTGAACTGGTTTGTAAGCAACCCTCAGTTGGAGCAGATGGCAGTTGTTGCCCCTTGCAGTTCTCATCATGATGAGCTCTAACTTCTCTCTTGCTCTCTCTCTCTCTCTTGCTTCCTCCCTTTCCTTCCCTCTCTCTTAATTCTGCTGAATCTGCACATTCCAATCGAGAAAGCTGGCCCTTACTCGGCATAGAACGCGGGTCCCAGTTTTGTTTGGAATTACAATTGTGTGTGCTTGTAACAGTATTTGAACTCTCAACATAGGGAAACAGTACATATACATATAAAATCTGCCTCACACTTCTGGGGACCAGGGTTAAAATCCCGGCCCCACCTGTGTGGAGTTTGCATGTTCTCCCCGTGCCTGTGTGGGTTTTCCTCCCACATCCCAAAAACATGCGTGGTAGGTTGATTGAAGACTCTAAATTGCCCGTAGGTGTGAATGTGAGTGCAAATGATTGTTTGTTTTTATGTGCTCTGCAATTGGCTGGCGACCGGTTTAGGGATGTACCCCGCCTCCCGCCCGAAGATAGCTGGGACCCTAGTGAGGATAAGCGGATCAGCGGATTATCAAACAGAGAAGATTCAAGAACCTAGCAGAGATCCAGAAAGAGTGGAATGAGGTGGGAGTCACAACTTCAAAAACCACCACATTCAGACGGCGGTAACTATGCATCTCTGTGTCAGTTTTATTGTATTTTGTTTTTTTGTACATTGTTATTTTGGGTAACCATTTGTTCGTGTAATTAATGCTGATATGCAGTTCAGTGCAGCTGCCCTTCACTTTTACATTGGCAGTCAGTGCCTGTGTGAATGAGCTGTGTTCAGGGACACCTTGTTAATAAAACTAAATGAGTTTATTTCTTTTGGTATTGTCTTATAAAATGGATTACTAGGCAAATTATCATTTCTTTTGGAATGCTTTAGTTAATACACTATACAATCACCCAGTTACAATGATTCCTTTAGTTTTTGTAAAAAAAAAATATATATAATTTGAGTGTTATTCCATGCAAAAGATTGAAATCAAAATCAGTGGAACGATGAAAAGAGACAGAGTGAAATATTGCAAGAAATTGAGGTATTAAATCTGTAATAAAACTCTAAATGCTTTTACAATCACATTATTTTATGAATCCTCATGTTACATATTTAGCGCTGCCAAACTATAGAAATTCACTTCCAGAACAATTTTTATACGTTTTTCAGAATTTGCATATTTTCCAAATGTTGTCAAGAACATTACCGTGGGACAGTTATTGCAGTATATTTTGTAATAGGATAAAAATGATTCTGAATACTGTTCAATTGTACAACATAATCATTCCTCTATAATCGCTATCGTTAATAAATTATAGCTTCAATATTGGTTGTTTTAATGTTTTTATTGTATGAACCTAGTAATGGTGGACGCTTGAATTAAAGTACATGAAATTTTGACATGCCATCGTCAAAAATATCTGTCTATGGATTAATTACCCTTTACCAATTCTATTTTCAACCTTGGACAATAGTTTAGCTTTCTATTTTGTGAATGTAAAGATGTCGTCTCGTAAATGCTATTTATATGATATACCTTAAATAATAAATACTTATCATTATTACTAATATACTTTTAACCTGATCTCCAGTGACGTATTCATTCATTTCCGGTTCAGGGGGTCCGGTCTTGTGAGGTCGTGAATTATTTTACATTTATACATCCAGACGCGTATTAATTGGCTCGTTATTTTGTTGTTCAAACTTGGGTTACTCTCTGCCATAACGCGATTCCAGCCAGAACTATGTGACAAGTGTACTGTTAACCCAATCATTTTTTTTCGGTGTCTTGCGACGTAAAGACACGATAGCTTAGCAATTAGCATCAGGTTTTCCATCTTTTCCTTCTCACTCCTCCCCCCTTCGTGATAATGTAAACGACACGTGTAAGAAGCATGGTAAGAAGTGAAGTTTATCAGCTGCCATGGAGGCGATGATAAGTGACTTACAATGCGTTGACACTGCCCCCCTGACTGGCGTAATAAAATAGCATGCACTAAGCAGCTTCTCTCTCTCTCTCTCTCTCTCTCTCTCTCTCTGTCTCTCTCTCTCTCTCTCTGTGTCTCTTGTTTTTTTAAGACTACACTGCTTATTTCAATGAATTAATTTAGGACATTTTCGTCACGGTGGCCAGACACCGGAGAGCATTGGATTTTTTTCCTCCCAATATCCAGAACGAACAATCGGTGTTAGGGCCGTAACGAGTCAGCGTTCAGTTATTTCTGTAACAAAATACGGACGTTCCATAACATTTGGCAGCACTGTATATTTTCACCCCTATGTACATTTTTCAACCCAATTTCAGGATTTGTTTGTTCCACATGAAAACCCACATTTTAAATGGGTGTGCCTCTTTATTGCGGTGTTGGTTAGTACGACGCTATCATTACAGCTAAGAGTGGTGACCATTGTAACTGCTATAAGCTACAATAGTATTTTATTCAGATGAATGGAAAGGGAATGACAGAAAAAAAGTGTGTGATCACTGGACCTCATGAATAATTGAGCACGACTATGGTGCATAGTGAGAGGAGTGCCCTGTTGTGCTGATGTTTCTCTTGTCTGGGCTTTCTGTCCAATTGGGTATTCGGCTTACGCCAGCATTTTCCTGCCTTAGCATCGTCAATCTGATCCACACAGGCAGTGTAAACATCAGATTGGAAAGGCGGAAACGGATTGAATAATGCTCCTCTTAGATGGCCTTAGCTTCTCTATTTTAAATAATTCCCCCTCAATATCTCTTCTCTGGAAGAGAAGCAGCAGCAAGAGCTGAATCTAACGCTTCTTCCATCGACCCGTATGAGCTGCACCTCACCCCTTTCTTCCAGCTCTCCTTCTTGATGCTCCTCCCCTTCACACTCCCTCCCTCCTTCACTC
This sequence comes from Phycodurus eques, assembly GCF_024500275.1. Classification (NCBI taxonomy): domain Eukaryota; kingdom Metazoa; phylum Chordata; class Actinopteri; order Syngnathiformes; family Syngnathidae; genus Phycodurus; species Phycodurus eques. The sequence goes on along the minus strand of NC_084526.1, from coordinate 30,400,388 downwards.
TCCAAACCCCTCGCTCCTTCTCCTCTTCTCGGCTTCGGATGCCCTGCTCACTTACAGTATGGACTCGGGAGGCGAAGGAGAAGAGGGTTGGATGGAGGACCAATGGGAAAAATGGTAGGACACTGTGAACGTTTTCTCTTTTTTTTCCTGGCACGCAGCAACATGGCTGTGTGACCTTGTGTTTGTGTGCAACTGTTTACATGTCCTCTTTCTATTTGCAGAGTCTTTGCATGTTAAAGCTCAGGACAGGCTTGCCCTTGAATGGAGGGGTATGCATATGCCTTTGTGTGTCAGGAAGAGATGTAGAGCCTGCAGACAAAAAATAGCATGTCCAGGGAATTCATAACTCGCATAATGTTGTTCTGACAGTGGCGTGAGTGCAGGAAAAGCTCTGTGTGAAAAGGCAAGTGTTGGGCTTGTTTTCATACATCAAATGATGTGGATGTGTGGCATCTGACAGGACCGTCCTGCTCTGTTCCTAAGAGTGTCCTTGCAAGAAGGCAAAGCTGATGAATGACCAGCAGCTTGCAGCAATGTAGTCTCTAAGTAGGAATATAAAGGTGTGAATCATTGTGCACAGCTGCAGGTATGCTGCACATTAATCTAATTTAACAACTAAATGCCAGGTTCAATATGTTTAGTGTGATGCTCCTGACATATGTAATGGCACTATGCTGTTGTTGGCCACTTTGTTAGGTCCCTGACACAATCTAAATGGAACAGATTGAATAACATTCACTTTTAGAATATTTTTAGCCATCTTAATTGGGTTTAGATGTTAAAAAGTAATCTCAATGTGTCCCAACCATCATAAACTGAATGACTGCAGGTCAGTTAAATGTAAAAACTCTGCTTTAAAAATCTATGCTTTTACTTGACAAAACGTAAAATGTTTCAGTTGTTGCAGAAATAGTTATTGAAATAGCATCTGGTGGTGTTGTATTGGAGTGCATAAGTGTGGTACCTCGAAGTTTGAGCATATGACGCTGGTAGACTTTCCCATTGGAATCGTTTTTGCAATATTTCGTCCCAGCATTCAAACCGATGCCTTCTTGATTTTGTTTACACTTAAGTAAACTTTTAAAACGTTAAAAGCAATGAAACAGATTAATCACTCCCTTAATTTGCACACACACATACACACACGGACACACATACACACACGCATGCACACACCTGGACACACTCAGACATACACACACACACACCTGCATTTTGGTTACAAGTAATAAGTATATGCCAGTTAACCTGTCAGTGGTAGCTTGCTAGCAGGTAACACAAGAAGCGCTAACACTCATTGGTCCTTCTTGTCAAATACAGTGGGTAGGAAAAGTTTTCAGACCCCCTTAAATTTTTCACTCTTTGTTATATTGCAGCCATTTGTTAAAATAATTTAAGTAATTTTTTTTCCCTCATTAATGTAAACACGGGACACCATGTTGACAAAAAAACGGAATTGTTGAAATCTTTGCTGATTTATTAAAAAAGAAAAACTGAAATATCACACAGCCATAAGTATTCAGACCCTTTGCTCAGTATTTAGTAGAAGCACCCTTTTGCTGTGACACTATATATATATTTATATTTAAGTGCTGTCCATTTCTTCTGATCATCCTTAAAATGGTTCTACACCTTCATTGGAGTCCAGCTGTGTTTGATTATACTGACTGGACTTGATGAGGAAAGCCCCACACCTGTCCATATAAGACCTTACAGCTCACAGTGCATGTTAGAGCAAATGAGAATTACGAGATCAAAGGAACTGCCTGAAGAGCTCAGAGATAGAATTGTGGCAAGGCACACATCTGGCCAAGATTACAAAAAAACTTTTTGCTGCACTTAAGTTTCCTTAGAGCACATTGCCCTCCATAATCCTGAAATCGAAGACCTTTGGGATGATCAGAACCCTTCCTAGAGCTGGCCTTCCGTCCAAACTGAGCAATTGGGGGAGAAGAGCCTTGGTGAGAGAGGTAAAGAAGAACCCAAACATCACTGTGGCTGAGTTCCAGAGATGCAGTCGGGAGATGGGAGAAACTTCTAGAAAGTCAACCATCACTGCAGCCCTCCACCAGTTGGGGCTTTATGGCAGAGTGGCCCAACGGAAGCCTCTCCTCAGTGCAACACGCATGAAAGCCCGCATGGAGCTTGCTAAAAAACACCTGAAGGACTCCCAAGATGGTGACAAATAAGATTATCTGGTCTGATGAGACAGAGATAGAAATTGTTGGCCTTAATTCTAAGTGGCATGTGTGGAGAAAACCAGGCACTGCTCATCGCCTGTCCAATACAGTCCCAACAGTGAAGAAGTATAAGAATCTTCTATTGTCATGAACATGTATGCATGCACACAAAATTTGTTCTCTGCATTTAACCCATCAAAGTGAACACATACACATGTTAGTGGAACACACTGGAGCAGGGGTCAGCTGAAGCACCCGGGGAGCATTTCAGGGTATCAGTGTCTTGCTCAAGGACACCACAGCTGTGAGTCCGGGTGATGTTGGCAGATGGTCCAGTAGGGGTCTTGAACCTAGGTCCCCCACAGTGGGAGATGATGATCTTAACCATTGGGCCATGGCTGCATGGTGGTGGCAGCATCATGCTGTGGGGTTGTTTGTAAGCCGCAGGGACAGGGAGACTGGTTGCAATCAAAGAAAAGATTAATGCAGCCAAATACAGGGATATCCTGGACGAAAACCTTGTCCTGAGTGCTCAGAACCTCAGACTGGGCCGAAGGTTCACTTTAAAAAAGACAATGACCCTAAGCACACAGCTGAAATACCGAAGGAGTGGCTTCAGAACAACTCCGTGACTGTTTTTGAATGTCCCAACCACAGCCCTGACTTAAAACCAATTGAGCATCTCTGGAAAGACGTGAAAATGGCTGCCCACCAAAATCATTCCCAAAAAGACTCATGGTTGTATTAGCTCAAAAGGGTGCTTCTTGTTTTCTTTTTTAATAAACCTGCAAAAATGTCAACAATTATTTTTTTTTCTGTCAATATGGAGTGCTGTGTGTATATTAATGTGGGTGGGGAAATGAGCTTAAATGATTTTAGCAAATGGCTGCAATATAACAAAGAGTGAAAAATTTAAGGGGGTCTGCGAATGGTTGTTTGTTTATGTGTGCCCTGCGATTGGCCGGCGACCAGTTCAGGGTGTAGCCCATCTCTCGCCCGAAGATAGCTGGGATAGGCTCAAGCACGCCCGCAAACCTTGTGAGGATAAAGCAGGACAGACAATGGATGGATGGATGAAAACTTTCCATACCCACAAACATATGGACTCGAATGCATGAAAACCAGCCGCAGAATATAGAAACCAATGTCAAAATAGTTGAACTCGGCCCACCCAAAAACAATGGCAGCTTGCGTAATATGGCACATATTATAATTATTTTATTTATTTATTTTTAGTCAATCCTGTGACTCTTGTGAGGACAAGTGGCTCAGATAATGGATGGATGGATGGATATTTTCAGTCAAACTCCACATTGATATTTTGGCCGTTGAACTCCAATGTATCATTGTGATGGAAACAACAGCTTTAAGTCAAAGGTACTGAATAACAATAACTCCAAAATCTCTTTAGCTGTAACCATGTGTTACAGCAGAATAAATGCAAGCGCTGTTGTATTGTATCATGTCGGATTGGACATGATGCATTCAGCAGCATATAACGTATATATGAATGATCAGATTTTATATCAGTCAACCTCATCTCATAATTCTGTTACTGTATTACCTTTCTTGCTTATGTCTATGCTCTCATATTGTATGGTGCCCACCATAAAGCAGCTGAAGCATGAAGAGATATAGACTCATGTATTCTATATAATACCCATACATTTATTTATTTATTTATTCATTCATTCTTTCATGAATTCATTCATTCAGGGTGGAATGATGGACGACTGGTTAGCACATCTACCTGAGAGTTCTGAGGACCTGGGTTCAGATCTGGCCTCGCCTGTGTGGAGTTTGCATGTTCTCCCCGTGCCTGTGTGGATTTTCTCCGGGTACTACGGTTTCCTCCCACATCTCAAAAACATGCATGGTAGGTTAATTGAAGACTCTTAATTGCCCGTAGGTGTGAATGTGAGTGCGAATGGTTGTTTGTCTATGTATGCCCTGCGATTGGCTGGCGACCAGTTCAGGGTGTACAAAGTTAGCTGTGATAGTCTCCAGCACGCCTACCACCCGAGTGAGGATAAGCGGTATGGAAGATGGATGCATTTATTCATTTATGAAATCATTTATTTATTAACTTCAGTACCAGTGACACAGTCTGTAGGCAACTTTTGCAGTTGGCAAAGTGGGGTCAGGCATGGTTTTGGGGGATACACATGGAGGGTGATTGATAACTTATCTGTTATTTGCAGAGGTGGGTAGTAACGCATTACATTTACTCTGTTACATTTACTCAAGTAACATTTTGGATAAATTGTACATATCAGAGTTGTTTGAAAGCAACATACTTTTTACTTTTACTTGAGTATTTATGTGAAGAAAAATCTATACTTTTACTCCCTTACAATGATCAACATGCCGCTCGCTACATTTATTTATCCATTATTGCGTGTGCGATCTATTTATATCTATATCACCATCGACTTCCGCGCCGTTGTGGCCAATCCAACATGATCACGAGTGTCATTTGACTCCAATTCACCAATGAGACGGCACAAGGCAGTCACATGACCGCACAGAAGCACTTCGTGGGCCAATCAAATTGACTCATTTTGGAAATCTTTACCTTGCAGACTCCGAAAAACAACAGCTTTGTCATGCGGCATAGTCTTTTAAATTGTGACTGCACAAACATGGAATTTCAGCCCACTTCTAACTTGAGAAAACACCTTGCAGTGAGTTGCAGATGTCTCTCTCCCACTCGCTCTCTCTCTCTCTCTTTCTCTCTCTCTCTCTCTCTCTCGTGCGTGCTTATCAAACAAACACACACACACAGACAAACACTATCAATCAGTCTGGTCAGCAGCAAACAGCTTCTTCATTCAGTCATTTAAGTGAATAAAGCAAATAATATTTCTGTAGGCCCCAACGCATGTGTTGTTGGTTTTTGGGCAGTTAAAATTGGAAATGTGTCACCATTTCAATTTTTAATTGTGTGTGGACTCCCATATACTACAGTATTATTATTATTATTATTATTATTATTTTAATTTAATTTGACGTTCATTCTCTTTTTTTTAATCCGAAGTTACTCACGGGTTACTCATTTTACATTTACATTACATTTTTTTCACTGAATACTTTCTTATACTCACTCAAGAAAATATTTGGAGGACTACTTTTTACTTTTACTTGAGTCATATTACTCTAAAGTAACAGTACTCTTGCTTGAATCTAATATTTGGCTACTCTACCCACCTCTGTTTATTTGCAAAGAATTGGCTTCTTCAAGTTCAAATTTGGAATGCTAATTCCTATTTATGATATTAGAAAAACATCCATTTCAGTGCCGTGTGAGAGGTCACACTGTCCCTCATTAACACAAGCAGAAGAACAAACACCGCTGTAAAATGCCCTGTTATCCCTCGTTGTTAGAATAATGTAGACGTTCATCTGAAATGCTGAGGCATCAACTCTGCAGTGCTGCTACTCCCTGATGTCATTGTAGAACAATGTAGCACAGTCAACGGTGGGTTGAGCATCTGTTGTGACATACCGGGAGTACTTCCACTCAATCTGAAGTGATACAATCTGGGCAATTGATTTGAAGAGACAATAACCAGACTGGAAACAAACTTTTTTTCTCGACATTTTTGGACCAGTATTGTATATTGAACGTTGATGTTTATGACTGCACACAGTATCGATGTGAACACAACTGGACCAAGTTAAATGAATTATAATGCTGTCATGGGAGAACGATGATACATTCTTAGAATAGGTCCAAAATGACTGAATAATACATTAATTGTTAAAGTCAACCCAAGAGATTTACTCCTTAAGACTTAAATTAACTGCTCTGGATCCTCCCAATTCACTTACAATTAACTACTTTTTTCTTTTGAGCTAGTGATATAAAGCATTTACATTTTTAGATAAGAATAATCATAATGACTTATACTTACTTATACAGGTTATACTTTATTAGTCCCAGAGAGGTCAAATATTAATTTGTAATTTATATAATTTATTTTAATTTATATAATTTATTTTGTAATTTCCTGGATCATAAACAGGCGGCACGGTGGATGACTGGTTAGAGGGTCTGCCTCACAGTTCTGAGGACCGGGGTTCAATCCCAATTTATTCTAGATGTGCACGCAGCGTACGACCCAAAGCATGCACATGCCCCTCCAATTAGTCCGTGCATCCATTCCACCGAAAATAGATATTAAACAGGAACATTACAACCCAACAAAAGACATGCAGCAGGAGCCCTTCACCATGTCGCCAGATGAGCAGCGCCATTTCTCCAGCATGCCACACGTCCACCTGTTTGAAGTTTGCAGTTTATCAAGACATTGAATGATGGGAGAACTTAGTACAAGCTGTCTGCCAACTGAAGCAGAGCAAAGGATGGCTGATGCAACAGGACAATCACCCAAAGGACAGGAGTAAGTCATCAAGTGTGAATGACTTCAGTGGCCCAGTCAGAGTCCTGACCTAAACCCAATAGAAATGCTGCACCATGACCTCAAGAGTGCGATTCACACCAGACATTCCATGAATATTGCTGAAGTGAAACGGTTTTGCTAAGATTTATGGTCCAAAATTCCTCCTGACCGTTGTGCAGGTCTGATATGCAAATACAGAAGCATTTGGTTATGGTTTTCACTACCTAAGGAGGTCAACCAGTTATTAAATTAAAAGGTTCCCATACTTTTTTTTCCACCACGCAATGTGATGATTGTATGTTGTGGTCAATGAAAACATGGAAACCAATAATTGTTTTGTAGTATTACTTTAGGAAAACTGTCATTTGTTGTGATTTAGAAGAGATCACTTTTTCTTGCAACTTTATATTTCACAGCTTAACACAAATCAGTGGCATGTACATAATTATGTACTTTTTGTCCATGATAGCCTCAAAACTATTATCAGTTGTATTAGGATGCTGCATTTGTTCTTGCTGTAAAAGGAGGATATTCAAGCAGATTCATTAATTAATGTATGTTAGAAGGGTGTTGGTATCATTTTAAGGGGATGACAAAGTTGACATGTACAATCCATTTCAAGCCTTCATCGATCACAGAGAATGCTGATGTGAAATTTGAGACGCTGTGGGTTTTCAGTACACAAACATAAATGTGTCTAGAAAGCTCAAAACTCTGAGCCGAATAATTTAAATTTTGTTGAGTTAGACACGTGAGCAAATGCCAGTGTAGAGAATCTTTACTGTGGATCCAGGTTTTAGCAGGGGGTGCCACATTTCAAAGATTGCAAACTTGGATCTGTCATGCACATAGTTAGTAAACATATAAATAGTGAAAACATGGAATATAAAATAAGCTTCTTATTATCTATTTTCCTTAAAAGTAACAACAAAATGATTTCAAAGAACCTGAAAAATTGAATGTGTCAAAAGTTGGGTTTCATTTTAAGAAATTAAGCATTGATGACAGTTACATGAATTTACTGACATTCATCCATCCATCCATTCTCAGTACCACTTATCCTGGTCAAGGTCATGGGGTGCTGGAGCCTATCCCAGCTGACTTAAAGCGAAAGGCGGACTACACCCAGAACTGGTCGACAGTCAGTCTCAGGGCACGTATAGACACAGACAACCACTCGCACTCACATTCACACCGTCACTGAGTGGGAACTGAACCCACATTGCCTGCACCGAACTCAGGCGAATGCACCATTACACCATCAGTTACTCTTCACTGATGTTATTAGCCCTATTAGATGTACATGTATTATATATTATGGTGAAGGTGTTTGGACCCATTTGGGAATTCTGTCTCTTTTCTCTCCTTCTTCAGTACCTCATTATTATGTAAACAGAAATATTGATTGCCTGAATCTCATACACATCTTACTAGTGGTGTCTTTAGATGATCATAGCTATTTATATACAAGGCGCATTTTCATTCTTTTCAGACGTGACATTATCTTGAAATTATTGTCAGACTGATGTCACTTCAGCTTAACTATTTTTGCCCACCTTGCCCTGAGTGAGTGACTGTGACCCTGTGTCAGGTTTTGAGGCTCCATTTACAATATGCTATACTGAATTATATTTTATTGAACCACAAAAACAATTTGTGATTGTCAAGGAAGAAGCAGATGAACACAAAGAAGATGAAATGGGCAAGAATAAGGACACAGTATCTGTATTTATTTACGCTGTTGGCAATGATAAATTGACCATTCCCGACTACACCCATGCATTTTGGTGACAGAAACTCTGCGCTTTGCTTTCTAGCCACAGCTAGGCTGCAGTACATATGAAATCATAAATATAGTTAAGTATTTTTGTAAAAGATATATATATATATATATATATATCACTAAATATATTTCCAATTGACATGAAATTTTCACCAGATGTTGGGAACAGCCCAAGTAACCCATACATACAAAGAAAGTAGAACAAATAAGATCAGACATTTAGTTGTGTGTAATAATGTGAAATGACACAGGGGGAAAGTATTGAACACAAGAAGAAATGGAGGTGTAAAAAGGTATGGAAAGCCAAGACCTAAAATCTATCAATAATCAAAGAGCAATCCAGCTCCTTGTCGGTGCAAATGGATATCAGGGGGTTCAGTTCTAATTGATGGCCTACAAGAAGGTCACATTGCCAAGATGTGAGTCAAGACACATCTCATGACGGGTAAGAGCAAAGAGTTGTCTCAAGACCATCTCAAAGTAATTGTTGCAAAATATGGCATTTGTTACAGGTGCATATCTAAGCTTCTGAACATTCCAGTGAGCACGGTTGGGGCCATAATATGCAACTGGAAAGCCAATCATACCACCATAAAATTGCCTCGATCAGGTTCTCCTTGCACAGAGGAGTACAAAGAATAATCAAAAAAGTTGTCCAAGAGCCAAGGACCATCTGTGGAGAGTTTTAAAAAGACCTGGAATTAGCAGGTACTGTTGTCACAAGGGAAACAGTGAGTAATATACTCGGCCGCCATGGCCTGTATGCACGCTCACCACACAAGACCCCATTGCTGAAACAAAAAGCATCTCAAACCTCGTTTAAAGTTTTGCTGAACAACATTTGGACGAGCCAGTTAAATACTGGGAGAATATAATCTGGTCGGATGAGAGCAAAATTTAACTGTTTGGATGACATGATGCACACCACATTTGGAGGAGAAATGGCCCTGCACATCACACTAAAAACACCATACCAACAATGAAGTTCAGAGGTGGGAACATGATGGTGTGGGGCTGCTTTTCTGAAAATAGTACTGGTAAACTTCACATTATTGAAGGAAGGATGAATGGGCAAATGTAGCGAGGTATTCTTGACAAAATTCTGCTGCCATCTACGAGGATGATGAAAATGAAACAAGGGTAGTCATTTCAGCAGGATAATGATCCAAAACATACTGCCAAGGAAACTCTCAATTGGTTTCAAAGACAGAAAAATAAAGCTGCTAGAATGGCCCAGCCAATCACCTGACTTGTATCCAATCGAAAATCTATGGAAAGAACTGAAACTCAAGGTCCACAAAAGAAGCCTACGGAACCTTCAAGATTTGAAGACTGCTTGTGCGGAGGAATGGGTCAAAATCAGCAACGCATGGGACTAGTTTCTCCATACAGGAGGCATCTTGAAGCTGTCATTGCAAACAAAGGCTTTTGTACAAAGTATGAAATAAATACCAGTTGGCGTGTTCAATACTTTTCCCTTGTGTCATTTCATATCATTACACACAACGGAATTTCTTAGCTTAGTTCTTCTACTTTCTATATATGTCTCAGTTACTTGAGTTGTTCTCAACATCTGGTGAAATGTTCATGTCAATAACACCTTTAGAAATATATTTAATGAGAAAAATTGTGACGTGTTAAATACTTGTTTCAGCCGCTGTATCTATATGTATGTATGTGTGTGTGTGTGTGTGTGTGTATATATATATATATATATATATATATACTTATATACTGTACCTACTATATTGATACTGTCTGGTGGGAGCACAGCACCTGCCAGCTATCTGCATCTGCATCTTTCTTAGGCTGAAAACCGAAAGTTTATGTCCATTTTTGATTGGCTGTTACATCTTGCAGTATTGCGATGCGGTTCACCACACATTGAACCTTCCAAATTGTGACAGTTCAGTCAGTTTCAGCCACTTGGCTCGGTGTGAGGTGGGCCTTAGTCTCTTTTTTTTTTTGTATCATTGTGTCCTATCTTTTATACCTACAAGGCTATACAGGACAAAGATAAAAGGCAGACGTAATTGTAAAATATTGGAAGTGAAATAAATTATGCCGCCGATCTGTCTGTGCTTATACTTAAAGTTCAAAAGACACTGTGTATGCACAAATAATGTTTTACTAGATCCTGTTTCATGCAATTCAGGATGCATTTGTCGAGGATAATCTCATTTCCAGGGGTCATCCTGGGGTTGTAGGTGCCTTTTGAGTTGATTGAATTTAATTGCGAATGGAATAAACACTGTGAAGCCAAGACTGCTAAAAATGTGCTGTGAAGTCGTAGTGTTGTTATTCTGCAGATGTACATTTTAGACAATGACTACGGACCTTTTAACTGATTCTTTTCATGACCTTGTGATCTGTGAGGCCATTGCTTGGCATGGTGTAGTCTTTCTGTCAGACTGGTAATTTACGATTGGGGATGAGGCTGTTCCTCTAAACTCTTGTCACATTTTTCTTTGACCAGGTTGACCCATGACATTAGCTTGGGTGAGTTTGAAGATGATGACCTGTCAGAGATTACGGAGATCACAGATGAATGTGGAATGAGCCTCAACTGCAATGGCCCGGATATAAAGGTAAGACTGTAGCAAAAGGACTAAAACATTTGGGTTTTTTTCTGTAAAGATTCATCAGATATGCATTTTGTAGTCCACTGTATTTTGCTCCAGGATCCAGTTTATGCATTTTCGAGACAAAGGGGAAGCTGGGCCTTTGCCAGTTGACTTAAGACCCTTTCACACTTTTTTTCCACTTTGTCATTGTTCTCTGTGAAAGGCGAATCGCACAGTTCTCAGCTTGCAAAGGTTGTATCAGCAGCGGGATTGTAGCAGTGTAAAAGGCAATATTATAGGAAATATTTTATTTTTCTTGTAAAAAAGATAAAAATAAAAAAATACATAAATTGAAAACACATTACAAATATTTTGGAACCAGTTAATGACATTTCCATTAATTACAATGGGAAAGATGATTTGAGATAAGTGTTTGAGTTACTTGGTATGATTTCAATTCGTATCTTAATGCACCAGTATATCACCAGAATCTGTAATTCAAACAATACACAGAAAATGGTCAGAAATAGCCAATTGCGAACAGAGCCTGAGTCTGATTTATTTATCCATCCATCCATTTTCTGAGCCGCTTTTCCTCACTAAGGTCGTGGGCGTGCTGGAGCCTATCCCAGCAGTCATCAGGCAGGAGGTGGGGTACACCCTGAACTGGTTGCCAGCCAATCGCAGGGCACATAGAAACAAACAACCATTCGCACTCACATTCACACCTACGGGCAATTTAGAGTCTCCAATTCATGCATATTTTTGGGATGTGGGAGGAAACCGGAGTGCCCGGAGAAAACCCACGCAGGCACGGGGAGAACATGCAAACTCCACACAGGCGGGGCTGGGGATTGAACCCGGGTCCTCAGAACTGTGAGGCTGACGCTCTAACCAGTCGTCCACCGTGCTGCCCTGATTTAATTATATTTTCTATTTATCAAAGGTATGGTATTTATTTTTATACAGTACAATGCTAATGTTCAGTATTCTTTAGAATTGAAAGTTAACTGTTCTTAAAAAGGATTTTTTTTTTTTCTTTTCTTAAAGGTTTTTTTTTTCAATTATTATGATTATCATGATATCAATGGCATAAATAAAAAAATGGCATAAATAAAAAGATCAACAATACTATTGTTTATCGTGTTTGGGAAAATATATTGTCCAAAAGTATTTGCTATCATGGCAGGCTGCAACATAATATATTGAGAGAGAGCAAGAGTAATGGATAACACAAAAATATTGTCCAAACTGTGCAAATAAAAATCTGCAATATAGCGGGACCGCGAAGCAACAACCGTCGTATACAGTAGCGGAGGATTACTGTATCTGTATACTCCGTGATGAGGGTTAGTTGCAGGGACTCATTGTTCCAGGGCTGGGACTCATTGTTTCAAGACATATTCATCCTGGGACTCACATAGTGTAAAATGAGCTACACACTTTACATTTTATTCAAAGAAATCTCAAAGTGCTACAGAGAGATTAAAAACAATATAAAAGACTTCAGAGTTCCAGGAACAGCAGGTTATGGTAAAAACAATTAAAAGAAATCTATAAGAGCTACAGATGGTTTAAAAATGAGCTTAAAAGCATTCAAAATTACAGCCATCAGCTGGTTAGGGTAGAAACACACTTAGGAACTTGTAGTTAAGAGTGGAATTAAACAGTTCCATTTTGTTCTCTTCTAAGCTCTCCGTGGATGGTATATTATTTACATTCTTGCTCCTCTAGCAGTGCCATAAATGAATATTTGCCGGTGATGTAAAAATGTTACCATAAAGTAATAACATTGTTGCAGTTACATTAAACTTAATTCGTTGTCCATACAGTGTTTGTGTAGCATGCGATTTGTAGGGCGTCAAAAGTCATTTTTCTCACACAAAAATTCACTAACTCATACTCTTTTGAAATACGTGCAAACTGTACAGACTGAGACTCTGTTTATTGAACACACTGGTGAACCGTGTACTGTAACAGTCACCTCTTTAGAACATCATCCTTGCATTGTACTCACAGGCAGGTCTAACTGATTTATGGTCATTCCAATTGTTACACAAATGTAACAGAGCGGGGGCTGAGCTGACGTGAGACACCCTAACCCACCTCAGATGCTTCATTAGTGTAGCAGCAGTGCTAACCTAATACCCCGCACGTCAAAATCCCGATTTAGTACGATTGAGGGTTTGGTAAACATTTGAAGAGTGCACTACGATATGCTGTAGATCGTAATTTCGCACAGTACTACAAAACACAATCTACTGTAATTTTCTTCCACTTTCATGTATTTTGATGCACCCCATATTGCAGAAACTGTGTGAAATGGACTTTTCGGTAAGAGGCAAGAATCAACCTGACAGATCACGAGGGCTCATTGCATGATTTAGAAAAACGAGCTCATCAAAAGGTGTTGTTTTAATTCATTCTGTCTAATTAATTTTTGCTGTGCACCTTAATTTTTTTACACAACAAAGTTAGACTATACAGTCCAAAGGTGAACAGGACATAGAGATTTGATGTCATTCTCACAGGGTTGTTGGTCTGTAGCTTCCTGCCAGTAGTGGATAGATGCCAGATGCCCGACTCAGGCACATTTGGTAAAAGTGTGTGTGATGAGTTTACTGCATATAATCCCACACTGTGTCATGTTATTTCATTATCTTAAAGCACGTTTTGGGCACCCTGAGCCCCTACTGCACTGTGTGTTTTTTGAACTTGTGCAATAGTAAATGAATGATTTGTATTTTTATTTAATTGGATGATGTTTGAACTATAAAATAAAGACCCAGAGACAAATTATGACGGCTACAGAGAGCAAACGCAAGAGAGGTGAATGTATTATTCTGTCAGATCTCTTCAGCTCTGTTCTCTCTGAACCATTGATGCCGCTTCCTCCATCACCCGTATTATTCATTTCTTTTCTTGTAACCAAGACAACAAACAGGAGGGTCGAAAGCTTTTCTTCCCCTGAGTCATTTACGTTAGCAGATTAGCATTTGATATTTTAGGATATTTTGCTATGCTTTTTCATGCCTTCTTATTTGGGGTGCTAAACATAGAATAGCCTTCCTGAACATAATATATTGTAATAGCTCTAGCTCTGAATGTGGGCCTTGGGGGGGGGGGGGGCTGGCTGTTATGTCATCAAAGAAGAAAGAGCAAAGGACCAAGGAACAATTCAGATGAAACAGCAAATGGATATTTAAAGGTCGCCTTCCATTATAATGATTTTTTTCTACTGTTTTATGCATAACATAGGTCGAAATGTGTCTGTGACATGGTTTAAGTTTGACATCTATGCGGTTTGTCGTTTGAATGCAAAAGCCTTTGAACATAAACTGCTTGGAAATGACAGGATTTGAAATCACCGACAGTATGACGTAGTTTTGGTAATTATATTCATATATTTATAGCTTATATATTATACCTAGGCGGCACGGTGGAGACTGGTTAGAGCGTCTGCCTCACAGTTCTGAGGACCGGGGTTCAATCCCTGGCCCCGCCTGTGTGGAGTTTGCATGTTCTCCCCGTGCCTGCGTGGGTTTTCTCCGGGCACTCCGGTTTCCTCCCACATCCCAAAAACATGCATGATTTGGATAGTCTAAATTGCCCGTAGGTGTAAATGTGAGTACGAATGGTTGTTTGTTTGTATGTGCCCTGCAATTGGCTGGAAACCAGTTCTGGGTGTACCCCGCCTCCTGCCGGATGATAGCTGGGATAGGCTCCAGCATGCCCGCGACCCTAGTGAGGAGAAGCGGCTCAGAAAATGGATGGATGGATATTATACCTAGGGTTGGGTTCGTGAATCGAGAACCGATTGGAACCGGTACTAACGTTCCAAGTTTCGTTGCCTAGGGTCCGCCGAAAAGAAAGTGGTGGTGAAAGCCAACGAAGAAGAATGCACACGAAGACATGCTTGTGGGCAACGGCGAACAAAAGTGTGTCTCAACTTTGTTAAAATAAATGACCAGTCGCCTCAGTGCAACACTTGGAATAAGATTATATTGTGCCAAGGAGGCTTTCACAATGTGCAGAAGTCTGACGCGGTGCCTCCCGCTCTGCCTACACCTACACCGCACGCAGCTTCAATCAAGTCAAATTGGGTGAGTCAAACAATACATCTATGCCAATATTGAGGCGCCCAACAAGTTAAACGGTGGGTTGCACTTTTGCACTGATGGATTTTAGCTTTTACTTTGGTCTTCAAAACAACGTAAGACCGGATGACAGAAAAAAAAAGCTTAACATTGAGGTAAAACTTCATCAAAGGTCAAACTAGCAACTTTACATCACAATGAATTTCAACAAAATTCACATAAACGTCTCACAGTATCACAAACACTAACCTTGTACTTCATCGGTGGGTAGGTAAAGGAATCAACATTTTTTTTTATTACTCTTTTTCTTGTCGTCTAGGTTTACTTTCGCTTTCAAAATTCACCGGTGTCATGTGACGTTACTTTTTGTGCTAAAATCCTGAGTTCTGGTGCGTACCCTTCAAAATACAAAGCTACAAGCTTAAAACAGGAAGTCAAGTTAAAACGTGCACATATAAACAATTTGATGTGATAAAACAGTTGCAAACAACTATTTTAACAATGCTATATTTAACTTTTAGCTCAAACATTAATTAATGGATATTAAGTCAAGTGGGTTAGTTCCACACACATTGCCTTTATGTTCATAGGTTTGATATTGATACTGGCTATAAAGAACCCCGAGTCAAATGTTCATTTTAGTTTATACTGCAGACTGCTAATGTTCATAATTTGGACACCCTTTATTTTAACCATGCAAACTTTTTTGACGCAGCACCTTAAGAGAAGTGGAACCGGAAGCGAAATGAGGAACCGGATTCGGGACCGGAATCGCTCAAATTTAAACGATGCCCAACCCTAATTTTACCTGACCATTTCATGGCTGTTACCTGCCCATCATCTCACACAGCTTTTCCAGGTTTTATGCGGGCAAGTCTCAGCCACTGCAGAGATAAAAATACATTCTATAAAGTATACATGTTGTGTTTTACAACAATACTATATTTGTAATTTTTAAGGTAACTGTGGTGGATGAGATAGTGAAGCTTACATTCATTGTCGAATGGAATGGTTGTCGCGGCCAGTTCCTGTTACATGAATGGGAGCGAGAGACAAGCTCAAAATAGCCCCCCGACGTCACCCACACGTCCAATCTCAGTCAGCTCACATTCTTAGTGGGCCAACAACCCAACGTTTGGTGAATTGTGCCTCGCAATGATTTATGACATGGCACGGTGGACGACTGGTTAGCACATCAGCCTCACAGTTCTGAGGACCCGGGTTCAAATCCGGCCTTGTCTGTCTGGCGTTTGCATGTTCTCCCCGTGCCTGGATGGGTTTCCTCCGGGTAGTCCGGTTTCCTCCCACACCCCAAAAACATGCATGGTAGGTTAATTGACACTGAAATGCCCCTAGGTGTGAATGTTAGTGCAAATGGCTGTTTGTTTATGTGTCCTGCAATTGGTTGGCGACCTGTTCAGGGTGTACCCCGCCTCTCGGGACTCATGGGACATGCACATGCGTAGTGCAGGATATATCGTGTTTTTTTAATTATTAGTAATTTGTTGTCACTATATGCCCTATATGCCTGTGATTGACTTACATCCAGTCCAGGGTCTACCCCTGCTCTCACGCAACCTCTGCCTGGATAGACTCCAACTTACCCACAACCCTTAACAGGCCATGTAGTGGAAAATTAATGAATGAACTTCATGTACTTAGTGGTCTAAAACGTAATCAATAAAATCAATGACAACAAATTACTAATAACGTAAAGGCTGGATGGAAGTGCCAATGAGATTAATAGGAATTAAACAGCATACTGAACGTGAGGGAGGGTGTGGGGTAAGAGATGTTTCAGCAAAGCAGCAACTGGAGCTACATTATTTCCATGGCAACCTAGTTTTACTCCCTACCCACATGTGTTCGAGCTGAAAATAAACCAAGGGCTCGTTTGAACTGCCTCCTTGGATACTGCTCACGTCATCTCATTTACTCATGGACGGAAAGGACCCTGCCTCGTCAATGTAAACAACAACAGTGTCTTGTGACAATTTTATTGAGAGGATAATCACTGGCAATGTTACAGCCGCGTTACTTCTGAACAGATTTTCTTCTGAGGCTAGACATTCCCTTTAAGAATATTGAAATCTTTTTTGATGACATTGTTGTGATTTATATCATTTGTGAGTCATCAGGTTGCAACTTAGGGCTATTGTGAGATTTCCCCTGCTTTGGCTTCTCTGATTGGATGAGAGCTGAGCATCGCAGTATTGCAGCGTCGTCAGGGCGCCAGCAGCATGTACTCCTCATCCGCCTCCACTTCGTCACTTGTCTCCTAGCAACAGAGCAGTGCTCTTTTAAAGGGGACAGTTATAAATTGAGGCCATAAAACACAAGCGGACGAGCAAAAGCCGGGTGCATTAGCAGATATTGATCTTCGCTTTGAAATAGTTAAAGGGAAGGAAAATTAGGCTTTTAAGCATTCAAACCAGTTCCAATGTCCTGAGTGTAATGTGACTAGAGACGCAATAGTTATCATAGCTAAGAACACAAAGCCCTCTGATACATCTGGAGCATTCATTTACACAAAATGACACCTAGTTTTGCCTCTGAGGCAGCACATTTTAGCAGTTTACACTTCTTACTTGACTACCTTATTATTTTTTGGGGGGGGGGGCAAATGTGATTGATGTTTTACTGCAGAGAAATTGGGTTGAATGAAGTCATCTGATGCAATTGATTAAACATTAATGTATTTTACCATGTTACTTGGCTTTCTGTTTGCATCTGCATGGACACAATGTATGGAGGTACAGTACATCTGTGTCACCAGATTCTGAATTTGTATCAGAATCAGAATCAGAATCATCTTTATTTGCCAAGTATGTCCAAAACACACAAGGAATTTGTCTCCGGTAGTTGGAGCCGCTCTAGTACAACAAACAGTCAATTTACAGAACACTTTGGGGACATAAAGACATTGACAAAAAACAATTGTGCAAAAAGATGCAGAGTCCTCTAGCACTTAGAGCAGTTCGAACGACTAATATTGCAATAGTCCGGTGGAATGACCATTGTGCAAAGGGCGCTGAGACTTCAAGGAGTGTATGCGGTTTAAAGTGACGAGTAGTGCGATCATCTGGGACAATGTCGGTTGTGCAAATGTTACAGATACTCCTCAATCAGTGTGAAAATGGAGCAGATGCTACTCTGGCATGAGTGGCCAGTGTATGCAAATAGTGCAGCATGGCGAGACAACTACAGTGAGTGCACAAGTAATACATAATTGGCCCCACAGAAATGTGACAACGAACTCAAGTCAAAAAATTGCCAGCTTGTTGTAATGGAATTATAGGTTAGGTGTTTAAGAAGTTGATCGCAAGAGGGAAGAAGCTGTTGGAATGTCTACTAGTTCTAGTTTGCGTTGATCGGTAGCGCCTACCTGAGGGAAGGAGCTGGAAGAGCTGGTGACCGGGGTGCAGACGGTCCGAGAGGATTTTGCACGCCCTTGTCTTAGTTCTGGCAGCGTGCAAGTCCTCAATGGTGGGTAGGGGGGTACCGACAATCCTTTCAGCAGTTTTGATTGTCCGTTGCAGTCGGAGTTTGTCCTTTTTTGTAGCAGCACCAAACCAGACTGTGATGGAAGAACACAGGACCGATTCGATGACCGCTGTGTAGAACTGTCTCAGCAGCTCCGGTGGCAGGCCGTGCTTTCTCAGAAGCCGCAGGAAGTACATCCTCTGCTGGGCCTTTTTGAGGACGGAGTTGATGTTGTTCGCCCACTTCAGGTCCTGAGAGATTGTAATTCCCAGGAACTTGAAGGTCTCGACGGTTGACACAAGGCAGCTGGACAACGTGAGGGGCAGCTGTGGCGAAGGATGCCTCCTGAAGTCCACGATCATCTCTACCGTCTTGAGCGTGTTCAGCTCCAGGTTGTGTCGCCCGCACCACAGCTCCAGCCGCTCCGCTTCCTGTCGATATGCAGACTCGTCACCGTCCTTGATGAGGCCGATGACAGTGGTGTCATCTGCAAACTTCAGGAGCTTGACAGTCGGGTTCGCTGAGGTGCAGTCGTTCGTGTAGAGAGAGAAGAGCAGCGGAGAGAGGACACAACCTTGGGGCGCCCCGGTGCTGATGCTGCGTGCGGATGAGGTGGCCTCCCCCAGCCTGACCTGCTGTGTCCTGCCCGTCAGAAAGCTGTAAATCCACTGGCAGATGGCAGGTGAGACGCTGAGCTGGAGAAGCTTGGTTGAAAGGAGTTCAGGGATGATGGTGTTGAACGCTGAGCTGAAGTCCACGAACAGGATCCTCGCGTAGGTCCCTGCACTGTCGAGGTGTTCTAGGATGAAGTGCAGTCCCATGTTGACTGCATCATCCGCAGACCTGTTCGCTTGGTAGGCAAACTGCAGGGGGTCCAGCAGGGGACCTGTGACACTCTTGAGGTGGTCCAGCACGAGACGTTCAAAGGACTTCATGACCACAGATGTCAAAGCGACAGGCCTGTAGTCATTCAGACTAGAGATTGCAGGTTTCTTGGGGACTGGAATGATGGTGGAGCGTTTGAAGCAGGATGGAACTTCGCACATTTCCAAAGATCTGTTAAAGATCTGAGTGAAGACTGGAGCGAGCTGGTCCGCGCAGACTTTGAGGCAGGATGGGGACACATGGTCCGGTCCTGTTGCTTTGTTAATCTTCTGTTGTTTGAAGATGCGTCTCACATCCTGTTCATGGATGGTTAACGCAGAAGTCAGAGGTGTGGTTGTGGTCGCGGGTGCGGCCGGGTGGGTGTGTGGAGTGAAACTGTCCTTTTCAAATCTGCAATAGAAGGTATTCAAGTCGTTGGCTAGTGTGCTATTGTTCTCAGCTTGGGGGGATCGTCGCTTGTAATTAGTCAGCGATTGGAATGCACGCCAGACTGATTTCGAGTCGTTCGCGCTAAACTGTTTTTCCAACTTTGCTGCATAGATCCTCTTTGCAATGTTAATTTCTTTAGTAAGCTGGTTTCTAGCTCGATTATACAGGGCCCTGTCCCCGCTCTGATATGCATCTTCCTTAGCTTGGCGAAGCTGCTTAAGTTTAGCAGTGAACCACGGCTTGTTGTTGTTGAATGTCCGAAATGATTTTGTTGGTACACAAACCTCTTCACAGAAACTGATATAGGATGTGACAGTGTCCGTATATTCATCCAGGCTGCCAGCTGAATTTTCAAAGACACTCCAGTCTGTGCAGTCTAAACAGCTTTGAAGTTCCATCTTTGCTTCATTGGTCCACTTTTTGACTGTTTTCACTGTAGGCTTCGCACATTTAAGTTCTTGCTTGTACGTCGGTATTAAGTGAATTAAGCAGTGATCAGACGAGCCCAGGGCTGCACGAGGTATAGCACGCTATGCGTTTTTTACCGTAGTGTAGCAGTGGTCTAAAGTATTATTTTCCCTGGTAGGACAGTCGATGTGCTGCTTGTATTTAGGGAGTTCGTGGTTGAGTTTAGCTTTGTTAAAGTCCCCGAGAATAATGAGGGGTGAGTCAGGGTGTTTTTTTTCAATTTCGTTGACTTGTTCGGCGAGCGTTAGCAATGCGGCGCTCGTGTTAGCTTGCGGTGTGATATAGACTCCAGCCAGTATAAACGATGCAAACTCACGTGGCGCGTAAAATGGTTTACAGTTCAGAAACAGCGACTCCAAATGCGGGCTGCAGTGTGTGCTGAGCACCGTGACGTCCGTACACCATTTTTCGTTTATATGGAGGCATATCCCGCCGCCCTTCGTTTTTCCCGATGATTCCATGTCGCGGTCCGCTCGATGAATGTTGAAGCCGGGAAGCGTGACGGCGCCATCGGGTACAGCGTCGCAAAGCCAGGTCTCCGTGAAGCACATGGCCGCGGAACGTCCGAAGTCTTTACTGGTCTTTAACAGAAGATGAAGCTCGTCCATTTTGTTGGGTAGGGAGCGTACATTCGCGAGGTGGATCGACGGGAACGCCAATCTGTGTCCTCTCTTGCGGAGTTTCACCTGAATTCCGGCTCGTTTTCCTCTGTGGCGCCGCTTCCGCATCCATGCGCCGAAAACCGCGGACGCCGCTCCGGTGAGTAACTCGGGGAAAAAACTGAGCGGATTTTCGAAAGTTGGTGACAGAAAGTCCGGAGTAGCCTCCTTGATGGTTAGCAGGTCTCCCCTTGTGTAAGTGAGTCGTGTAAGGTCTCCAAAGACGGACGAAAAACACAAAAACAAAGACAATACTAGAGAGCGCGTTACCGAGGCGGCCACACTGGTAGGCGCCATCTTGATCTGTGCTAACACGGAATCTTTTTTACCATCCAAATATTCAATGGACACAATTTCAGCTTCAAATATTCGGCTGCTCGATTTCAGATGTCAAGTGAACTCGATGACGGCAAAATTATGCTAAAAAGATCACTCTCGGGTCACCAGCCGAAAGCAGTTGAGCCAAAAGCAGCCAATCTTGGTTGCATACACTGAAAAGGCTGGGAAGCCTTTTTTTAACATAATGTATTATAAATGTTATAATAACAACAATATTACCATTATTAGTTAATATTAATATCTAGATACGTAGAATAGAAGACCCCTGTGATTGGCTGGCGACCAGTTCGGAGTGGAGCCCGCCTCTCGCCCTAAGATAGCTGGGATACACCCTGCGGCCCTCGTGAGGATAAGCGGTACAGAAAATGGATGGATAAAATAGAAGAATCATTTTTATTATTTGGCGCAAAGGCATACGAAAATAAATATTTCTGCATTTAATTCACAGGTGTCAAACTCGAGGCCTGGCCCACCACATCTTTTTATGTGGCCCATTCATCCGTTCATCCATCCATCCATCCATTTTCTTCCACTTATCTGGGGGCGGGTTGCGGGGGGCATCAGCTTAAGCTGGGAAGCCCAGACTTCCCTCTCCCCAGAAACTTCGTCCAGCTCTTCCAGGGGGATCCCGAGGCATTCCGAGTGACGTAGTCTCTCCAACGTGGTCCGGGTCATCCACGGGGCCTCCTACCAGTGGCACATGTGTGGAACACCTCACCAGGGGGCATCCTAACCAGATGCCCGAGTCACCTCATCTGGCTCCTCTCAATGCGAAGGTGCAGTGGCTCTACTCTGAGCCCCTCCCGCATGAGCTTTTCACCCTATCTCTAAGGGAGAGGCCGGACACCCTGCAGAGGAAACTAATTTCGGCCGCTTGTATCGGCGATCTTGTTCTTGTTCGACCCACACCTCGTGACCATAGGTGAGGGTAGGAACGTAGATTGATTGGTAAATTGAGTTATTTACCACAAAAAACGGATTCAGAGTCCGCATCACTGCAAATGCTCCACCGATCCGCCTGAGGATCTCCAGCTCCATTCTTCCTTCACTGTGAACAGGACCCCGACAAACTTCACTTGGGGCAGGACTGCCTCCTCGACCCGAAGAGGGCACGCCACCCTTTTTTTCGACTGAGGACCATGGTCTCAGATTTGGAGGTACTGTTTTTATCCCAACCGCTTCACACTCGGCTGCAAATCCCTCCAGTTGACGATTGCGGCTTGATGGAGCCATCACAACCACATAATCTGCAAAAAGCAGAGACACAATGCTGAGGTCACCAAAATGGACACCCTCAACACCTTGGCTGCGCTTAGAAATTCTGTCAATAAAGGTAATGAACAGAATTGGTGACTATTTATGTGACCTGTGAAAGCAAATCATGTGTGTGAACTTTCACGATTCCTGCTCAAATCTGTTCCAAAATTTTAAATAATAAGGTTGAGATACTGCAGGCATTTTTCGTTGCCAAACCCATTTTTACAGTAACTTGAAAAATAATTTAACAAATTACAGTATTATCCTTGAGTTATGATTTCAAAATGAGTTATCCATCAATTTGTTGTGTCTCTGTAATAATATGAGGAAGCAATTCAACATTTACATGTATGGGTTCACAGTCATAACGGCCCTCTGAGTGAAACTGTATGTGGCCTGTGACAAAAATTAGTTTGACACCCAAAACTGCTTCGAGATGCCTTTACTCAGTTATCTATTCCGTACAACAGACAGGCTCTCAACTCCATATGAATGGAGCTTTCATTCAACAACAACAACACATCTCCACCCTCTCAGAGGCAAAACAGGCAACAGTAACAATCTGGACTCAGATGACGATCTTGAATTCATGTAGTGTTACAGTATACAGTATATTTCACAAATCCGACCTTGACATGGAGCAGAAAGTGGAACAAACAATTGCAATTCACACGATTTTTATCTGAAACAAAAACTATCTTTATTCATAGAGGTGTTACAAATATTAACCTCAGGCACAATACCGTACTATATATATTCAAAACAAACGTTCTGGTTGTACTCTTAAATTAAGGCTGCAACTTTAACTTTAATGACGAATGACGAGGGTTATTAAAAACATTGTGTCACCCATCCATCCCATGTTTTTGGGCACCTGGCTAGTCAGCAGCCAGGTGCAGCTCGTCTGTGTGGAGTTTGCATATGTTCTGCATGGGTTTTCTCTGGGTACTCCGGTTTCCTCCCACATCCCAAAAACATGAATGGTAGTTTAATTGAAGACTCTAAATTGCACATAGGTGTGAATGTGAGTGCGAATGGTTACTTGTTTCTATGTGCCCTGCGATTGCTAGCGACCAGTTCAGGGCGTACCCCGCCTCTCACTTCGAGTCAGCTGGCATAGGCTCCAGCACACCCGCAACCCTAGTAAGGATAAGCTATCCATCCATTTTCAACACCGCTTATCCTGGTTAGGGTCGCGGGGCGCCAGAGCCTATCCCAGTGGACTTCGGGCGAAAGGCGGACTACATCCTGAACTGGTCACCAGTCAGTCGCAGGGCACATATAGACACGGACAACCATTCGTACTCACATTCACACCGTCACTGAGTGGGAACTGAACCCACGCGTCCCGTACCAAAGTCAGGCGAGTGTACCACTACAACATCAGTGACTAGTAATCCCTCCCACATCCCAAAAACATGCATTAATTGGAGACTCTAAATTGCCCTTAGGTGTGAATGTGAGTGCGAATGGTTGTTTGTTTGTATGTGCCCCGCAATCGGCTGGCAACCAGTTCAGGGTGTACCCCGCCTCCTGCCCGATGACAGCTGGGATAGGCTCCAGCACGCCCGCGACCCTAGTGAGGAGAAGCGGCTCAGAAAATGGATGGATGGATGTGCATACTGTCTATTCAGTACTGCTGTGTGCACTCATTATTTTCCCCGACAGCAGGGTTACAAATCCACCTCAATTAACAAATATGTTTTAAAGGTTGAAAATAAGTCCAAATAAGTACAGTAGTGTGATTTTTCTGGAACTCATTTGAGGATTGGCGAAAATCACAGTTGCCTATTCCCATGGTTTTCCCTACAAAACATGGCTTGGGCTACGTTCACACTGCAGGGCATGATGCCCAATTCAGATTTTTTTTTTTATTAAATCCAATCTTTTTATGTAGTTGTTCAACGTTACAAAAACAATTGCGACTTCGACTGGAGACTGAATCAGAATCAGAATCATCTTTATTTGCCAAGTATGTCCAAAACACACAAGGAATTTGTCTCCGGTAGTTGGAGCCGCTCTAGTACATAAAGACATTTACAAAAAAAACAATTGTGCAAAAAGATGCACAGTCCTCTAGCACTTAGAGCAGTTCGAATGACTAACATTGCAATAGTCCGGTGCAATGACCATTGTGCAAAGGGCGCTGAGACTTCAAGGAGTGTATGCGGTTTAAAGTGACGAGTAGTGCGATCATCTGGGACAATGTTGGCTGTGCAAATGTTACAGATACTCCTCAATCAGTGTGCAAATGGAGCAGATGCTACTCTGGCATGAGTGGCCAGTGTATGCAAATAGTGCAGCATGGCGAGACAACTACAGTGAGTGCACGAGTAATACATAATTGGCCCCACAGAAATGTGACAACGAATGCGTCCTTAAACGTCACACGCCTGCGCACAAAAGGACGTCACGCTGCACATGTGCACAAACAGGAGGCGCCGTGTTGACGGAAATAAATATGGCCCCTCGCGGAGGTCTCGCCATGACGCATTTATGGTAATTTCAAGGATTTTGTGCAACCGAAGCCAACATTTTCTTATATTTATCAGTTATACAGCATCTTCTTTTCCCCACTGACTGTTTTCTGCTCCTTTGTCTGCCGTTTGATTTTGTCCTGTGTTTTCTCCAACAATTGTGACGTTTGTGTTCGCTCAGCGTCCATATTGCACTCGTGTCCGATACCGGCCTCGGTCGGATATAAAAAAATAATAATAATAAACATTTTAAAAAAGATCGGAATTACACTGTTCACATTGACATGAAAAAATGAGATACATGTCACATTGGGCAAAAAAATCAGAATTGACCTGCTGTGTGAACATAGCCTTTTATTTTTCGTCATAGTGAAATAAAGCTGCATATCTCCCAAGCTATTCTGCCTTGGTGCTGTGCATCACTGTAGTGTGTGTTGAATGACTGATAATGTCCATCCGATACTGCTTAAAAGCTAATGTCTTAATAATGTCAAATGGCAATGTAGTGGGGATTTTTACACCAAGTCAGACCATCAGCATGAACCATTATTTCAACATGTTAAAGAAAAGCTGTGCAGGTGAACACTGTAGTGCACGAGAGGAAGGGGCTCTCACCATTGAATATCCTCAGCTGTTTTGGGGGCTCACGCCAGCTTAGTGTTGACGGTGAGAGTGCTGCAAGCCAAAGTCAGGGAATGTTCTAATTGGCCAGTTCAGTCTCCTCATGTCATCCACTCACACTCCCTCTCCCTCGCTCACTGTTGTCTGTTTCTGTTTATCTGCTACTAATGACAGGATGTGCCTTCCAATCACTGCAGGGCCACACAAGACGAGGGACCAATGGCAGGGCGGGGAGGGCAGAGCTCGGCGCTGTAGGACAGCTCCAGGCAGAGATGCTGCATTTGGATCTCATTGATGGTGCTGACGGTTTCCGCGGTGATAAAGAGTCTTCCAAAGCCTCCATCGCACCTCCTCCAGTCACCAAGGATCCTACAGAACCTGTTACCATGGATACCTACCGGCCCAAGAGACCGACAACCCTTAACCTCTTTCCAGTTGTGCCCCGGACACAGGTAAAGTCTTTTTGTTTATTTTATTATTTTATTTTTTTACATACTGTATACACATATGCATACACGCAACAGTGTAGGAAAATCATATTTTATCTTATAGCACATATTTGTTTTTGAATGCAAATGTTGTTGGACAATGGCAGTCATATTATTATTGAATCCTTTGCATTTGCTGTATTCACTCAACTGAACAACAGTCTATTGTCAAGACATTGTCAAGACCTTTCTCCCGTTGGTGTTTGTATCATTTCTATTGTTGTCATATGTGAATGGAAACAAGAGTTGTGATTTTGTTTTATGATCACTGTGAATCGAATAATAGTGTATGTTGAGGGCCAACCTTACAAGTACACAATAGCTTATATAAGCGTGTGAGTGTAAGTATAATATGACTGTGTGCCTGTCCAGTCTTTTCATACAGCACATTTACCTTTGCTAAATCTGTAGAGTATATCATGCAATAGCCAACCATCTCGACAGGAAGTTCAAAGTTGAATTGTGTGATTTGTAAATGGAAATGGCTGTTTATGGTGGCAGGTTTGTGTCATAGTCTGAGGACTGTGTTGCCCTATGACTTTTTGATTTCACCGTGTTGTCAGACACACTTTATTTAGTGTGAACTATTTTTATGGGTGCCCATCCGAGTCATGTTTCTGGTCATCCGGCGAACGTATGTTTAGGTCGTCTGATGAATGCATGTTTAGTCATCAGGCTCATCATGTTTAGTCATCACGCTCGCCTCAGCACGTTTTATGTACTGTTATGATTCTAATTAATGATAGTTAATATGATAGCAAATGCTTATTCTGTTGGGGTTTTCATTTGTAAGTGCCTAACCACCTTATGCATGGATACATTTACTGGTTTAGCTTGTCTTGGCTTTGCAGGAACATAACTTGAGGAGATCCATGCTGGCTTTAGCTCTTGCAGAGGCCTTTTGTCCTAAGAATCTTACTCCCAGACACCAAGAGGTTTCCATATTTTTAACATTGATTGCTACCATTCATCTGGGTTTGGCTACTGACACTGTTTGTAAAAGGGCAGACTCCTAAGAAGAATAAACTTTTTACATATAGGCTACAATTTACAGTGAAATGTGTTCTATGTAGTTAAACCAAACCAGCTGTGGAACGTTGGAGATTAACGAAGAAAAACCTGAAAGGTGATTTGTTCCCTGTCATATCCATTAGACACCAATCCAACAAATAATGAAGAATAAACTAGGCAATGTTAGTGTGACAGGCTCACTATGTCTCTTGTTGGATCAGTTGGAAGAAGAGTCTCTCAAGGAAAACATGTCAAACTGTTCTTTGGTCTGCTTTTAATAAAAAGAACAGTTTAGTCCAATCTAATAAAACTGGTTGGTGTTAAGGCAACATCCACACTCATCTTTTGGGGGACTGTTCTTAATCTTGCAGTTTGACTTTTGAAACTTCTAAAGCAGTCACTCAGTGGTGATACCTCTTTCTCCGCTGTTGATTCTGACTAGTCCTCATTTGTTTGTGTTCTTTTGAGACTGTTGTTTTGCTTCCAGTTGACTCAAATGAGGAAGTGGCTGTTGTATCCTGGCTAAGCGGCATTGCTACATATAACCGGCACAAAACTAAATTTTAAACACAATAATGGCTCATTATTTTATACCAGACCTCGACGATACTGAGGCACTTTTAATTTCGGTATATTGTGAATATGGTGACATCTCAAATACATACATACATTCATACATACTTACATACATTATACATTTATAACAGTTTTGGATTTTCTATTATAGTTAGTTTTGATTTAGTTTTGACTTCTTTTTCAAATTCAGTTAGTTTGAATTCGTTTTTATAGCAGATTTTGTTTGTTTTTATTTTTTCAAAAATCCTTCGTTTTTAGTTTTTATTATTTCCAGTATTAGTTTTAGGTTTTGTTTGTTTTTGGGGTATTTGTCAAAAAAAAAAAAAAAAAAAAAGATACGTATTGTGTAATTGTTTTCGTTAACTTTCTAACAGATGAACAACTAACTGCAAATCAAATGCAGGTACTGTATAACAGTCCACAGAATTTGAAGTTCAATAAGTGCAGCGCATAATACTGCTTCTAAGGTTAGATTAGATACATCACAACGTACAGTAAAACCATTCATGGGACACATGCTGTAGTATGGCCTTTTTAAAAATATGTGTTTATATGTTTAACTTACAACAACGAAAATCAAGTTCTTATTTGCATGTTTTGCTTCCCTTTACATTTAAATAACTAAATTGCAAACTGGAAGTTCACGCTTTCCCTGCTATTTCTCCAGTGAAAGTGCATCCTGTCTTTTTTTTTCTATTTTTTTGTTCAGTCCATGATTATTGTGACAAAGCTTTTTATGTTTCCTGCTGTTGCTGAAGGATCGTTGCAGTAGTTCAGTCACCTGCTGTGTGCTGCTTTCACATCTGCCTTTCATGGCAGGAAACTGCAGCAGTTTGAGACTCTCGGCAGTTGTCCGTATCGCTGAATTTTCCCAGAAAGATGAATAACCAACATGCAGGTTCCATGAAGGCACTAGCTAATCTGTAGCCCTGTTAGCCGTTTCCGTAAGTCCGCTAGTTAGCCTTCCGGACGAAAATATATCGACTTAAATCGTTTTAAAAGGTAATCAATTAATTGTATCGATACTAGGAAAAATGCATTGGATTTAAGCACAGCAGACTTTACATGGATGTGTGTGTGTTTTACCACTTTTAATGATAAAGACGTTACTCTGTTAAGTTTTCCTGTCTGTGACGTCATAGGTGATCATGGAAGTATCAAACAGTATAGTTTTTTTATGGCGCTATTTAATGGGCTGATCTGAGAACCAAACCACATCTCCCATGATCCCTTACAAAGTGCACAGGGGATCATGGAACATGCACATGCATAGTGCAGGAAATATCGTGGCGCATTGAGCAGAGCGCTAAACTTACCTTATATATCAATATATCAATGCGTAAAAATTTAAGGGGGTCTGAATACTTTCCGTACCCACTGTATAAACAGACAATATAACAATACACTATGGCATATATTCTTCTGTGAAAAATGAGTCATATTAACAATACTCAACCGTTACTTATACTTTCTTTGTTACTGCAAGTGTGTATTTCATTGCGTGCACCACTGCACCTCAGAGGTCAAGACATGCAGAGCAGGAACAGTGATTTCAACAAGGCATACACAGAGACAGCTGAGCACCTTAAGCCTCACTACAGGATTCCTAATTTCCTATCCGCCGTTTCAATAAAACCAAACCTCAGCTGTATCAAGAAGTTTCAAAGTATATTGCTGCACATGTGGAGAAAGCAAATGCTGTTCGACCATATACTGACAGTAAAATAATAACTCAATTGAACTCTGTTATTTTGCACTTTAAAAGTATAATTTGTATTTATTTTTTATTGAGGTTATTCTATATATATATATATATATATATATATATATATATATATATATATATATGATTCTACACCCACTCCTCCAGGTTTGTAGGCTGTCAAAATG
This sequence comes from Phycodurus eques, assembly GCF_024500275.1. NCBI lineage: Eukaryota > Metazoa > Chordata > Actinopteri > Syngnathiformes > Syngnathidae > Phycodurus > Phycodurus eques. The sequence continues at coordinate 30,370,778 of NC_084526.1, read as the reverse complement.
ATTTTCTGAGCAGCGTCACATTTGTCAGTGCTTTAGTTTGTCTGGTTCCCCTGAGGTGGAAAACTGACTGCTGAAGCCGCTTTAGCGTTGTTCTTCCGAGTTTCCCTTTCTGTGTTTGAGTTGTCACGACTAGAAAGTATGAAGGAAACAATTGCTCCAAAAGGCTGTGTTCTTAGGAAGTCGTTCGCTTTCTTCAGCAGCTAAAAGTATGAATTTTCACACACTTAGCACTTCATTAGGTACAGTTGCCTAGTTTAATTAAGGCGATCCAAGTGAAAAAAATACTGTCTACAAACACACAGATGTATAATGCAGAGTACCTCAATGAATCCGAGATTTAGATTTGTCCTGCATTCCAATATGCACATATAATCAGAGCTGACAACCTATAAGATTTCACTTCCAGAACAATTCGTCCAAATTTGTCTGAATTCCCATATTTTCCTAATTTTGTCAAGAACATTTACGTGCAACAGTCATAATCGTAATTTTTTTAATAATAATAATATATTTTTAACCTGCCCACGTTCTGAAGTGACGTGTGCTGTGACGTACTAATTAATTTCCAGTTCAGACGTGGCTTCCTGTGTGGTCGTGCATGATTTTATATTTATATCTCTAAACACGTATTAATTGGCCTGTTATTTTGCTATTGAAAGTTGGTTACTCTCAGCGAAACCGCGGATCCAGCCAGACGTATGTGGCAAGTGTACTGTACCACCAAATCATTTATTTTAATGTTTTGCAACTGCATGACATGATAGCTTAACAATTACCACTTTGTCCTCCCTTTGTAATTCTTTTGTAAGAAGCATGGTAATAAGTGTAGCTTATGTGGTACTATGGTGGCGATGATCAGTGACTTGGAATGCATTGATACCGGACGCAAAGAGAAATTTCGCCTCTGTGGCTTGCCAGCCGGGGGGCGTAATAAAATGGCGTGTACCAAGTAGCTGTTCAATGTGGACACAACAGTAATGTCAGACACAAAAAGTTTTTTCCCAATATCTGGAACAATCAGTGTTACAGCCGTAACAAGTCAACGTTCAGTGATTTCCGTAACAATATAGGGATGTTCCGTAACATTTGGCAGCTCTGTATAATACTATTAGAGAGTAGTTGCGGTACCTAATGACGATGATATTAAATCATGTGACATGGCGATGAATCACAGCATTTGTATTGGATCATATTACATTGCTCATGTGCACCTAATGTGATTGATCTGTACTTCATTATTCATAGCGGTGCTACAATACAAGAATGTCTTGGAAAACAAATACTTTCAACAATGACTAAAAATGATGATAGAATAACTTGTATGTGGTTGTGGTTGCTTTAGTTGTAATTACATCAATTATACTGGCAGACCACAAACCACAACCACTCTGGCTGAGATGATTACATAAGATATTTGAGTGCCAATGATTTCTGGGTAGTATTCTACAATCTGAGTGCTTGAGAGTTGCAGAGAGACGGAACTGGGTGACTGTTTCCAGGTCAGTGAATAAATAAAAATGCAAACTGCAAATATTCGGCGCTGCTTCATTTGGCTTCGGTGATGAATAACAAGAGAGGGATACCACAGTACTTTCAGTGTTGAAAACATTTGTTGAAAACATTTGTGTCCCTTTTCACCCAGACTTACATGGCAGCTTTTATTTTGCTGTTTGTCCTCTCTAAGACTCTTTGAGTAAATGTATTCAGACAGAAACGCCAACCTGATATCAGGATTAATCCTGAATCCCGATAATCTTCCATCTGGTTACACCACACTTGTAAGTATTTCTGTGTGAGTCTGGGCTTGGCGGCAAATCCTACCTGTGCTCTAAACTCACTCATTCATCTGTGGACACCTCATTTATTCTCAATGATATGACCAATATCATATCTTGTATGTATGTATGTATGGGAGGTCGAGTTTTCAGTCAGGTGGTATCACATGGAGTCACTTCCACGTAGATCTGGGTAATTAATACACACAGTTGCATGAGTCATTTGCCCAAAGCCATGATATTATTGAATTCATGGCAAGATGCTTCCACGTCTTTCGTTACCACGGCGACATCTCTGTCTCCGCCTGGTACAGAAGAATGGAAAGTGAGTCATGCATCGGTGGGTGGACATAGTAAAAGGAACCATATTTGCAACCAAATATTCTGATCCGAGGAGTTTCCAGTTCATTATTTTTATCTCATTCAGCACTCGTGTATCACTTGTGGAACCATGAGCACTACTTATTCACTGACCAGTATGTCCATCTAGATGTATAAAAAAAAACACAAAAGTTGGAAAAAGTTCACCCTGATTTATTTCTGTATGTATGTACAACCCCAATTCCAATGAAGTTGGGACGTTGTGTTAAACATAAATAAAAATAGAACACAATGATTTGGAAATCATGTTCGACCTATATTAAATTGAATACAATACAAAGACAAGATATTTAATGTTCAAACTGCTAAACCTTATTGTTTTTAGAAAATAATCATTAACTCAAAATTTTATGGCTACAACACGTTCCAAAAAAGCTGGGACAGGGTCATGTTTACCAGTGTGTTACATCAGCTTTTCTTTTAATAACATTCAATAAATGTTTGGGAACTGAGGACACTAATTGTTGAAGCTTTGCAGGTGGAATTCTTTCCCATTCTTGCTTGATGTACAGCTTCAGCTGTTCAACAGTCCGGGGTCTCCGTTGTCGTATTTTACACTTCATAATGCGCTACACATTTTCAATGGGAGACAGGTCTGGACTGCAGGCAGGTCAGTCTAGTACCCGCACTCTTTTACTACGAAGCCACGCTGTTGTAACACGTGCAGAATGTGGTCTTGCTGAAATAAGCAGGGGCGTCTGTGAAAAAGGGGTTGCTTGGATGGCAGCATATGTTTCTCCAAAACCTGTATGTACCTTTCAGCATTAATGGTGCCTTCACAGATTTGTAAGTTACCCATGCCATTGGCACTAACACAGCCCCATACCATCACCGATGCTGGCTTTTGAACTTTGCGACCATAACAGTCCGGATGGTTCTTTTCCTCTTTGGCCTGGAGGACACGACGTCCACAATTTCCAAAAACAATTTGAAATGTGGACTCGTTGCACCACAGAATACTTTTCCACTTTGCATCAGTCCATCTTAGATGAGCTCGGGCCCAGAGAAGCTGGCAGCGTTTCTGGGTGTTGTGGATAAATGACTTTTGCTTTGCATAGTAGAGTTTCAAGTTGCACTTACGGATGTAGCGCCGAACTGTATTTACTGACATTGGTTTTCTGAAGTGTTCCTGAGCCAATGTGGTGATATCGTTTACACGTTGATGTTGGTTTTTGATGCAGTGCCGCCTGAGTGTTCGAAGGTCACAGGCATTCAATGTTGGTTTTCGGCCTTGCCACTTACATGCAGTGATTTCTCGAGATTCTCTGAACCTTTTGATGATATTATGACCGTAGATGATGAAATCCCTAAATTCCTTGCAATTGTACATTGAGGAACATTGGCCCTAAACTGTTCGACTATATTCTCACGCACTTGTTCACAAAGAGGTGATCCTTGCCACATCTTTGCTTGTGAATGACTGAGGAATTCAGGGAAGCTCCTTTTATACCCAATCATGGCACCCGCCTGTTCCCAATTAGCCTGTTCTGATGTGGGATGTTCCAAACAGGTGTTTGATGAGCATTCCTCAACTTTCTCAGTATTTTTTGCCACCTGTCCCAGCTTTTTTGGAACGTGTTGCAGCCATAAAATTCAAAGTTAATGATTATTTGCTAAAAACAATTAAGTTTATCAGGTTGAACATTAAACATCTTGTCTTCGTAGTGTATTCAATTAAATATAGATTGAACATGATTTGCAAATCATTATATTCTGTTTTTATTTATGTTTAACACAACGTCCCAAGTTAATTGGAATTGGGGTTGTATTATTTTTGCTTTTAGAGCAGACTCAGGTCTGCTCTGACTTAGGAGTTTCAGAATGTGTATTATTATTATTTGTACATTTTCATGTCTTTGTGACTTTAGTAATAGAAAATAAAATATATATTTTTTACAATAATTATTATGATAATACCACTTATTATTTCTGCACAAGTAAGATTCAATTTACCCTGTACCTGCTGTTTAGAATTTAGACAGAGACTACATTTCAAGAGAGAGAGAGACTACCTCTCAAAACTGGTGAGGGCAATTTCACACATTACAGACTGCAACTTTAAGTGCAAATAATTTATACACTCAAAATATAAACAGATTCTCACTGTTGTTGTATATGTACAGAATACTATAGAATAGAATAAAAGAGAAAACCTTTATTGTCATGGCAGATACAACGAAATTGGGGTAGAACTCCAGGTTTGTGTTTCAAGAATGAACACTAAAATAGAACAGAAAATTAAATTATGGTATGTTTTCCCAATGGGGAAAAGGTCTGGTTCCCTTTAAATTCACACCATTATGCACAGACAAAAGACTCATTCAGTGCATATTCACCAGAAAAAGCTTTGTTTGTGTTGTGTGGTGAGTTGGGGACAAAAGGTGGAGTCTCAGGATTCAGAGCTTCATCGCCCTTCCTCTTCATCTTCTGCTTTCCCACTACTTCCTTCATTTGTTAATTACCTCTCTTTTTCCTCAGGATACATTAAATAACAATTCCTTTGGGAAGAAATACACGTGGCAGGAAAAGGTTTCGGGATCATCGTCACCTCTCAAAACTGGTGAGGGCAATTTCACACATTACAGACTGCAACTTTAAGTGCAAATAATTTATACACTCAAAATACAACATGATCTCAGATGGGAATTTGACTTTTATCTTAAATTAATACTTTCTTTATTTTCACATTAAACAGCTAAGACGTTAATGATACAACAGATCAAACTGCCTTTCCTGAACCGAATGACAACACTTCTTCCCTTCACTTTCTTCACTTTATCACCTTTCATTCTGTATATATTGTCCCTAAACTGTCAGTTTCGGATGTAAAATTTTTGGTTCAAAAATAGTGCTTCAATGCTTCTACTGTAGAAGATCACATATCCTCTAAGAGGTTTGCCTCATATCATGAAGAACATAAAAAATCTTTATTCGGCATGTCATCAAAAATGACAATTTTACAAAGATAACTGTTTTTCTCCGTTGGACTGTCAGCGGTCATGTGGAGTTCAACTGCTTACGTTTGTAATAAATTGTCTACTTTATTGAATTATGCTCATTTCATTTGTATGTGCTTATTATTTATTTAAGTTAAAGGCAAACTATTTGAAACCGCTCAGTGCAGTGCAGTTCTACAACTCTGCAAACTACAACTACAATAGTAAATCATACAGAATTTTTATTAATTAATTAGTGTACTTTTCAGTCAAAACTAAGCATTTTTATTGTCATCTACTGCTCATGTATTGTATTTTAAGATTATGCATGTGTAAAAAATTGATTTAATTTAAACATGCAAATGACATTTATGCATTGCACACACTAAAAATAATATTTTCACAGCATGTTGCAACCAACCCATGTTGCTGCTTGGCTTCTTTTCACTGTGAACGTGAGAAACAATTATTTTTCTGATGGGTAGCTTCATAGTAGCAACAAATTACATGATAAAATAATTTGCATACAAAAATATATTTATAAAAAAATAAAATAAAGATTTAGTTAACTGTACTTTTGAAAGAAACTCATGTGACAACACTGTTCAGCAGCAAATCAAGACAAACTTTTTTAGGGGGCCTTTAAATGTTGAATTATATGAAAATATTCACCAGTTATTTGCTAATCTGTTGTGTTGGTTGTCAGCGTATCATCCCTAGTAAAATCATCGTGCCTGCACTTCCTGGCAGTGGATTATGACATAACCGGTCAATCACCATCCCTTCGGCGTACTTTGACTTTTTATGAGTAAAGGGGATTTAGCTGTGTAATCCTGACATATGTTACCTAACCATTTATACTTTTGTGTCTTTCTGGGTTTTCTTTGTATGACTTTTTATGACTGTATTCTGTTGCCATGTCCGCCTTCATGCTGGATGTGTCTGTTTTGGTGGTCACGAGTGCATCATGTTCTTAAACCTTTTGTGTGCGTGTGGCCTTTGTGTTTGTTTGTGCGTGTGTGCTGTCTTTGTGTTGCTGTGTGTCTTTTCTCATCTTCCAGGTGAACTAACACCCTTGCGTGAGCACAGCTGCCTGAGTGACGAAGACAAGGTGCGGAGCGGCGGTGCGCAGACCAAAGACAGAGGCACCTCCACCGACGCCCCCTGCCGGCACTCGCAGACGTCTGGAGATTCGCAAAGCTCAACAACAGCAGCGTCGACGCGGCCAAAGTTTCAGGCGAAACCACCCCCGCCGCCACAGAATTACAAACCAGCTCCTCTGTATCCAGCTGGCAAGGTGGATGGTTGTGGCTACCAACAGGAGAGGATCCAGCACCACTCAGAGGCTCCAGAGGAGCCCACAGAGGAGATTTATCTTACTCCAGTGCAGCGCTGTTCGGACCCTTCAGAGCCTCCTTGCACACAGGACCGGCCTTTCCTTTCACAACTGAGTGAGCAGGGTCGTATGTCCATTAGCTCTGATACAGAAGGCCCACCTCCTTACCAGCCACTACCTGACCAGTCCAACCCCTCCATCTACGAGGAGGACGAAGTCTATATCGCCCCACCTTCTTACGCATCCTGTGTTGAATCGCTCATCACGCCACCTAGCATGGCTCTGTCAACTCATTCTTCCCTGGCACTGGACTTCAGTCTCAATGGGTCAGGAACAGGGGCAGGGGCAATGTTGAGAACTGGATCATCAGTCGAGTATGTGGATGCAACGGACGAAAACTACTGTGGGGAGGATGAGGATGTGGACAGAATAACCCTGGACGAAAGAATAAAGAAAGTGGTCGGAAAGGTGGAAAGCAGCAACAGCAGAGCCACTCTACTAAGAACTTCCATGAGCTCTGATGCCAGGGGACTGTCGTACGACTCAGTCAAATACACTTTGGTGGTGGACGAGCACGCTCAGCTAGAACTTGTCAGTTTGAGGCAGTGTTATCAAGGTTACAGCGACGACAGCGATTCGGCTACAGTCTACGACAACTGTGTCTCCTCTCCCTATGAGTCTGCCATTGGGGAAGAGTACGAGGAGGAAGATGAAGAGGAAGAGTGCGCTCGTCTGGATGGAGTGAGACGAGAGGACACAGCTTGTCTGTCGGAAGACTCCACGCCCGATGGTGACTTGCATTTCTCCAAGAAGTTCCTCAATGTCTTCATGAACGGACGATCAAGCTCATCAAGTAAGTCAGCACCTTCTTAACGTACTGTTTAATTGCATTTTAGATCATTTAAATGTAAATGTGTGCATTAGTGGCGTCACGATACCAAAATTCTGACTTAGATACTATACCTGTATAAAGTACCTCGATACCGGTACTGAAATGATACCATGGCAAAAATCTAAAACACTAGCAATGCAGTAGAATGCCATCCATCCACTTTCTGAAAACTGACAAACCACCTTCAAATACTTTTATATTTTTATTACTTCAAGAATTTTTTATAAACTTTAGCCCATTCTTGACATTAGTCATTTTTAAATAATTAGATCAATTGCTGCATGATCATATTAATATGCCAAATATGCGTGTGTTTGTATGTATATAAAATTGTTCAACTATATACAGTATACATCCATTTTCTGAACCGCTTATCCTCACTAGAGTCACGAGCGTGCTGGAGCCTATCCCAGCTATCTTCGGGTGAGAGGCGGGGTACACCCTGAACTGGTCCCCAGCCAATCGCAGTGGACATCTAAACAAACAACTATTTGCACTCACATTTACACCTACGGCCATTTTTGAGTTTTCAATTAATTGCATGTTTTGGGGATCTGGGAGGAAACCGGAGTACCAACACAGGCGCGGGGAGAACATGCAAACTCCACACAGGCGAGGCCGGATTTGAATCCGGGTCCTCAGAACTGTGAGGCAGATGTGCTAACCATTCGTCAACCGTGCCGCCTATATACAGAAGAAAAATACTACACACCCGTTGTTCCTTCAATTTCCTGTTCATTTTAATGCCTGGTACCACAAAATGCATTTTACCTGAAGAATACATAAGCTTAATTGTAATATTAAAAAGATTTTGGTTATTATCAAGAAAACCATTGAAATTTGCTCAAGCTTGATATCCGCTCTTAAATTCAACTCTTATGAGCCAGTTTCATTGTCATCATTATACAGTGTTTGTCCAATGTACTTTAAGTTGCAACTGAAGTTGCAACAAGCAACTAATAATGGTTTTTTTCCATGACTATAATAATTATTTATATTTATACGTAATTTACTTTACTCATATGTAACACTGTATACACCTTTAGTCAGCAGTATTCTTGAATGTGCCTGCATTTGATTTCTCCCATTGTAAACAATACACGTGCACCCCGTCAGCGGCCGGACAGTGCTGTTTTTAATTTCGTACGGCGCCACAACACTACAAAAGTGGACCTTTTGGTTCCACTTGGATCGTACGTGGTTTTGGTTTTGCATTCGGGTGGTTTTTTATTCTTTTCGAACTCCCTGATTTCCAGAGTGGTCTCCGACGACGAGTGTAGTCTGTATTCGGGTTGGAGCGCCCCAAGCTGGGCTTCCACGCTAAGTTGTCTCATGCTATCGATGCTATCAATCTCCTGCTGGTAACACTGACTCTCGTGTGCAGCAAATGCCAAGTTTGCCTAAGAGCACAGGAAAATCCACTGCATATTTTGTAACACTGACTTTGCTGACACAGCCTCGTGAGCTGCGTACTCTGAGGTTACGTCTCGGTGGCTAACGCTAATGCGTGCGAACATGTCCGCAGGAGGCAGGAAATAGCAGTTTGATGCCATTTCATTCTCCTGGCTTCCACAGAGTTGCGTGCACACACAGAACCCATTTTCTAACTTTTTGATTAGAAAAGTTATTGGCTGACTGTCGGCTTTTTGTGGACTGGTATTTAAAATACCACATGAGTGCTGTCGTTTATTAATTTCCAAAGTACCAGTACTTAAAAAAGGCGGCACGGTGGATGACTGGTTAGAGCGTCAGCCTCACAGTTCTGAGGACCCGGGTTCAATCCCCGGCCCCGCCTGTGTGGAGTTTGCATGTTCTCCCCGTGCCTGCGTGGGTTTTCTCCCAAATCCCAAAAACATGCATTGATTGGAGACTCTAAATTGCCCGTAGGTGTTTGTATGTGCCCTGCGATTGGCTGGCAACCAGTTCAGGGTGTACTCCGCCTCCTGCCTGATGATGGCTGGGATAGGCTCCAGCACGCCCGCGACCCTTCCATAATGTATCCCCGTTAATTGCTATATACTGTACTGTTGTTCCCTTTTTTTTAAAAAAAAAAACATTTTTCTCAATAGGACATTAGAACACGTTTTAGAATTTACCAGCGTACAATCTCCTGGGCTTAATTTCACATTTTAACAACAATATTTAAGTGTTTCTTGATACATTTCAAATAGAACTCTGTATGAAACAGTTAAGAAGCACATAAGAGTTGCATGCTATTGTGTGTAATGTCTGTTACTGTGGGTTAACGTCTCCCATGCAAATCATAAAAAGTAAAACCATTTCTCTGCAGTGTTGCAAATACTTATTCATGAATGAATTGTTTCAATTTTCAACAACAAAAACTGATTCGCAATCATAAAAAATTCATTGTGCAATTTGATTACTTCAGTAAACTGCATTAAATGCTGATTTGAAAGGAAATCAATAAGGCAAAGAGAAGTGATGCTCATTTTAGAACCAAGATAAATATGCTCCATTTGTTTAGTGTGCATGATTAAATGTTATTGTGAAAGTATAGTTTTGTTCTCATTTTTTTGTTTTCTGAGGCTTGCAAATGTCTCTGGGACATGTGGTTTTAGTAATTAGACTATACAACACAAATCAGTAATGGTGCTGTTCTTTATGCACATGTACATATTTGTTGTAATTTATTTCCTTGAAACTGACATACTTTTTTCAAAATGTTCTGTGGTGGCTTAGGTGCAGAGTCTTTTGGTTTATTTTCTTGCGCCATAAATGGGGAAGAACAGGATCAGAGTCATCGGGCTGTCTACAGGTGAGAAGAAAATATGATCATTGCCACTACATTTTTATAGGAACCTATTCCTCATTGTTGAACATTTAGAAAACAAAGGAACAATGACCCCTTTATTTCAGGACAAGAAATTTGTTTTTCCATTGGATCGGACAGGATAAGCAAACCAACAGATAATCCAGATTATCTAAAACCTTTGATTTGGCAGGAACCCGAAATATGACTAATAAATGTGTGTTTACATAACTGAGCACGGCTTCTTGATCTGACAGTTTGTCTGGAGTGGACACTTATTTCGTAACAATTTTCACGAAAGTGCCAGACAATTCGTTGTTTCATATGTTACGTAGACTGTGGGTTTGACTGGTCTGATTGTTTCCTACTTAGGTTTTGTAACGTTATTACTTCATTTTCAAATCTTAGTCAAGAATAGTGGTTATAACCAATAACATGAAAAGGTTAAATATTAGGTTAGTAATGGGAACGGCAGGTCTTTTGAAGTACTGCGTCACTAGAATCAGTTACCGTAATATACCATGTATAATGCGCGTTTTTTACCTAAATAAATTGTCAAAAGTCAATACTGCACATTATACATAGGTATAGGAGAAAACAAAAAACACTTTCACATTTTATCAATGTATGCCGCCTCTAGGTTATGAAAAAGCTGTACATGTTCATTCCACTATGCCAGCGCCCCCTAGAGGTTATGAAAGTTGTACACTTTCATTCTAGTATGCCACCTAGTGGTTATGAAAAAGGTGTAGACTACACTTTCATTTCAATATGACAGTGGTACATATGACATATAAATGTACAATTGTGCTCATACGTTTACATACCCAGGGAGAATTTGTGAAATATTTGATTTTATTATTATAATTTTTTAATACGACTTATGCCTGAACAACAACCATCATTAATTTCTTTATGGTTATGTTTTGTTTAACGATAATGCTTTTCTGAAATGCTTGACAGTTTAATTTGAATGCCATTAAAATAAAATGTGTTTCGCCTGGTCCTTCATCCATCCATCCATTTCCTGAGCCGCTTCTCCTCACTAGGGTCGTGGGCGTGGGTTAGGGTTAGCTGTCATCAGGCAGGAGACAAGGTACACCCTGAACTGGTTGCCAGCCACTCGCAGGGCACATACAAACTAACAACCATTCACACTCATAGTCACACCTACAGGCAATTAAGAGTCTCCAATTAATGCATGTTTTTGGGATGTGGGAGGAAAACCGGAGTGCCCGGAGAAAACATGCAAACTCCAAACAGGCGGGGCCGGGGATTGAACCCGGGTCCTCAGAACTGTGAGGCTGACACTCTAACCAGTCGGCCACCGTCCTTCATGTTTTCTTAAAATAACTGTACACCTCTTACAAATCCTGCCTGGGTAATCAAACATGAGCACAACTGTGTGTTTTCTCATTTACTAAATAAAAGTAGGGCTGTGAATTTTAAAATAAGAGCAAGTTAATAAAAATAAAGTATTGTGTGTTCAAATAAGGTGTTTAGTTTCAGAATAATTATTTGAAAAAACAAACAAAATACAAAAAATAATTCATGTTTTGATCATATGGGTAGAAGCAAAATCATGCATTGTAAAAATTAATTATACATAGGTAGAAGGGTTTTCCAGAATTTTGAGGTCAATTTTGGGGGTGCGCATTATACATGGTGCGCATTATACATGAGAAATTACGGTAATTAAAATAATTCATTCAAAACATTTGTGCACTGATGCAGTGCTTCGTAATTCAGTTCATAATTTAGCCATGAGCTTTCACTCTGTAACACGTTCACTTACTGAGAAACAGTGCATTCATTGACCATTGTACACAGTCATTTGCGAGAGACATGGCTTTCCTTACGTTTTATATCACTCAGCGCAGAATCAAAGACTTGTCACACGACACAAGGCTGGCTGCATATGAAAGAGAGCAAAAGGTTGAGCAGACCGCTAAGTTTGTTGTTGTTATTTTGGCATGGTTACGGCTGAGAGTGACCCATCCCATGTGCATTTAAGTGATAGGCTTGTCATCCTTTCAACACCTGGTCAGAAGCCACAATACATAAAAGACATTGTGGTTCGTGCGGGGTGGTTTTAGTGCCAGTTCTGCTTACAGTTCTGTAAAAAATAATTTTTCGCTGCTGTAATAGTTTTACAAAATATGCAATCAAAACCTATTTGTCAACTGCTTCACTACAAAAGAGTTTGGTTTGGTCTAATCCTACTGTATTGTTCAAGCAATGCCATAAAAGGCACAGTATCTTTGTATTTTGTATCTATTGTTTAATGCAGTTCACAACTCTGTAAATACATGGAGATCATGGCGTTTATGATCACGGTTTATTATCTAGCTTTTGTACATGTAATGAAAACAAATACATAGCTTGTCATTGCAGAATATTTACTAACTGTATGATCCATCCATCCATTTTCTGTACCGCTTATCCTCACTAGGGTTGCGGGCGTGCTGGAGCCTATCCCAGCTATCTTCGAGCGAAAGGTGGGGTACACCCTGAACTGGTCACCAGCCAATTGCAGGGCACATATAAGCGAACAACCATTCACACCTACGGGCAATTTAGAGTCGTCAGTCAACCTACCACGCATGTTTTTGGGATGTGGGAAGAAACCAGAGTACCTGGAGAAAACCCACAGTGGCACGAGTAGAACATGCAAACTCCACACAGGTGGGGCCGGGATTTGAACCTCGGTCCTCAGAACTGTAAGGTAGATGTGCTAACCAGTCGTCCACTGTGTTGCCTAACTGTAGGATTTCCTTAGTAAATAAAGTGGGCAGGGATTGGTGAACATATGTATGACACATTCTCGCTAATTTGCACGAGCAAAAGTGAAAAGACAAAAAATGTGCCCCCCCCCTCCTCCCCAATGATTAGATGCAATGTTTTAAATATTATTTTTTAGAATAACTACTCGTAGATTTCAGTAAACAGCAGCGGATAAAGAAGATATGCACATTTACTGTAAGTATAACAGAATGTTTTGACACCTTGGCTTTAGGTCCCCTTTAAAACAAAAGGGGGAAACACCCACTTATTGTTATTTATATTAGTTATGCTACAAATTTACTGGTCTAGCCCACTTGACATCAAATTAGGCTGCATGCAGCCTCTGAACTTGTAGATACATAGGTGAGAAACATGAGTAAACCTTTCGTGAATAGCAGCCTCTTGGGATGCATTTACAGACATTATGGTGTGCAACTGTGCATAAGCACATTAGTGGACTGTAACTGTTAAATTGCTGTATAATACAATATGTGTATAGTCATGAGATTTTTTTAACTGTTAGGACAAGTTCAAATTTACAGTGTAAACATACACTTTTTCTTAGACATTTAATAAAAACATGACAAACTAGTTCGTATACAAAAACCTTCAGAGATCCCACAGATCTTCAGCTTCATCTTGTTTTCTGCAGGTTTGTCCCTAGGCATGATGATGAGTTGGAGCTAGAGGTGGATGATCCATTGCTGGTTGAAGTCCAAGGGGAGGATTACTGGTATGAGGGTTTCAACATGAGAACTGGTGCCCGGGGGATATTCCCTGCTTACTATGCTATCGAGGTAACCAAGGAGGCTGACAGCTTCAAAGGTAATAAGCACCACAAACACACAAATACAGGTATCCTTGGTTTACAACAAATCAGATATCCTTTATATTCGGGTCCATTTTAATGAGGTCCCACTGTGTGCATGTGCGTGTGTGTGTGTGTGTGTGTGTGAAAGTATTCAGACCCCCTTAAATTTATAAATGTATATATTGCAGCCATTTGCTAAAATCCTTTAAGTTTATTTTTTTCCTCATTAATGTACACACAGCACAAAAAACGGAATTGTTGAAATTTTTGCAGATTTATTAAAAAAGAAAAACTGAAATATCACACAGCCATAAGTATTCAGACCCTTTGCTCAGTATTCAGTAGAAGCACCATTTTGAGCTAATACAGCCATGAGTCTTTTTGGGAATGATGGAACAAGTTTTTCACACCTGGATTTGGGGATCAGCTGCCATTCCTCCTTGCAGATCCTCTCCAGTTCTGTCAGGTTGGATGGTGAATATTGGTGGGCAGCCATTTTCAGGTCTCTCCAGAGATGCTCAATTGGGTTTAAGTCAGGGCTCTGGCTGGGCCATTCAAAAACAGTCACAGAGTTGTCCTGTAGCCGCTCCTTTGGTATTTTAGCTGTGTGTTTAGGGTCATTGTCTTGTCTGAGGTCCTGAGCACTCTGGAGAAGGTTTTCGACCCGTATATCCCTGTACTTGGCCGCATTCATCTTCGATTGCAACCGATTGATTGTTCGTCACACTTGCCAATTAGAATTAAGAGAAGAGAATTAAGGCCAACAATTTCTATCTTGTCTCATCAGACCAGATAATCTTATTTCTCACCATCTTGGAGTCCTTCAGGCATTTTTTAGCAAACTCCATGCGGGCTTTCATGTGTCTTGCACTGAGGAGAGGCTTCCATCGGGCCACTCTGCCATACAGCCCCGATTGGTGGAGGGCTGTTGTGATGGTTGACTTTCTAGAACTTTCTCCCATCTCCCGACTGCATCTCTGGAGCTCAGCCACAGTGATCTTTGGGTTCTTCTTTACCTCACTCACCAAGGCTCTTCTCCCCCAATTGTTCAGTTTGGCCGGACGGCCAGCTCTGGAAGGGTTCTGATCGTTCCAAACCTCTTCCATTCATCCATCCATTTTCTGAGCCGCTTCTCCTCACTAGGGTCGCAGGCGTGCTGGAGCCTATCCCAGCTATTATCGGGCAGGAGGCGGGGTACACCCTGAACTGGTTGCCAACCAATCGCAGGGCACATACAAACAAACAACCATTCGCACTCACATTCACACCTACGGGCAATTTAGAGTCTCCAATTCATGCATGTTTTTTTTTGTTTGTTTGTTTTTGGGATGTGGATGGAAACCAGAGTGCCCGGAGAAAACCCACGCAGGCACGGGGAGAACATGCAAACTCCGCACAGGCGGGGCTGGGGATTGAACCCTGGTCCTCAGAACTGTGAGGCTGACGCTCTAACCAGTCGTCCACCGTGCCGCCCCAAACGTCTTCCATTTCAGGATTATGTGCTCTTAGGAACCTTAAGTGCAGCAGAATGTTTTTTGGAACCTTGGCCAGATCTGTGCCTTGCCACAATTCTGTCTCTGAGCTCTTCAGGCAGTTCCTTTGACCTCATAATTCTCATTTGCTCTGACATGCACTGCGAGCTGAAAGGTCTTATACAAACAGGTGTGTTGCTTTCCTAATCAAGTCAAATCAGTATAATCAAACAAAGCTGGACTCCAGTGAAGGTGTAGAACCATCTCAAGAATGATCAGAAGAAATGGACAGCACCTGAGTTAAATATGAGTGTCACAGCAAAGGGTCTGAATACTTATGGCTGTGTAATATTTCAGTTTTTCTTTATTAATAATTTCATTTTTTTTTCTGTCAATATGGGGTGTGTACATTAATGAGGGGGAAAAAAGGAACTTAAATTATTTAACAAATGACTGCAATATAACAAAGAGTGAAAAATATAAGGGGGTCTGAATACTTTCCATACCCACTGTGTGTGTGTGTGTGTGTGTGTGTGTGTGTATATATATATATATATATATATATATATATATATATATATATATATATATATATAAATTGCCTTTGGTGCATCTCTTAAACATGTCCGATCGATCTGAAACTTCACAGGAAGTGTTTTCTCATGGTTTCACACCATATCCAGGCCTTTGCTCATTGAAATATTCATTTTTCAAATTCTCCCTACAAATAAGGACCACCCTAATATATTATAAAATAGTATAGTAAAAGTTTTTAACTTGATAGATGCTGGTGGCTCAGCTCACGCATGTGCAGAAACTCTGGACAGTACAGTTCGACAAGAAGCTTATATTGACAGAAAAGCGGTCCACAAAATTTCCAAAACCGGGTCTAACCCGCCTCCTCACAGAGTTACCGCAAGTGCAGCACTGGATTTGCGCTAGTCACTAAAATAGAGCCCGCTGTCTCTATTGCTAAACTATATTTATGCAGGAGCAAGTCGTAACTAAAGTAAGTCAGTAAATATTTGCATGATAAACACCTCCAGGCAATAAATATAAAATAATAAAAATAAATACAGTAACCCACAAAAAACCTGTTCCTAACCTTAAAAGGAAGGGGCAGAAACTAGTTTACTCCGTACAGTTCATAGCCACAAAGCAGTCGAAAGGTCGAGACCGTTGGTTGCTGTTGTTTCCTAGTGTTACTGCAAACAATCTGCAGTGATCTGTAAACAAAATAAAATGGGTTTACAAATGTGATGATATTGTAAAAACTAATGCTTTGTGGATCTATTTTGTCTTTTCACAGCAAAGAGCTGTGAGTGGCAAGACAGATACCGACTAAAGTTCCTCGGCTCAGTTCACGTGCCCTACCACAAAGGAAACGATGTTCTTTGTGCAGCTATGCAAAAGGTACCTGTTTTTTTTTCTTCTCTATATCGGCTCCAGTGTGGTATTTTAACACTTACTGTATGTCATGAAAAATACTGATCCATTTGCTTTTCCCAGATTGCTACCAATAGAAGAATGACAGTGAAGCACAACCCGCCCTCATCCTGTATCCTGGAAATCAGTGTGAAGGGAATCAAATTGGCTGTTCAGGAGGATTATTATGCTTCTGACCGAGTAAGACTGCTTTGTGTTTTTCATGTAGCTACTGTATACACTACCAAGCAATGTCATTTGGACGTTGGAACGGCGGTGTCGCCTCCGTGTGGCCATGTGTATACCCTTCAGGCACTACGTTTAACAATTTTATTTTAGTACTATTCAACAGTGCAACTTTAATAGCGATAATTGTCTTCCGTACTGTTAATTTGACAATTAAAAAAAATATTTTATTTTCAAATCAAGTTTCACAAAATAAATGCCTGACATGACAAACGTTCACTGACAAAACCACTGACTAGAAATTGCGTTGCGCTGGATGTATCCTTTTTCTCCTCTAGTTTAGTAGTGTAGACTAGTCAAATTATTTGCACTTATGTTGATTTTATATATACACCATCAAAAACAAAAAAAAACATGTGTCTCACCTTACTTAAGCATGACTGTTAATCACAATACCCAAAATTAAACCTTAAAGTCTACGGCGAGGCTGCATTCAGCCATTATGGCCCGTGCCTCTGGAACAGCCTGCCAGAGGGCATCAGAAATGCAGAGACTGTTGACGCTTTTAAAAGAAGGCTTAACGCTCACCTCTTTGGTCTAGGTTTTATCTGATTCCTTCATTATTTATTTAGCTTTTAACTGATTTCTTTGTTATTTTTTTAGGCATTTATTTATCTAATTTTCTTATTCATTTATGTATTTGTTATCATAATTTATTGTATGTCCTATTATCCATCAGTTTATATTAGGGCTGTCACAATTGTCATGTGTTAATGCATATAATTAATCACAAAAATGTAGCACATAAATCATGTATTTTTGTCTTGTTCCTGCTATTTAAATTCTGGCACTTTGGTTTTTATTTTTTGTACGTATAAAAAGTGCTACATGGATAATATTTGATTGTGTATTTTTTGATTGTACATTGAAATATTATTGTTCCTCTTTCTGCGCTTAACTCTTCTTCCTTTTATATCTCTGTCAGAGTAACGAGTGCAGCCACTTTTTCCAGTTAAAAAACATCTCCTTCTGTGGTTATCACCCCAAAAACTGCAAGTAAGTCAACCAAACTGTAACTCAAACCCTCCAATTTCTTCTCTCATCTATTCTGTTTGTTTTGTTTGTTTCTTTATAGAACGACATTGTTGTCAGGATTATTTTACTCTGTTTTTTTTCCAACGTCATTCCATCCATCCATCCATTTTCTGAGCCGCTACTCCTCACTAGGGTGCTGGAGCCTCTCCGAGCTATCATCGGGCAGGAGGCAGGGTACACCCTGAACTGGTTGCCAGCCAATCGAAGGGCACATACAAACAAACAACCATTCGCACTCACATTCACACCTATGGGCAATTTAGAGTCTCCAATTCATGCATGTTTTTGGGATGTGCGAGGAACCCGCAGTGCCCGGAGAAAACCCACGCAGGCACGCAGGCACGGGGAGAACATGCCACCGTGGCTCCAACGTCATTCCTTCCATTTTATTTTAAGGTTTTAGTTAGTTTTTTGTTGTTTGTTAATGAAATAGGATTACATCCCTCCAGTGCAATAGCATCCATGACAGGGTTCACTGAGTTGAAATATCTCGGAATGATGACTCTTCTCATTTGTTGCGTCCCTGCAGATATTTTGGTTTCATAACCAAGCACCCGGCAGACAAGAGATTTGCTTGCCATGTGTTTGTGTCTGAGGACTCCACCAAGGCTGTTGCAGAGTCAGTAGGGTAAGTTAATTGTCCGTTGCAGCCAATTGTCACTTATATTGAAGTACTTTTTTTCATGACTAAATACAAGCATACAGTACAAAATTATTGTTTTTTGTGGCCTAAAACAGACAATACAGTACAAAACCACTGTAAATAAATAGTTTAAAAACTCTTGAAAATGTTTGAAGAGTTAATCCAAGTTAACATCCTCCAGCGGCACTGTGGGCAAATGGTTAGCACATCTGCCTCACAGTTCTGAGGACTCGAGTGTGTGGAGTTTGCATGTTCTCCCCGTGCCTGCGTGGGTTTTCTCCGGGCACTCCGGTTTCCTTCCACATCCCAAAAACATACATGGAAGGTTAATTGAAGACTCTAAATTGCCCGTAGGTGTGAATGTGAGTGCGAATGGTTGTTTGTTTCTATGTGCCCTGCGATTGGCTGCCGACCAGTTCAGGGTGTACCCTGCCTTTCGCCCGGAGGTAGCTTGGATAGGCTCCAGCACACCCGCGACCTCCTCCAGCCAGGATTTTAACCCACATCTGCCATTTTCAAGAATGTAGCAATCCAGCACATGCACCATGATGCATGTAAATTAGCCCTGTGGCTCACGGCACCAGTCCGTTACTTCGATATCCGTTATACCGGGTTATAACGAGGTTTCACTACAATGTGCTTCTACTTACTTCATGTTCCAAACATTTTGTTCAGGAAGATTACATGTTATTGGACTCAGTCATAGACAGTTGGCAAATGTGGCCCTAAGCCCTTTGCATGAAACAGATTGGACAATTGTTCACAACTTAAAAAAATTCTGCATAACTGTTTTGATATAAGGTGTCCAATAAGTTTTGTTTTTTTTATTTATCTATGTATTTATTTTTTAATTGCCATGTCTTTGTTTTACAGGAAAGCCTTCCATTTGTATTACAAAGAATTTGTGGAGTTTTCGTGTCCCACAGAAGACATCTACTTGGAGTAGCCTAGTCCTGCCTTCAATCACCGCCTTGTACAGTACACCTTATCATAACATGATGTTGCATGAAGGACACACGTAAGAAACTAACAACATATCTGAGGAGCAAGCCGGAAAATAGGTGGACTGTAGTAGTGTTCAAAGGTTGTTTGTGCGGCAAGAGGAGATGGGATGAAGCCAAAAGAGTGTTGGAAATATTATGCAAAATGGCATCGGTGATAATGAGGTGATCACGGGCTGTCCGTGAGGAGCACATATCACTGCAGCCTTTGTGGTGCCAGTCAGCGAAGTAGCAGTCACCTCACAACGGGGAAACGAAACTGAACTGCCTTGTGCTTGCACTAGTTTAAAAAAAGATATTACAAAAAAACGGCAGTGGTATTTACATATGATGTAAAGTTAACAGGGGGAGACTTTTTCCTGCAATATTGAGTATTTAGAGGTGTGTATGAACAAACGAACATCCTTGCATTGACACAACAACAAAAGGAGCAGGCAGAAGACTAAAATTCCTAGGTTCCATGCATGGTGGCTTTCTGTGAACTGAAAAGCACCCTGGGAAATGGAAGAATCTACCAATCCAAGTAAGAGTAGACATTGCAGGAAGAAATAATTAGTTGGGGATTGTATGCAAATAACTGTTGAACGTGTGATCTGATCTGACAACTTTGGGTATTCATTTCATAACTATGATAAGACTGTATTAATCCTGAAGAGCACTGATGGAACTTGCAGCTGTATTTTTAGAATCCAGACACATTGTGTTTCACTAGTGTGTTACAAAAACTAAAGTTTCGAATCACAAAAGGTTTTTAATGCCAGGGATATTAGAAATAGGCAGTTATGTGGTTTAAGAGGATGTCAGACAAAGGACTTCACGTCGAGACCGAATCAAGACAAAATCTCAGTTAAGGGAGTATGATACAGCAGGTACACAGGAGCAGAGAACTTCACAACTAGTGCCTCTTTTTCATCATGTTCGCAACATTTGAAATAATGCAAAATGATGCTACTGAGTGTGTGAGTGAACGAAGATTGTGATGATGTAGTGTTTTGATTGCTTTTTCCCCCCACTGCTCCTCACATGCTGCATTGGTACAGTCTGTTCTGTACGGCAACATGTGCAGGTTCTGTTGGAGCTACAGAACTGTCCAAGCATGCCTTGTTTCTCAGTTAGTCTTTGTTACCCTGAGGATGGTCTTTGGATGAAGGGAAATCAGAAGAGAAGCCGAACAGAAGAATGAATAGCACAGCAGTTGTTCTGCAGTGGGGACACATAACAGCTTTCTTCATCTGCTATCACTAACATTTATTTGTAACAGATCATTTTATGGGACATATATATATTTAACAGAATGTTTCTAAAATACAGGATTCTCATTAAAGGATTTGGCTATCTTAAAGTCCCCCGTTAGTTCCTGAGAATAAACAAAATCTGCTGTTGCTAACCATGTCGTGACCTTTGTACAGTCAGTCGATCAGCCAGACACAACATAGACTGCAGTGGGCTACACAGAAGGTGTACAGATCTGTCATAAATTTAATATCTGTAATTATAAATATTGTACTAATTGAACATGTAGTGAGTCAAATCTATTTATTTTTGATTTTTTTTTTTTAGGTGTTCTTTATTTTAAAAAAAATAAGATGAATTTCCTGTGTCCTGTTATTATTACATCATGAGAAGTTGAAAACATTCATTCAATTGCATGTTTCACTAATAATTCTCAAAACTGGTCAGCACAAATGGTTACAAATGGTGCCTGACTGCCACTGAATAGCAAATATAACTTTTACCTCCCCCAGACCTGATTAAAAATGGAAAATTACTTTACGTTGTGTGCATGTGTGTTGTACACTGAGGGCTCTATTTTCCTTAGTGCATACTTAACCAAAGGGGTTGTCTACGCCAGTGGGCCGAAACACAACCGACTTTATTCGCCGCCAATCAAAGCATTTAATTCATTAAATCCCTTTAAGTGAGGCGCAGTGAGGGTCACGCATGCATAGAGAGAGCAATCCATGTGTCACTTGGCCGGTGTGGCAAAAGATGACGTGATTAATTAATGGTGATGATGGCGGGAAACTTAAATATATTATATATTGCCAAAAGTATTTGCGCACCTCATAGATAATTTTAAGTAATATCCCATTCTAAATCCATATGGTTTTGTATGATGTTGGTCTACCCTTTGAAGCTGTAATAGCCTCAATTCTTGTGAGAAGCTTTCAACAAGGTTTAGAAGTGAGTTCATGGGAATTCCTACCCATTCTTCGCTCACCTTCCTTGGTCATAAATTCCCATACACACACTCCTAGATCTTGTGGAGAACTTTCCTCGAAGGAATGTGAGCGAATACTTTTGGCATCTCGGTGTATGTCCGTGGACTTAATGAATCTATCCCCACCCATGCACGATCGTTTGTGCATGTGCTCCCCTCCCCCATAGCTGTATGCTGGCCAGTGGGGTGAAAAATAAAATAAAATGGGCCAACATTGATGGTGATGATGCGTTCAATGAACTGCTTTCTACAATAATTCAAAGGGCCCGATGTCTGCTGTCATATTTATGAATGAAATACATCTGATCCACCCCACGTCTGCGGAGCTCGTGTATCTGTCTGGTCACTCTGCGAGCAGGCGGTTTAGACCCAGTTTTGGTACTTTGGTGGACCAGTGTAACCCCAGCAGATTTAAAATGGTGTAGGCGTCTACACAGGATCAGAGGACAAAATCCTCTCCAGTCGAAGCAGGTTATTGCATACCATTTCCAAGCGACGAAAATAGTCTCGCACGGTGACATCATATATGCGAAAGAGGACTCAGCGACCTGTGCATGACTGGAGCATTGAACCTTAGCAGAATACCCTTGCTACATACAGAATGAGCTGGGGGGAAATCGCTGGCGATTTAAATGTGTCCGCGGACCTCAATGATCAACCCCTCCGAAAAAATTGCCATTACTCCAAAATGATGTGTAAAAAAAAAAAAATGTATTCTTGCGATTTACTGACTCATTCAACCTTCTAATGACCTCATATAAAATATTCCACTTTGATATATATTTAGAATTTTTGTCATAACACAATACTGCTGTCATTGTCCAAAAATTGCATATACATTTTAATTAGCCCCTAACCCTAAATTAAACACTTTTTATCTATGGATAGGTTTGACTCTACTGAATATTTTGAATGTAAAAAAACTTTTTATATATGATTTACTTTTAACGCGTCAGCCTCAGTTCTGAGGACCCGGGTTCAATCCCCGGGCCCGACTGTGTGGAGTTTGCATGTTCTCCCCGTGCCTGCGTGGGTTTTCTCCGGGCACTCCGGTTTCCTCCCACATCCCAAAAACATGCATTAATTGGAGACTCTAAATTGCCCGTAGGCATGACTGTGAGTGCGAATGGTTGTCAGTTTGTATGTGCCCTGCGATTGCAGGGTGTACCCTGCCCGATGACAGCTGGGATAGGCTCCAGCGCGCCCGCGACCCTAGTGAGGATAAGCGGCTCAGAAAATGGATGGATGGATTTACTTTTAACACTTCAAAGAGAATGTCCTTTTTTGTCACGAGGAGCGGCAACATACATAATGCGAGGGGGGTCCAGGGGTAAATCAGTCATTCACCACTTACGTCCGAGGACCTCGCGTGTCTTTCTGCCTTCATTTGCACGGATCAGATTCACCAAAATCACATTGGATCCCCGTCCCACAACTTAAGACGTATTAGCATATCTAAGCACGAATCTCAAGATGCGCACGTTGCACAGTCCGGTGCACAGTCAACGAATAGTCCAATATGTTTGATACTCAATTATAGGAGAGGGCGCTCTCAATATGTGTCTCAGGAGCAAGGCCCTGGCCTCTGATAATGTGTCTGCAGCCTTGTTGTTACAGTGACAGTCTTAAGAATTGCTGAGATTTTATTTGTACAACACAGGTAGCAATAGTGGAACAGTTAGAATACGTTTAAAATGGGGAATTCTGTCTAAGGAGCATCTGCAAGGCTGACAAGGAGTTTCCTTCAATAATCATTCTCCAGGTTTGGGTAGAAAGGATTTTCGTCATGTGGGTCAGGCAGCGGTTTCTCACCATAATCTGCAATAAAAAGATTATAGTAGTTTTTTCTGCTTAGCAGTGAAAATCCAAATACAAAGGAACATTTTAAAGAGCTATGTGTACTGAATGATAAGGGATAAGCTCCCAGTAACCACTGTTAAGCAACTTTATTGAATTGAGAAGCAAGAGGCTGCCTCACCATCAGTATGTCTAGCATATGGCTGAAGGTTGCTGGAGTAATGAAACTCAATTTTTGCTTCATGGTTGTTAGTTCTGGGGGGTGGAGGGGGGACAAAAAAAAAAACATGACCCTTGTTGCATAAATAGCAAGAGACGTTTCTATTATTGCAGGTTCCACAATACAACAACCAAACAAAACAAAGGCAGAATTTTAAGATGCAGCTTGGATTCAGTTAGATTGGTCATTGTCAGACACAGCAACATGGGCCACGCTAAACATTCTAACAAAGTATTTTCACTTTTTAACAATGATGTTAAGATTTATAATATTACCTTCTCAGTACAGGACTTGACATACTTTCACTGAGCAGAAGTGTGAGGATTAGGAGATGTAACATTTCTGTACACCGTGCTTAAATAAAGTATGGTGCCACAAAAACTTTCTCAAACATCTGGTCTTGGCACAGTACCAACCACAGACTATCAACACGTCATAGAGCTGTGGAGTAAGCAATAGTGGTGATGCTGAATGATGCAACTTCACAGCTCAACAGTGATCCAAAGTGGTGATGTTGAATGATGCAACTTCACAGCTCAACGGTGATGCAAAAAAACAACTTTCAAAGTTGCCAGAAAACATAAAACATAAAACACCAATTGTTTTATGATAATGTAATGCTTAATTCACCAGTATGTGTAGAAGCTCTTTAACCAAAATGATATTTTTAACACTGAAATTCTATAATATGCTTCTTGTTATTCATTAATTTCATTTAGTGTTTTACAAAAAACAATTGAATGTGTTAAGCTCTTCATTTTTTTTGTGTCCTATCAATCTATTTTTATACCTGTGGTTGCCACTTCCTGAGCGACTCACCAGTGCCACAAAACCATCCTTGGCTGACAAGTGTCCTTCTCCATTGGAAGCACTACTGATTATATTGGAGGGAGCATTTCTATTATTTTCCAAAATCATAGGCAACTATGAGTGTGGGCGCACTTTACAAAGTGTACAAATGTGTACCCTTTCAAAGGCATCTCCTTCGCACTAGGTGCTTGACACTAGCTGGAGAAGGGTTTGTCAAATTGTCAGGAACACTTTTATTTGTAAATGTTGTGGTGGCAATAGATGGAAGCCACATGCGCATTAAACCACCCAAAAATTCACCAGATGGATTAGGCTATCATAAATACAAGGGTTTCTACTACAGGCAACATATTTTGCAGTTTGACACCCCTGTCCTCGATGATGGTGGGTACTCTGTGGCTGACCACACCATATAAGCAACCTGTTCACAGAAAAGTCCAGCAACAGTTCAACTACTACCATTCCATAGCATGGAAGTGTAATTTACAGTGTTTGGGATGATGAAGACAAAATAAGTCAACGCTTTCCGAAAACTCAAAAGTGAAGCCCACCTTTGCGCCTCAGATCATCGCCTCCTGTGCCTTCCTGCACAGTGTGGGAATTGATAATAGGGACGTGGTGGTTCCTGATGAGGATATGGCCTGAACCCCAGCCTCCATGTGAACAAGCTGCAAGCAATGAAGCATAAGGCAACCCTACAAGGGACAGACTGGCTGTAGTAATTTCTGACAGCGTCCACACTGGATAAGGCAAAATTCTCATTTGTTTATATTTTATTTGCTGCCAGCTTTCATTGACTTGTACATTTTAAGATCAAACAGTTTTTATTTTTTTCCCCAAAAAATTGAAGAAAATGGGTCAATTGTGCGAAAACAAATTGTTTATACTAAATGGCTACTACCACAAGATAAGTTGCATTCATTTCTACATAATTTGTATCCACTTCAGGAATACCTCTTTGTAGAAGCAACACATTTTGTCAAAGTGTGACATTTCACAGCTCAATCAGTAGCATACAATAACAACCAGCACAAATATACAAATATGTATCCAATATACATAATAACATTTAAAAAATGTTATTGTACAATAGTTACATTTTGTCCACCATTTTCTCAAAAAGCTGCAAACATCTTTCTAACTTTGCCTCGGTCTCTTGATGACGTTTCTTATTTTCTGATTCTGCAAAGAGGAACCCAATAACCACAGTTTGTTTTCCGCTCCCTTTTGGTCAAGGCCTTGTGCCCCTAGATCCTTATTATTTAAGTCGGGAAACCAACCGTACATCAATTAATAACATTACCGGTAATTAATTATACATAATATTTAGAATATCACATTCTGGCTATAATAGACGAAATTAGTTTCAGAAAAAAATCTCCTTAGCAATTCAAATGTACACTTTGATAGTCCCGAAGACGCAAGGTATCCTTTTGATGACAAAATTAATTCAAAATTAAAGTATGTCAGTATGATGTTCCTACCTCAACAATCAAAGAGCGGTACTTTTGTTAGAAAGTCAAAGTTTCTCCAAGTCTTTGCAGTTTATCAAGGTTTTGCAGCTCTTCTCACCCACATACTTGTGTTTGTTAGACACTTTAAGAGAAGTTGGAAGCACACTAAAAGAGAGTTTCATCTTTTCCAAGTCAGGGGTTGCCATAGAGAATTACTCACGTCACTTGTTTGGCCCTTCTTGACGCAACCCACCTATTTTTATCCAGGCTTGGGAATTTCTACACTAACTGGGAATCTAACCTGTGCTATCCGAATGCAAAGCAGCAGCATGTACCACGACATGACCAGCGCAGAAATTCGAAGCACAATTCACCGGAACTAATTATTGTCTTTTTCAAGTTAATCTTTTATTAAATTGATGATCAATGTCCATGGTGTGTTGTCATGTGCCAAAATAAAGCAGCTCGACCTCCAAATGTTGTGTTGCAGACTGAGCAAGAATAAGATTTTTCTCCAGTGTGCGTCCTTGTGTGTGTTCTCAAATGTGAGTTTTGAGAGAATGTTTTACCACAAACTGAGCATGTAAAAGGCTTTTCCCCAGTGTGTGTTCTTGTGTGTGCTTTTAAAGATCCTTTCACAAGGAATCCTTTCCCACACACCAAACAAGTAAAAGGTTTCTCCCCAGTGTGTCTTCTCATGTGTCGAATCAGTACAGAATGATCACTAAATTTTGTGCTGCAGACTGAGCAGGAAAATGGTTTCTCTCCAGTGTGTGTTCTTGTGTGTGTTGTCAAATTTCCCTTGTGAGCAAATGTTTTACCACAAACTGAGCAGACGTACGGTTTCTCTCCTGTGTGACTTCTCATGTGTCTTTTCAGATTACTATTGTCGTAAAACGTTTTGTCACACTGAGAGCATTTCAAATGCTTGTGGACTGTGAGACATGTCGTAGCACCTTTAGTGTGTTCATCATCAGTGTCATGAGAGTGTGACGACGTGTCGTCACTATCGGAGAGCGGCGCTAAGAGGCTGTCGCCTTGGGATCCACCATGGTGGTCTTCAACTCCTTTTGTTGTCATGTGTTGACGTGAGCTGCTGGTCGGAGGCGCCGGCCTAATGTTCTGCTCACTCTGACTTTTGTCTGCAGCATCTTCACTCTTCACAATGACACGAATCACTGGCAACTCTGGTCCGTTAAGTTGCTCTCCCTCCTCTTCCTCTTTAACGTGGGGGGACTCTGGCTCCTCCTGCTCCACCCTGGAGCTCCACTCCTGCTGCTCAGGACGAACATCTTCTTCACTGACGTCTGCAGGAAAGAAGACAAATACACATCGTTTGGAAAAGTCAAGCTTTGCTGTTATTGCAGTATACCCCCGCCGCTTTTTTTCTGTGGAACCCATCCGCAGGTATTTGCTGTAAACATAACCTGTCCCCATTTTTAAAGCTTTTTCTATAATACGCACACCAAATACATGGAAGGAGAACCAATTCTTGTTGAATGTATGACATTTTTTGATTGGACAATAAAGATTTTAAAATAAATATTTGAAAAAATATTTCTGGTGGCGGCTTTTGAGTACTCAATAGGAATGCTTACTCTGATGTCATGTGATGTGATATGCTACTTGACATTTAAAAAATAATTTTAAAAAATAATTAAGCTACTGCGGAAGAGTAAGAATTCAACAAACCTTCTCTGTGTGGGTCATCTTGAGACTTGAAAACAGCGTCCAGTAGTTGACGTTGTCGCTCGTTTTCCTCTTTCGTCCGACAAAGTTCCTCCTCGTACTCCGCTAAGGTTCTTTCAAACGCTCCGAATATTTCTTCGACAGCAGCACTTAGTCGGTCGTTCACCAACGCCCTCAGCATTCGTACCTTACACATTTCACACGCTAATCTCAGCACTTGATCTCTGCAGAGCGATGGACGCTCTGATCACATCCGCGCGTCTTTGCTGGCAGCTAGCACGCTAAGCTAGCACGCTAAACTAGCTTGAGCGTCTCACTCCGACGAGTTTCTCCGGTAACGAATAAACACTTATGTCTGCTACGACCAATGTTTGTACAGAGTACGACACAAACTCGGCGGCTGAGCCGTCTTCCTGTCAAGTTTTGTCGTCACGCCTTGCTTAAAATGGCTGCGCAAAATGGCGACGCATGCGCAGCATGTCTTCTTCTTGAGCATTTTGTCTTCCGTTGCGTTGCATGACCGCCATCTTTTGGTTTCGCTCTTCTCCATTCATTTCCCATCTCCACTACAAGTCCTATTAAAGTATTGAAATAGCGAATTCCACCGTTAATTTTTAGTCCTTATTTTTCCCAATTGAGCTTTTTAAATATTTGTTCAAGGCAAGCTGTAAATAGCTTTGGAAACAGTGTTGCCTTCCCTGACCCCTTTTCCTAGACTTATTCGCACTCTTTCATCATCAATTCGTATTGAACCTGAAGAATCGTTGTATATCGATTGTAGAATGTTGATATAGGTCGGCTCCATCCCTTGATTTACTAGCGCCTGCAGTATCGAAGTGGTGGTGAATGAGTCAAACGCTTTTTCATAGTCGATGAAGGCTACACACAGAGGCATTTTGTACTCGTTGTGTCGTTCGATTATTTATTGATCTGTCTGTATGTGGTGCATAGTACGAAAACCCGCTTGTTCTATCGGCTGTTATTCACTGAGTTTGATTCCAATTCGTATGTCCAATAACTTTGCAAAGACTTTATAAATCGTTGCGAGCAGGCTTATTGGGCGATTATTTCTTAGGTCCATTTTATCACCTGATTTATGTCGCAAAATGATTTCTGCGTCTTTCCATGTCGCCGGTACTTCTTGCAAGTCACAAGCAGCGTTGAAATAGTTTTACAAGGATCTTATTAAGTTCCTTCCCACCTGCTTTAAGCATTTCAACAGAAATTTCACCAAAACCACAAGCTTTTCCGGCCTTAAGTGAACTAATAGCATTGTCAACCTCTTCATTCAGCAAACATGGAACTGGGTCTGCTTCTTGCTTTCCAGTAATCATTCGGTGAGGGTCACTGTGTGTGTGTGTGTGTGTGTGTATGTATATATATATATATATATATATATATATATATATATATATATATACACACATGTATAAAATACAATTGTATACACATATATAATATATATATATATATAGTATACTTACATAAAGTGCATTTGTCACAATGTATATGCAAATATTTTAATCATTCAACTTCCATTCTTGGTGGCACATCCGTGAAAGTTCATCTGAACATCCTTCCATCCATCCATTTTATTTCCCCGCTTATCCTCACTAGGGTGGTGGGCGTGCTGGAGTCTATCCCAGCTATCTTCGGGCGAGAGGCGGGGTACACCCCGAACCGGTCGCCAGTCAATCGCAGGGCACATATAAACAAACAACCATTCGCACTCACATTCACACCTACGGGCTATTGAGAGTCTTCAATCAACCTACCATGCCATGCATGGTTTAGGGATGTGGGAGGAAACCGGAGTGCCCGGAGAAAACCCACCCAGGCACGGGAAGAACATGCAAACTCCACACAGGTGGGGCCGGAATTTGAACCCCTGTCCTCAGAACTGTGAGGCAGACGTGCTAACCAGTCGTTCACCGTGCCGGCTCATCTTAACATTCACAGAATATTAGTTGTGTCTTGAATCCTGATCTCCCAAACCAGGTCAGGAAAAGCCACCAATGCACTGAACATGGAAACTCCACATACTATCGGGGCCAAAATTTAAATCTCGAACCTCCAACTGATTGTGAAGCAGATGGGCTAACCACATGCTCCAACAGTGTCAGTGCTAAAAACAAAAAATCTAAAAATAAACAAAAGTTAATATTCTTTCAATGCCGACACGTTGCAAATTATCAACTGTCCAGTACTGCTTCACAGCCCAGGGTTGTGGACACAGTTTACTGTATCTGTCACTTGCATGTTCAGTCCCCTACAAAGGTATTGGAACGGCAAGGTCAATTTCTTTGTTTTTGTTGTATACTGAAGACATTTGGGTTTCTGATCAAAAGATGAACATGAGACAAAAGTTCAGAATTCCAGCTTTTATTTCATGGTCCACTGTCCTGAGTTGTTTTACACATCTAGATGTAAATACCATGAAATAAAAGCTGACATTCTAAACTTTTGTCTCATATCCATCTTTTGACCTGAAACCCAAATGTCTTCAGTATACAACAAAAACAAAGGAATTGACCTTGCTGTCCCAATACCTTTGGAGGGGGCTGTATGAAAGGAGTCTATCCCAGTCATCAGTTTGGTTTTATTCTAATCAAATCCATTTGAATCCACAAGTCTTCTTTAATAAATTACAATGTTTATAAAGAGGACATCAGCTTCTAAAGTGGATGATGTAATAGCATCCATTACATCATCCCTATGATACATAATGTACATGTGCTTGTGAACTTTATTTCAGACCGAGTGCACAATTGTCTAGTCGAGTCAGTGTTGTATAAACTACGTCATGATTGAGTATTAATATGAATGTATTCATTTACATTATAAAGTATGTCAAAGAGTTTAGATACTAATAATGGGACAATTCAAAAGTACATTTGCTTAAAAATAGAGATAGTAGTTAGTTGTATTTCACATATAGTGGCATTGCTGTGTCGCAAATTCTTTGGTGACGGTCCAGTGAGTCTCAATCTGTTAATCTGTTGTCAATTGCTTTCGACAACAACCGGCCAAATGAAGTAAGATAAATACATTTACAAAAAAACAATAGAATCTTATGTTCCTCTCTGTATTACAATACTGTAGAGTGTAAAATACCCAATAAATAGCAATTAAAAGTATTGTGTGCAATGGTAACTCAGATGACTAAAATTATTATTAAGAAATTATCTGATTATATATTTCATAAAAACGTCCTCTGGGTTTTGATTGAACATCACATCCCTCCAGTGTGTGTTCTTATGTGTGTTATCAAACTTCCCTTCACAGAGAAACGTTTGTCACAAAATGGGCATGTAAACGGTTTTTCCCCTGTGTGTGTTCTCATGTGATTTTTTAAGTGTGTCTTTTGAGAGAATCTTGTACCACAATCTGAGCATGCAAAAGGTTTTTCACCCGTGTGCGTTCTCATGTGTTGAACCAATGTGGAACGAACACTAAAACTCGTTTTGCAGACAACGCATGTAAAAGGTTTTTCTCCAGTGTGTGTTCTTGTGTGTGTTCTTAGATTTTCCCTGCGAGGGAAACTTTTTCCACAAACTGAGCAGGCAAAAGGCTTCTCGCCCGTGTGTGTTCTCTGGTGAACAACCCACGCTGAGCGATCACAAAATATTTTGTCACAGATTGAGCAGGAAAATGGCTTTTCGCCAGTGTGCGTTCTCGTGTGTGTTGTCAAATGTGCTTTCTCGTAGAATGCTTGACCGCAGAATGTGCAGACGAATGGCTTTTCCCCCGTGTGATATCTCAAGTGTCTTTTCAGATTCTTTTTGTGGCCAAAAGTTTTCTCACACTGAGAACATTTCAGGGGGTTTTTCACATCCCCTTTGGAGTGTTCGTCGTCTGTGTCAGGAGAGTGTGACGTCGTGTCGTCACTATCTGATAGTGGACCTGAGAGGCTGTCTGCTTTGGATCCTCTGCAGTGATCTCCATCACCTTCTGCTGTCATGTGTTGACTCGAGCTGCTGCTCGGAGGGTCCGTCGCTCTTTTGTGCTCACTCTGACCTTTGTCTTCAACGTCTTCACTCTTCACAATGACACGAATCACCGGGAAGTCTAACCCTTGAAGGTGCTCTCCGTCCTGACTGATGCAGTGCTGCTCCTCTTCCTCTTTAACGCAGGGGAGCTCTATGGAGCAGATCCTGATGCCGCCACCCTCCTCCATTGTTTGTGGGGCTGTAAACGATGGCAAATCTCAATATTAAAAATGTGAGGATTCTCTATTGCATTGATTCTCAAAGTGTGGTACAAGTACCAAGAGTGGTAAGCGAGCTCCGTCTAGTGGTATGTGGAAGAATCAGTTAATTAAATATAATTTACAATAGATCAAACACAATCAAACATTTTTTTTAAAGTATTTTTGTTTTTACTTTTTATGTACAGTATTTTTTTAAGTGCAGTTCAGTTGTAGTTAACTTTAAGAGCATGCTCCCATTTTTAAGCGCAGTGTTAAAGTTCAAACTGCACATACAGTCCCCTCCGGCAAGGTCAATTCCTTTGTTTTTGTTGTACACTGAAGACATTTGGGTTTATAATAAAAAAAAAAAAAAAATATGAGACATAAGTTCAGAATTCCAGCTTTTATTTCATGGTATTTACATCTAGATGTGTTAAACAACTCAGGACAAAGCACCTTTTGTTTGAAGACACCCACTTTTCAAGTGAGCAAAAGTATTGGAACAGACATGATTAAATTAACTTGAATAACATTTAACATTTGGTGGCATAACCCTTACTTGCAATAACTTCAAGCCTGCGACCCATTGACTTCACCAGACCGTTGCATTCTTCATTTGAAATGCTTTTCCAGGCCTTCACTGCAGCCTCTTTCAGTTCTTGTTTGTTTCTGGGGATTTCTCCCTTCAGTCTCCTCTTCAGGAGGTAAAATGCATTCTCTATTGGGTTAAGGTCCAGTGATTGACTTGGCCAGTCTAAGGCCTTCCAAATTTCCCCCTGATGAAGTCCTTTGTTGTGTTGGCACAGTGCTTTGGTCATTGTCTTGTTGCATGATGACGCTTCTCCTGATTAGTTTGGATGCATTTTTCTGTAAATTGCCAGACAAAATGGTTTTGTAGACTTCAGAATTCATTCTGCTGCTACAAAACATGAGTTACATCACCAATAAAGACGAGTGAGCCCGTTCCAGAAGCAGCCACACAAGCCCAAGCCATGGCATTACCGCCACCATGCTACACATAGGAGCTTGTGTGTTTTGGATCATAAGCAGATCCTTTCTTTCTCCATACTTCAGCCTTTCCATCACTTTGGTAGAGGTTAATCTTGGTCTCATCAGTCCGTAAAACTGTATTCCAAAACCTTTGTGGTTCATCTCTGTACTTTGCAAAATCCAATCTGGGCTTCTGATTCTTTTTCTGATGAGTGGTTTGTATCTTGTGGTATGGCCTGTATATTTCTTCTCTCGAAGTCTTCATCGAACAGTGGATTGTGATACCTCCACCCCTGCCCTGTGGAGGTTGGGAGTGCTGTCTTTGGGTGCTTTTTCACAGCTCTCACAATGTTTGTCATCAACTGCTGTTGATGCCCTTGGCTGACCTGTCCGATGTCTGTTGCTCAGTACACCAGTAGTTTCTTTCTTTTTCAGGACATTTAAAATTGTTGTATTGGCTATGCCCAATGTTTGTGCAATAGCACTCATCGATTTTCCCTCTACTCTCAGCTTCAAAATGGTTTGCTTTTTTCCCCACAGACAGCTTTATGGTCTTCATGTTTGCTTAACAGCAAATGCAGTATTCACAGCTAAAAACATCCATCCATTTTCTGAGCCGCTTCTCCTCACTAGGGTCGCGGGCGTGCTGGAGCCTATCCCAGCTACCATTGGGCAGGAGGCGGAGTACACCCTGAACTGGTTGCCAGCCAATCGCAGGGCACATACAAACAAGCAACCATTTGCACTCGCATTCACACCTACAGGCAATTTAGAGTCTCCAATTCATGCATGTTTTTTGGGATGTGGGAGGAAACCGGAGTGCCCGGAGAAAACCCACGCAGGCACAGGGAGAACATGCAAACTCCACACAGGCGGGGCCGGGGATTGAACCCCGGTCCTCAGAACTGTGAGGCTCACGCTCTAACCAGTCGGTCACCGTGCCGCCCAGCTAAAAACAAGCACTATCTAATGTTTAAGTAATCAATCTAAAAGGAAATACCTGAGCAACTACAAACACCCATCAGTCACATGTTCCAATACTTTTGCTCACTGGAAGAGTGGGTGGCTTCACACAAAAGGTGCTCTTAGTTGTTTAACACATCTGAATGTAAATGCCATGAAATAAAAGCTGGAATTCTGAACTATTGTCTCATATTCATCTTTTGATCTGAAACCAAAATGTCTTCAGTATACAACAAAAACAAAAGAATTTGCTTTGTCGTCACACTTCAGGGATGCGTGTGTGGCACTGAAATGAGTTTTCAAAAATCATAATTTTGTACGTTTCCATCAAATTGCAATAATACTTTGCGTTAATGTAAAGATTGCCTCCACGCGCTGATCTGGTTGCCAGTTGATCACAGTGCAAGACCAATACCATTCATTACGCCAGAGTGGGAACTGAAAGCCATGCTGCCTGCACAGACGGTAGGCCAGTGGACCACTACACCATGTACACCAAAAAAGACAACTACAACAAACCTGCTCTGTGGAACACAACTTGAAGCTTCTGGGGAAATACGTCCGTTCGGAAGTTGACGCGGTCGCTCGTTTGTCAGAGAAAGTTCCGCCTCGTATTCTGTATAATCAAAAGCCACAGTTAGGTTCTCAGAATGCGAACTTTGCAAATTTTCGCAACATCTGCTGCTGTATTTTCATCCAATAACATCACTTTACACTCACAACTGATCTCTTATTAGGGATGTGTTGCTAACGTCTGCGTTTCTTTGTTAGTGGCTAGCAAGCTAAACTGAGCTAGAGAAGCTCCGAAGTGAACCAGTTTAGATGAACGCTAATAATATCTTTACCCTCTTAGAAGACAGAAACACAAAATTGAATTGAGAGTCATCTCTATCCTGAACGACAGCTAAAG
This sequence comes from Phycodurus eques, assembly GCF_024500275.1. NCBI lineage: Eukaryota > Metazoa > Chordata > Actinopteri > Syngnathiformes > Syngnathidae > Phycodurus > Phycodurus eques. The sequence goes on along the minus strand of NC_084526.1, from coordinate 30,336,028 downwards.
CTACGCCTAACCCTAGTAACAGCATCGCCATGTTTTGTGGCAGTTGGCTGTGCAGCGCATTGGCTACGGCAACGCCATTTGGACAAACTGCTGTCCGGCTGCTTTCGTTCCATTAAGCCTGGTTGTTCAAAAAGGCAAAAATTGCAATATACTTTTTAAAACTATGTACGACATGTACTTGATTTGCCGCAAAACAAAATACAATGATTTCAAAACATATTTTTAACCTGTTTTCAATTGAATACACTACAAAGACAAGGTATTTAATGTTCAAACTGATGAACGTTTTTGTTTTTTGTGCAAATATTCTCTAATTTTGAATTTGATGCCTGTGACATATTGGGCAACAAAAGACTGGGGTAAAAATGAGAACTGCTCCAAAAATACCTGGTTGGAACAATCCAGAGCTGAACTGGTCAATAGGAAATGGGTGAGTGTCGTTATTGGGTATAAAATAATCATCTGCAAAATCTCAGTTGATCACAAACAAGGATGGGGCGAGGTTCACCACTTGGTGAACAACTCAAGTCAAGTCAGTTCAAGTTTATCCGTATAGCCCCAAAAGAGTCTCAACGCGCTTCAAAGGCCCATAGTTGGCAAAGATTGACGACATCCCCTAATCTAAACCCCCCAATCCGGCAAGGAAAAACTGAAAACTCCATTTGGCGAAAAAAGACAACCCTGGAAAGGGACCGCAGATTGGTGGATCCCCCTTCCAGAATGACCAGGCTGCAATGGATGTCAAGCAGGCAACACATATCACATAGTACAGTACACTGTACAGTGTTCATTAAAATGGCATAAAAGTCAATTTAAAGAGAAGAGGAGTCGCAAGTAGACGCCTTCGGGAAAGTGATTCTGCCTCAGGACCTGGCCCGGTGAGTCAGAGCAGAATCCTCCATAGCAATGACTCCAGTGAAGTGGTCCACCTCAGATCTCGTCCCAGGTGGTCGGTGCAGAACCCAAACAGCAAAAACCTCAGATTCAGTCAACGTCACCTAGCCCTCTCTCCGAGCAGGACAGGAGGGGGGAGGAGATATGGCAAGCGGCAGTAAAACAGGCCTACGTGTACTTTAACTAAATGCCAAAGAGTGAAAAAAAATCTTAAATCCAGATTTAAACATTTCTATTGAGGTAGCAGCTCTAATATCCGCAGGGAGGGAATTCCAGAGTATTGGAGCCTGAATAGAAAATGCTTGAGAGCTTGCCTCACGCCCAAAGTTAGCTGGGATAGGCTCCAGCACACCTGCAACCCTAGTAATGATAAGCAGAATGGAAAATGAATGAATGAATGAATATTTGCAACAACAAAACAAGTGTATTTTTATTTGTCTTGTATTTGTAGTGTATTCAACTGAATAGATTGAAAAGAATTTGGTAATCGTATTTTGTTTTAATTTACGTTTTACGAAGTTCATTGGAATTGGGGTTGTACAAACCCCAATTTCAATGAAGTTGGGACGTTGTGTTAAAGATAAATAAAAACAGAATACAATGATTTGCAAATCATGTTCAACCTATATTGAACTGAATACACTCCAAAGACAAGATATTTAATGTTCAAATTGACAAACTTTATTGTTTTTAGCAAATAATCATTAATTTAAACACCTTCCAAAAAAGCTGGGAGAGGTGGCAAAAAAGACTGAGAAAGTTGAGGAATGCTCATCAAACACCTGTTTGGAACATCCCACAGGTGACCAGGCTAATTGGGAATAGGTGGGTGCCATGATTGGGTATAAAAGGAGCTTCCCTGAATTGCTCAGTCATTCACAAGCAAAGAGGTTCACCTCTTTGTGAACAAGTGCATGAGAAAATAGTCGAGCAGTTTAAGGACAATGTTCCTCAGTGTACAATTGCAAGGAATTTACAGATTTCATCATCAAAAGAAATCACTGCATGTTAGCGGCAAGGCCGAAAACCAACATTGAATGCCCGTGACCTTCGATCCCTCAGGCGGCACTGCATCAAAAACCGACATCAATGTGAAGGATTATCACCACATGGGCTCAGGAATACTTAAGAAAACTAATGTCAGTAAATACAGTTTGGCGCTACATCCGTAAGTGCAACTTGAAACTCTACTATGCAAAGCAAAAGCCATTTATCAACAACACCCAGAAACGCTGTCGGCTTCTCTGGGCCCGAGCTCATATCTAAGATGGACTGATGCAGAGTGGAAAAGTGTTCTGTGGTCCGACGAGTCCACATTTCAAATTGTTTTTGGAAATTGTGGATGTTGTGTCCTCCGGGCCAAAGAGGAAAAGAACCATCTGGACTGTTATGGACGCAAAGTTCAAAACCCAGCATTTGTGATGGTATGGGGCTGTGTTAGTGCAATGGCATGGGTAACTTACACATCTGTGAAGGCACCATTAATGCTGAAAGGTACATACAGGCTTTGGAGAAACATATGATGTCTTCCAAGCAACGTCTTTTTCATGGATGCCCTTGCTTATTTCACCAAGACAATGCCAAACCACATTCTGCACGTGTTACAACAGCATGGCTTTGTAGTAAAAGAGTGCGGGTACTAGACCGGCCTGCCTGCAGTTAATGATTATTTGCTAAAAACAATAAAGTTTATCAGTTTGAACAGTGAATATCTTGTCTTTGTAGTGTATTCAATGAAATATAGGTTGAACATGATTTGCAAATCATTGTATTCTGTTTTTATTTATGTTGAACACAATGTCCAAGGTGGCACGGTGGATGACTGGTTAGAGCGTCAGCCTCACAGTTCTGAGGTGTGGGGTTCAATCCCCGTCCCCGCCTGTGTGGAGTTTGCATGTTCTCCCCGTGCCCGCGTGGGTTTTCTCCGGGCACTCTGGTTTCCTCCCACATCCGAAAAAAATGCATGGTAGGTTAATTGAAAACTTTAAATTGCCCGTAGGTGTGAATGTGAGTGCGAAGCATCCACGCTACTTCTTGGTAGGTCACTATAAGCAACATTTACATTGACATTTACAGTAAATTTTCATTTAATTAAATGATGTTTTAGAATTTTGTGTGAATTCATATTGTTGGTTTTGTTCTTTGAACCCTGATTTTGTGTACAAATGGTGCCTGGTTCATTTTGTGCACAGATAAAATATATACCCATTTTGAATTTAAAACAAACCAAATTTTTTTTTAAGTTTTTTTTTTAACCTGTCCTGTTCAGCTCTATGGCCTTGCAGAATGGTGGATCTGTATGCCTTTTGTGCTCGAACAGTTTTGCTGAGCAACAGGGGAGCTTGAAATACTCCCTCTGCTTATTTTTAATTTGTTTTAATTATTCTGATATCCCGTAACCGTCACCCCCACCCAGGCCAACCAGCTCCCCAAAGGATGTGCGAATGTACTGTATGTGGTGCATTAAAAATCAGCGAGGGAAAAACATGGTGGACCAGAGAGCAGGCCGGAGTGCTGGGACACCTGGCCGAGTGTCCTCCCCAGCCTGACACTACTCTCCCCCCACAGATGGGTGTATGATGCATTAAAACTGGAGGACCGGCAGGGCAGAAAAGGGGGGTAACCAGACCAGAAACCAGCACAGATGTGCCACTACCCGGCCCGGCGTCCGCCCAATTATGCCTCGTGCCAGGCCTCAAGGGCCGCTGAATGAGATGTGAATGTGTCCAATAGGCAAAGTTTGTACAGTGTGAGTATTAAAATGTGCAGTGTGTTTGAAGTAAAAGGCGAAACTCCTGCGGGTCCGGCCCGGCTCAACCGGCTGGAAGACCACAGAGAAAAGTGGGGCAGCCCCTCCCACCCAACAGCTCATCCACCCCCTAAACCGACCATCGCCCAGCGACCAGAACAGAACCCTGAAGGCAGGCACGTCAAAGGCAAGAAGCGATGACACCCTAGCATAAGCCCCAAGTCAGCCAAGGGACCCCTCACAGCCCGAGGGAGAGAGGGGCGACAAACACAGCGGAGCGCCCCGGATGTGAGGGAAGAGGAGGACACAGGCCCGGGCGCAGCAGCACGTCCCCCTACCCCCCACCCGGAGACTGGGATGAGACCCCCGGAGTGAGGCCAGCGGGCACCTCCCCGGCACCCAGGGGAGAGCAGCCCTCCATAATCCCCCAGAGGCCCACATCACAGATCCAGAAGGATAGGGGTTAAAGTGCATGCAAGTGACCATAGGGCGTGCACAGGGGTCCAAAATGAGAAGATATGATTTGGTCGCATTACATTGCATTTACATTACACATTACATTTCTGTATGACATTCTTTCAAACAAAATTAAGCTTCAAGGTTCACCGTTTTAATTGAAGGTGACCATTTGCTTATTACATGTGGCAGAGATATAAACTCAAAACTCAACCACGAACTCCCTAAATACAAGCATCACATTGACTGTCCTACCAGGGAAAATAACATTTTGGACCACTGCTATACTACGCTAAACAACACATACCGTGCCAAACCTCGTGCAGCACTGGGCTCGTCTGATCACTGCTTAATTCACTTTATACCGACATACAGGCAAGAACTTAAATGCGCGAAGCCTACAGTGAAAACAGTGAAAAAGTGGACCAATGAAGCAAAGATGGAACTTCAAAGCTGTTTAGAATGCACAGACTGGAGTGTCTTTGAAAATTCAGCTGGCATCCTGGATGAATATACGGACACTGTCACATCCTATATCAGTTTCTGTGAAAAGGTTTGTCTACCAACAAAGTCATTTCGCACATTCAATAACAACAAGCCGTGGTTCACTGCCAAACTTAAGCAGCTTCGCCAAGGAGGACGCTTATCAAAGCGGGGACAGGGCCCTGTATAGTGGAGCTAGAAACCAGCTGACTCAAGAAATTAACATTGCAAAGAGGAACTGTGCAGCAAAGTTGGAAAAACAGTCTGACTGATAAACTGATATTTTCTAGTGTTGTACACTCTATGACAAGATTTTGCAATTGGTTAATGTTAATAGCTTGTTTATCTTTCCAGTTTAACAATGTTGTATTTTTAGTGATTGCTAGAATTACAAGTATTGGTTGAGGATGTTTATTTGGAAGATCTATACCTTTGAAATCACCCATCAGACAAAGATTAGGAGAAATCTGAATCCTCCAGTTCAAAATTGAGGAGATTTTCTGTGTAACTAGTGACCAGAGGCGCTGTACGGGTGAACAATGTCAAAGAGCATGAAAATAAGTGTCTGGAGCCTTTTCAGTACAATGACTGCATAAGTTTGATTTTGAATTGCCCATTTGTTCCCATCTGATTCTGATTCTGATTCTGATTTTATGCATACTACAGTGTATTGCGCAACGCGTGATCTATGGAGTACTTTGAACTGAATTATCTGTAAATTACTGTTTTTCTCCAGATTTGTGCCCAGTACTCATTGTCAGTATACACTGAGAGGTCTTTTCCCCATTTTGCGATTGGTACTTGCGATTGAATTAGTACTTGAGATTAATTTATGTACTTTTGAAATGAGTTTTTTTTTTGTTTTTTGGGAGTAGTTCTACTATTTTCTGAGCAAAACGTATTCACGTGTGTTGAGAATCTTTTTAGAATTGTTCTTAATTGGAGGAAGTTACCACCTCTAATTTGAAATTCTTGGAATACACTTTCATGTGACATGAATGCCTTATTTTTGAATAAGTGATATAGGCGATCAATTCCACTTTGTTCCCATGTGCTGAAGTAAATGGTATTTTGTGAATCTCAAAATCGGGATTGTGCCAGATTGGGGAGAAATTATATAGTGCTGACTGAGATTGTGTGCTTTCTAGACCTTTCCACCAAGCTGATAAAGTGGCAGCAATAATCGGATTCTTAAAACAAGTGTGGCGTTTTAGACTTGTGCTGATAATGGGAGGTCTGAAAGTTTGGTGCTATTGCAGTCTGTTCAAGTTCCAGCTAAGATTGTTGTTCAACATTTGGATGTAACCATTTAATGAGGGCGACACGTTGGCCGACTGGTTTGCACATCTGCCTCACAGTTCTGAGGACTGGGGTTCAAAACCCGGCCCCGTCTGTGTGCAGTTTGCATGTTCTCCCCGTGCCTGCGTGGGTTTTTTCCGGGTACTCCAGTTTCCTCCCACATCCCAAAAACATGCGTGTTAGGTTGACTGAAGACTCTAAATTGCCCGTAGGTGTGAATGTGAGTGCGAATCGGTGTTCGTTTGTGTGCCCTGCGATTTGATAGGCTGGCGACCAGTTCAGAGTGTACCCCACCTCTTGCCCGAAGATAGCTGGGATAGGCTCCAGCACACCCGCGACCCTAGTGAAGAGTAGTACGGAAAATGAATAATTTCAATACCACATGCATACATCATCTAGTGAGGACAAGCGGTACAGAAAATGGATGGATGGCATTTAATGAGGTACTGTATTTGACTAGCTAAGTAATAGTGTTTGAAGTTGGGTGTGTCAAGTCCCCCTTCTGTTCTACCTTTCTGAAGGGTAGCATTTTTACTGTAGCTATACGCCCTAAAAGTGAGATATAGAGGCTGTGACAATGTTTTAAATCATCACAATTTTTTTCCAGTAAAGGTATATCATTTAGATTATTTAACTCTGTAGGTTTTGCTGAGATATTTATGCCTCGATATTTGATATTCCCTGTCGGAATAGGAAAGTTTGGATTTTGGTCCGTAGTTGTTATAGGGAGTCTTACTGATTTTGACCAATTGATAGCATATTCTGATATTTGCGAAAATGTCTTAATGAGGTTAAAAACTGCTTGAAGTGATGCCTTGGGTTCTTGTAAATAAAGAAGGATATCATTCGCGTTCTGACACAGGAGTACAGATACCTTTGATATTAGTGTTCTGCCGTATCCCTATTTTTTTTCCAAATTGAGAAGGGTTCCGTGAATGTGCATATGAAACTAGTGGGGTTCAGAGTACCTCCAACAAGGTTAAGAACCACTACTTTACAGTGAACCGATACCAGTTAAGATGGACACGAAGAATTTGTTAATGCTGTTTACGAAATTATGACACACATATAGAAAACATATGCTTTATATCACACACACACACACATTTCTGTATATAGTACAATATATACTTTTTGTGACATTTTTGTTTGGTGGTGTGCAGTAATATATTTTTGTGAAATATATATATAGATATATATTTTTTAAAGGAATAAGTCAATGTATTCATGTGTCATATATTCTAGGATAAAATACTGAAGACTTTATTGATTTGTGATACATTTATATTAAATACAGTAATGATTACACGTTTCATATGCTGTATTGTGTCAGATTCTGAGTCTCAGTCACTGTCTTGACAAACATTTTCGTTTCAACAAGATGTCAAATGAGAAATCAGGCAACTGAAATTTGTTTTCCGCCATCAAGAATATGATACAGTAAAGGAAGTACAACCCAATTCCAATGAAGTTGGTACGTTGTGTTGGATCTGCAGAGAAGAATGGGAGAAAATGCCCCAAAACAAGTGTGGCAAGCTCGTAGAGACATACCCAAGAAGACTTGAGGCTGTGATTGCTGCCAAAGGTGCTTCACCAAATATTAAGCCAAGGGTGTAAATACTTATGTACAACCCCAATTCCAATGAAGTTGGGACGTTGTGTTAAACAAAAATAAAAACAGAATACAATGATTTGAAAATCATGTTCAACCTATATTTAATTTAATACACTACAAAGACATTTAATGTTCAAACTGATAAACTTTGTTTTTAGCAATTAATCATTAACTTTGAATTTTATGGCTGCAACACGTTCCAAAAAAGCTGGGACAGGTGCCAAAAAAGACTGAGAAAGTTGAGGAATGCTCATCAAACACCTGTTTGGAACATCCCACAGGTGAACAGGCTAATTGGGAACAGGTGGGTGCCATGATTGATATAAAAGAAGCTTCCCTGAATTGCTCAGTCATTCACAAGCAAAGATGGGGCGAGGTTGACCTCTTTGTGAACAAGTGCGTGAGAAAATAGTCGAACAGTTTAAGGACAATGTTCCTCAACGTACAATTGCACGGAATTTAGGGATTTCATCATCTACGGTCCATAATATCATCAAAAGGTTCCAAGAATCTGGAGAAATCACTGCACGTAAGCGGCAAGGCAATGCCCGTGACCTTCGATCCCTCAGGCGGCACTGCATCAAAAACCGACATCAATGTGAAGGATATCACCACATGGGCTCAGGAATACTTCAGAAAACTAATGTCAGTAAATACAGTTCGGCGCTACATCCGTAAGTGCAACTTGAAACTCTACTATGCAAAGCAAAAGCCATTTATCAACAACACCCAGAAACGCTGTCGGCTTCTCTGGGCCCGAGCTCATCTAAGATGGACTGATGCAGAGTGGAAAAGTGTTCTGTGGTCCGACGAGTCCACATTTCAAATTGTTTTTGGAAATTGTGGATGTCGTGTCCTCCGGGCCAAAGAGGAAAATAAACATCCGGACTGTTATGGACGCAATGTTCAAAAGCCAGCATTTGTGATGGTATGGGGCTGTGTTAGTGCCAATGGCATGAGTAACTTACACATCTGGCATGAGTAACTTACACATCTGTGAAGGCACCATTAATGCTGAAAGGTACATACAGGTTTTGGAGAAGCATATGCTGCCATCCAAGCAACGTCTTTTTCATGGACACCCCTGCTTATTTCACCAAGACAATGCCAAACCACATTCTGCACGTGTTACAACAGCATGGCTTTGTAGTAAAAGAGTGTGGGTACTAGACTGCCCTGCCTGCAGTCCAGACCTGTCTCCCATTGAAAATGTGTGGCGCATTATGAAGCGTAAAATATGACAACGGAGACCCCAGACTGTTGAACAGCTGAAGCTGTACATCAAGCAAGAATGGGAAAGAATTCCACCTACAAAGCTTCAACAATTAGTTCCCAAACGTTAGTTCTCTCAGTTCCCAAAATGTTTATTGAATGTTGTTAAAAGAAAAGGTGATGTAACAGTGGTAAACATGACCCTGTCCCAGCTTTTTTGGAACGTGTTGCAGCCAAAACATTCAAAGTTAATGATTATTTGCTAAAAACAATAAAGTTTATCAGTTTGAACATTAAATATCTTGTCTTTGTAGTGTATTCAATTAAATATAGGTTGAACATGATTTGCAAATCATTGTATTCTGTTTTTATTTATGTTTAACACAACGTCCCAACTTCATTGGAATTGGGGTTGTATAATGCAACACTGTTTAATACATCACAGCATATTTTAGCAGCCTACATGTATAATACAAAAATACAGTGGACCCCGCATAGTTGCTGTTGAGCACCCAGATATTCACCTATTCGATGATTTTTTTTTGTGTGTAATTTTTCCATTTGTTTTTCATTTTTCATGTTGTTTTTTTATTTACTACTTATTAGTGCTTAGTCCTTACCTATTCAAGAAATTTGGGGGTTTAAAAAAAAATTTGTTTCATTGCAATTTTAATACCGGTCATGGAGCCAATTTTTTCAGTTTGCGGTCTGGCCTGGTCCCTATCCCCTGCTAATGGATGGGAGGGGGGCTGTGGGGGGGTGGGTGGTTAGGGGGACACTGTATATAATCAATTCACTTCCACTTACAGTAGTTAATGTACACAGTATCTACGCTCACCTTGGGTTTTATAAGTCACTACCGTAACATGGAAAAAAGCGACCTCTCACAACAATTACAGAACACTTAAAAATAGTTACCACACAAACTTGACAAAGACATTGTTACTTACTGTGTGTTCTCATGTGATTATTCAAAGAAGAATGATAACTAAAGCTTGTGTGGCAGATTGAGCAGGTAAAAGGCTTTTCTCCTGTGTGTGATCTTGAGTGTGTTATCAGATTTGTCCTTTGAGTAAATCTTTTGCCACATTCTGAGCAGGCAAAAGGTTTCTCTCCTGTATGCGTTCTCATGTGCTGAACCAAACCAGACTGAACTCGGAAAGTAGCGTTGCAGACAGTGCAGGAAAATGGCTTCTCTCCGGTGTGTGTTCTTGAGTGTGTTCTCAAATTTCCCTTTCTTGAGAATCTTTGGCCACATACTGAGCAGGCAAAAGGTTTCTCACCTGTGTGTGTTTGGGTGTGTGTTATCATGGATTCCTTTCGGGAGAATCTTCTGTCACAAATTGGACAAGAATAAGGTTTTTCCCCAGTGTGTGTTCTCATGTGTTTAACCAACAGTGCACGCACTCGGAAACCTGTGTTACAAACTGAGCAGGGAAATGGTTTTTCTCCAGTGTGCGTTCTTGTGTGTGCGATCAAAGTTGTCATTTCAGATAATCCCTTACCACAAAATGAGCACACAAACGGTTTCTCTCCTGTGTGAATCCTCATGTGCCTTTTCAGATTTCTCTTGTTGACAAATGTTTTGTCACATTCAGAACATGTCAAGCGTGTTTTGTCAGTGCGACATTTCACCTCACTTTGAGCGTGTTCATCATCAGTCTCAGGAGAGTGTGATATCGTGTCATCATGATCTGATAGTGGTTTTATTGGGCTGTCTGCTTGGGATCTTCTCTTCTCACGTTGAACGTGATGATGCTGTGAGGAATGAGGCTCGTCTTCATTGTCTTCACTCTTCACAATCACACGAATCACCGGGAAGTCCATTCCTGGAAACTGCAATCCCCCTTGACTAATGCTGTGTTCATCCGCCTCCTCTTTAATGTGGTATGTTTCCAGCTCCTCAGGCTCAGGGGGAAGCTTGATTTTACTGGAACTTTCTGCAGGTCTGATCCCACCGAGGTCCTCCATTGTTGGGGTTTTGACGGTGAGATGTTAAACTGGAATGATTAGAAAAACAATGTATCATTCAAATTTGAAAATTAGGATAAATCAAGATAAGACTACTAATCCCACAGCAGGGAATTTCAGTAGTTAAAGCAGCAAAAGACCAGTGCAAGAGATTTAAAGGGCATGCACAATAATGAAAAAGGGAAATAAATGCTATTTACAAAATGTTTCTAAAGCATCAAGTCAAAACAACAACACTGAGCGATTATCTAGTTGTGTAAAGTGTGTTAAGAGTCATTTTTTCTCCCCAATCTGTTCAGAAAATGGTTAGGCCACCAATCATAAATGTCGAATCTGTTCAATATTTATGCTCGCAAATCCTTGTATCATTAACTCCAATAACATTATTATTGCTAATACTGTACAATTCAAACAGTACACATTGTTTCCTAATCCTACAGTATCTCTGTCTACTGTCCCTCTCCTCTGTTGCCCAATGTCAACCCAAACGGTCAAAGCGGATGGCTGCCACACATTGAGTCTGGGGTCTGGAGTTTTTCCTTGCCTTCGAGTGCTTGCTCATGTGGGGTTCAGTTGGTCTCTTAATCTGTGAGGAGCATACTTCTGTATCTGCTCCACAGATAAAGTACCTTGACATCTTCCATTGTTAATTGGCGCTCCAGGTATATGACTGAAATTGAATTAATAGAATAAAAATAAATTATGTGTGTGGGCGACACTGAGTTGGACCGAGCCACAGACGTGATGTGCAACGGAACAAGAGCTAATCTAGAAGCTGACAGAAGCTGGTGCTCCTGCTGGACACAAATAAACTGTGTTGCATCCATCCATCCATCCATCCATTTTCTGAGCCGCTTCTCCTCACTAGGGTCGCGGGCAGGCTTGGAGCCTATCCCAGCTGTCATCGGGCAGGAGGCGAGGTACACCCTGAACTGGTTGCCAGCCAATCGCAGGGCACATACAAACAAACAACCTTCCGCACTCACATTCACACCTACGGGCAATTTAGAGTCTCCAATCAATGCATGTTTTTGGGATGTGGGAGGAAACTGGATTGCCCGGAGAAAACCCACGCAGGCACGGGGAGAACATGCAAACTCCACACAGGCGGGGCCGGGGATTGAACCCGTGTCCTCAGAACTGTGAGGCTGACGCTCTAACCAGTCGCCCGCCGTGCCGCCGCGTTCCAAATTATTATGCAAATTATATTTATCTGATTTTATTAAATAGTTGATACAAAAGACAGCCAGCATAGTTTTCAAGCCGTCAACCTTCAGAATATAATTCAAATGTTTCGGATCAAACCTCCCAACGATAACAGTTTTTTATATATAAAAACTTAAAAGGCACTGTTAAGTGGCCAGCCTCTCCAGCCTGTCCTGGATCGTCCCCGGGATCTCCTCCCGGTGGGACGTGCCCAGAACACCTCACCAGGGAAGCGTCCGGGAGGCATCCTAATCAGATGCCCCAGCCACCTCATCTGGCTCGTCTCAATGTGGAGGAGCAGCGGCTCTACTCTGAGCCCCTCCCGGATGAACGAGCTTCTCACCCTATCTCTAAGGGAGAGCCCGGACACCCTGCGGAGGAAACTCATTTCGGCCGCTTATATTTTGTTCTTTCGGTCACTCATCCCAGCCGCTTCACACTCTGCTGCGAACCGCTCCAGTGAGAGTTGGAGATCACGGCTTGATGAAGCCAACAGAAACACATCACCTGCAAAAAGCAGAGATGCAATACTGAGGCCACCAAACCGGACCCCCTCTACGCCACGGCTGCGCCCAGAAACTCTGTCCATAAAAGTTAGGAACAGAATTGATGACAAAGGGCAGCCTTAGCGGAGTCCAACTCTCACCAGAAACTAGTCCGACTTACTGCCGGCAATGCGGACCAAACTCTGACACCGGTCGTACAGGGACCGAACAGCCCGTATCAGGGGGTTCGGTACCCCATACTCCCGAAGTACTCCCCACAGGACTCTCCAAGGGACACGGTCGAATGCCTTCTCCAAGCCCACAAAACACATGTAGACTGGTTGGGGAAACTCCCATGCACCCTCAAGGACCCTGCCGATGGTATAGAGCTGTTCCCCTGTTCTACGGCCATGACGAAAACCACTTCCCGATGGACTCTCCACTCCAGGACCCTCAAATAGACCTTACCGGGGAGGCTGAGGAGTGTGATCCCGCTGTAGTTGGAACACACCCTCCGGTCCCCCTTTTTAAGAAGGGGGACCACCACCCCAGTCTGCCAATCCAGAGGCACTGTCCCCGATGTCCACGCGAAGTTGCAGAGGCGTGTCAACCAGGACAGCCCCACAACATCCAGAGCCTTTAGGAACTCCGGGCGTATCTCATCCACCCCCGGGGCCTTGCCATCAAGGAGCTTTTTAATCACCTAGGTGACCTCAACCCCAGAGATAGGAGAGCCAGCCTCAGAGACCCCAGACTCTGCTTCCTCATGGGAAGGCGTGTCGGTGGAATTGAGGAGGTCTTCGAAGTGTTCTCCCCACCGACTCACAACGTTCTGAGTCGAGGTCAGCAGCGCCCCATCCCCACTATACACAGTGTTGATGGTGCACTGCTTCTCCCTCCTGAGACGCCGGCTGGTGGACCAGAATTTCCTCGAAGCCGTCCAGAAGTCTTTCTTCATGGCCTCACCGAACTCCTCCCATGCTCAAGTTTTTGCTTCAGCGACCACCAAAGCTGCATTGCGCTTGCCCAGCCGGTACCCATCAGCTGCCTCAGGAGTCCTGTAGGCCAAAAAGGCCCGATAGGACTCCTCCTTCAGCTTGACGGCATCCCTCACCGTTGGTGTCCACCAATGGGTTCGAGGATTGCCGCCACCAGGCACCGACCACCTTAAGGCCACAGCTCCAGTTGGCCGCCTCAGCAATGGAGGCGCGGAACATGGTCCATTCGGACTCGATGTCGCCCGCTTCCCCCGGAACATGAGCAAAATTCTGTTGGAGGTGGGAGTTGAAACTCCTTCTGACAGGGGATTCTGCCAGATGTTCCCAGCAGACCCTCGCAATACGTTTGGGCCTGCCACGTCAGACCGGCATCTTCCCCCACCATCAGAGCCAACTCACCACCAGGTGGTGATCAGTTGACAGCTCTCTTCACCCGAGTGTCCAAGACATGCGGCCGCAAGTCTGATGAGGACTGAGGCTATTCCCACAAAGTCGATCATCGAACTACGACCTAGGGTGTCCTGGCGCCAAGTGCACTCTTATGCTTGAATATGGTGTTCATTATGGACAATCCATTGAAGTCGCCCAGCAGAACGATGGAGTCCCCAGCGGGAGCACTCTCCAGCACCTCCTCTAAGGACTCCAAAAGGGTGGGTACTTTGAACAGACAACTTAGCTCCAAGGATCATTGGGACACAAAAAACCTCTCCACCACGATAAGGTGACGGCGGAGGAAGCCTAATTTGATACACACTTCTGAAATAAGAAATTTGCTCAAAATATATTGGCGTAAATTATCTCATTGTCATTCCATAGGCGTAAATTATCTCATTGTCATTCCATAGCCTGTCTCCACAAATGCTATGGTTTGGTCACATGCACAAAATTGACTGTTGACCAACTATTTATTTTTGTTTGCTTGGTTGTTTTTGTTCCCATTTTCTTCATTTCCAGAGTTACACCAATGCAGGTGTGATTGCCCGAGGGCACCACTTGGTGAACCTTAGAGTACTATTTCTTCTACTACTACTGCTGCTGCTGCTGCAACTACTATTGGTGGCATGTTGGGGAGTAACAAAGTACAAATACTTTGTTGAAGTACTTCAGCAGATTCTTTAGGAATCTGTACTTTACATGTACTGTATTTATTTTTAGGACAACTTTTTCTTTTACTTCCTACATTTGAAAACATTTGCTTTCTACTTCCTTACTTTGTCAAAATAGGCTTGTGGCTTTTGTTAATGTCTGCGGATGACGACGCGACATAAAAAAAAGATGTACACAAAAACAGGTTAAGTCAAAAGTAGTTGAGCTCTTGATTGATCTTGAGGACTTATAACGCGGAGAAAAAACAGACAGCAGCGAAATGGAGGAATTTTGAACCAGTGAGCATGAATGAAAATTATTAAACTATTAAATAATTTGATGTTGTCAGCTAAAAGAAAATATTTTTGGGTCAATGCGTGGTCTAGCAACCTACAAAACACGAGACTCTGCTGTTCAAAATATCTCCATCTAATCTGACAAAGCACGTACAAATAAGGTGCATTTTTTTCATTTTTTGTAATGTTGTCAGACTATCTTGCAGCACAGCTGTGTGCAGTGATTTGTATTAATTTATTTGTTTTTACTTATTAGTATGAGCACTATACAAGTTATTAAAGGAGGGAAACTAACTTGTGTGGAGAGAAGTTTTTATCCCCACTGTGCCAAGTTATCCTATTTACCTTTGTACTTTGTAGTCCAGGCGCGTACATGCCCTGTGGCACCGTGCTACCTCTGACAGTTCAGTCTTGATACTACAACAGACATAGTAGGAACATGAAAAGTCATTGCCATCTTTGTTGAATTTTTTAAAAAAAAACATGGAACGAGCACTTCAATCACTTCGGAGTTCTCCATAATAAATACAGTAACATCCATAAATATTGGAACGTCGAGACAGTTTTTATTTTTTTGGGCTCTAAACACCACCACAATGGATTTAAAATTAAAAGAACAAGATGTGCTTTACCTGCAGACTTTTTTTCAGAATTTGAGGTTTTTTACATGCAAATCAATTGTGTCAATGTCCCAATATTTATGGTCCTGACTGTATATTCAGGAAGAAAAAAAATGGACTGCCCACACTGCTCTTCTGGCGAATTCCATTTCATTTGCGTTATTTGAGTGGAGTTTGTAGGGCAGGTGACGCCGTTTGAAACATCCTGGTTAATATGACTTGGAGCCCCCTCTGAATTTTGGCCTGTACCATCTTGTTGGCCGATATTTTTAACTGAAACTTGTCAGCCAATCAGAAAAGGGTGAAGATGAAATTAAAAAGTCTATGTAATATGTTGAGAAATAATTAAGTTATATAGTTGTATTTAAATTTGAAGGTGTTGTTGACCTAATTTTCTCCAGGTGATATCACACATAAACGAGCCCCAAAAAGGCAATGTATTTCCGACACAAATAAAAAACTCAATTTCTCTGGAATCCATCATCTGATTTTCAACATTGTTGGTGCGATGTACTCAGGTTGAATCCGAATCAGAATCAGAAGTTTGGCAGACTGTCATTTTGGGGAAATCTTGTGACGTTGCTAATTATGTGTGTAGTGTGCCGTGTAGCTCATCTCCAGTAAACCACAGTGACACATTTGTAATAGCTGTGAAATGGGCATTAGTTGCTCGTCATGTGTGGGGTCTCTCACATTTAAAAAATTATGATAAAGTAGAGCTATGTTAACATGTAAATTAGATACGTGGACAAACCTGCTCTGCGTAATAATACTTGCGTCTTCTGGAAACTATCGTCCAGTGGTTGACATTTTCGCACGTTGTTTTTGTTCGAGAAAGTTCCTCGATGTGTTTTGCTGGCTTCCTTCCCCGTCTCTTTGTTCGCAACCAGCTAGCAAGCTAAGCTAGCTTGAAACTCGTCAAACCGCACGGCGAGTTTATCCGAAACGAGAGGAAGTAGTGATGTTCAACAATTATATGGAATACAATGGTCGGGTTAGAGAGCAAACAGCGCCGTAATGTACGCAATAAAGCGATTTGATAACAACATTAAATCGTCTTTGTTGTTGGATGTGTAGCCAACCAGCTAACCATCTACGGCTAGTCCACTTGGACAGAATACATTGTACTGCCAACAAAGATTCCTTCGAGAAATAGAGGAAATAATGAAAAAGGACAGCGAACAGTAAAAAGGTGATCAAACAAAAAAACTAAATCAGACGACTTAAGACATTTTTCGAAACATGAGTTATAAATTGCAATCACCGCTTTTTGATTGCGACATGGGAAACACGTGCAAAGCACAAAGCTCTTTAGTGTATGAAGTTTGAAAAAGACGCCTAATGAGGTCAGCACAAATTCCAAGCAGAATCTAAGGATTGGCTTTGTTTCGAGCATTAAAGCAGCTAGCAAGCCAGAAAACATGCTGAAGGTGGATCTGTATTAGGGCTCTGAGTGACACTGCTTTTTTTTTCACACAAGCGAGAACAGTGAGTGATAAAAGACGAGAAAATATGACACTTATCACACAGTGCATTAAAATGTGTGTGTGTGCCTGTGGTATTGAAATGATTATTCATTCATTCATTTTCTGTACAGCTTCTCCTTACAAGGGTCGAGTTCTTGCTGGAGCCTGTCTTAGCTATCTTCGGCTGAGAGGCAGGGTACACCCTGAACTGGTCGCCAGCCAATCGCAGGGCATGTTCGGAATTAACTAATCACATTCAAACTCATTTTAAATGGGAAATAGTACACACCTGCCAACATTTAAAGTGCCTCTGATTAACCCCAAATGAAGTAGTGATAGACCCATTATGGGTCGGGCTGATTTTTTTTTTTTTAATCCTCGGTTATTTTGGCTCTGATGCAGCCTCAGAGCCTCTCTGTCTGTGACTTCTCTCTCCAGCATTGTCCCGCCCACACCACCACTCGATTGGTTACCCGTGCAGTGGGGTAACAGCCTATCAGTACAGAGTAAATATGGAGAGAGATATGTCTCAAAATTATTTGCACGTGAGTTTTTCAAATCCACAAATATATCCGCGATTCATACGTGTTTTTCAAATCCACAAATATGTCCGCGATTCAAACGAGTGCTTTTCAAATCCACAAATATATCCGCGATTTAATCGTGTTTTTCAAATCCACAAATATATCTGCGAATATATCCATGATTTGCATGTGTTTTTTAATGTTGTGTGTGCATTTATCATGACTTATCATTTGTAAATATGCAATTTCGATTGTGAATTGTTGGAGGTGTGTTTGTGGATCACCGGGCACGGACATTTATATTTTAGACAAACGTAATGCAGTTTCTAGTTGAAAAAAAATCATAGGTGTGAGGTCCTCCATCCATCCGCAAGGCAGCAGTGTCTCCGTTGATGACTTGACTGCAAGTCATTTTAAAAGGAATACAACAGTCTATGGTCCGACCCTGCTGAAATCCCATTGACCATGGCTGAGCAAGGTGGAAAATATATATATATATAGAGAGAGAGAGAGAGAGACAGACATACACAGTGGGTACGGAAAGTATTCAGACTCCCTTAAATGTTTCACTCTTGAATGTTATATCGCAGCCATTTTTTTCCTCATTAATGTACACACAGCACCCCAGATTTGACAGGAAAAAACGGAATTGTTGAAATTTTTACAGTTTTATTAAAAAAGAAAAATTGAAATATCCCACAGATCCTCTCCAGTTCTGTCAGGTTGGATGGTGAACATTGGTGGGCAGCCATTTTCAGGCCTTTCCAGAGATGCTCAATTGGGTTTAAGTCAGGGCTCTGGCTGGCCATTCAAAAACAGTCACCGAGTTGTTCTGAAGCCATTGCTTCAGTATTTTAGCTGTGTGCTTATGGTCATTGTCTTTTTTGAAGGTGACCCTTCGGCCCAGTCTGAGGTTCTGAGCACTCTGGAGAAGGTTTTCGCGGATATATTTGTGAATTTCAAACATGTGTCAATCGCGGATATATTTGTGGATTTTAAAAATCTGTCCAAATAATTTGTGGATTTGAAACAGTTTGAACATTAAATATCTTGTCTTTGTAGTGTATTCAATTAAATATAGGTTGACCATGATTTGCAAATCATTGTATTCAGTTTTTATTTATGTTTAACACAACGTCCCAACTTCATTGGAGTTGTTTCATGTTTACATTTTCAATAAATTTGGACAACTGTCTCAAAATATGTTTACTTTGTCATTGTGGGATATTTAATGTAGATGTTTTTTAAATATACTTAAATCAGCTTTAGAAAAAAAACACACAAAAAATCTAGCATCTAGAGGTTATGAAAAAGCTGTACACTTTCATTCCAATATTAAAGGGGTACAATGACTGCATATATGTACAGTTGTGCTCATAAGTATATACCCAGGCAGAATTTTCTGAACAACAACCATCATTAATTTATTTATGGTTATGTTTGATGATAATGCTTTTCTGAAATGCTTGACACTTTAATTTGAATCATATTAAAATAAAACTAAACGTGTTTCGCCTGGCCCTTCAGGTTTACTTTAAAGAATTGTACCCATCTTACAAATTCTGCCCAGGAAATCAAACATATGAGCACAACTGTGTGTTTTCTCATTTACTAAATAAAAGTAGGGCTGCGAATTTCAAAATAAGACCAAGTAAATAAAAAGAAAGTATTACATGTTCAAATAAAGTGCTTAACTTCAGAATAATTATTTGAAAAAAACTAACAAAATACAGATAATACTTCATGATTTGATCATATGGGTAGAAGCAAAATCATGCATTGTAAAAATGCATTATACATAGGTAGAAGGATTTTCCAGAATTTTGAGGTCAACTTTGGGGGTGCGTATTATACATGGCTGTGCATTATACATGAGAAATTACGGTAATCCAAAATGCAATAGAACGAGGCTTTTTTCAAGTGTAAGGAGTAGAAAGTACCAATTTTTTTTAGATAATGTACAGAGTAGAGGTAAAGAGTAGGTTGAAAAATAACGACACACAAAAAATTTATACCTAGCGAAGTATTTGTACTTCGTTACCTAACACCTCTGCTGTATAGTGATTAGTCAGTAGGGAATGGGTGAGAATTATTCCAAACACAGCCTATGACATTTTAAATCACACACACTTCAGCAGCAACACTCTAGCCAGTATGCGTTCTCATGTGTTTCCTCAATGCAGAACGATCGCGGAAGCGGGTGTCGCACCTTGTGCAAGAAAATGGCTTTTCTTCCGTGTGTCTTCTGATGTGATTACTCAACGCTGAGCGATCGCGAAAACTGGTGTGGCAGATTGTGCAGGGAAATGGTTTCTCTCCTGTGTGCGTTCGGGTGTGCGCTACCAAATACTCATTTTGGGAGAATCTTTTGTTGCAGAATGAGCAGGTGTATGGTTTTTCTCCGCTGTGTGTTCTTGTGTGTCGCATCCAAGTTGACCTGTGAGGGAATCTTTTACCACATACCGAACAGGAAAAAGGTTTCTCACCAGTGTGTGTCCTTGTGTGTATCATTAGAGAAGCCTTTCGGGAGAATGTCTGACAGCAAACTGAGCAGGAAAAAGGTTTTTCTCCAGTGTGTGTTCTTGTGTGTCTGATCAAATGTCCCTTTATAGAGAATGTTTTACCGCAATCTGCGCACATGAAGGGTTTGTCACTTGTGTGACATCTCATATGTCTTTTGAGATTCCTCTTGCTGCCAAACGTTTTGTCACATTGAGAACATTTAAGATGTTCCATGTCTGTGTGACATATCATATCAACTTTAGAGTGTTCATCATCAGTGTCAGGAGAGTGTGACGTTGTGTCGTCACTATCTGACAGTGGCGCTAAGAGGCTGTCTGCTTTGGAACCTCCACAGAAGTATCCATCTCCTTCTTCATCCTCAGCTTCACTTTTTACAATGACATGATTCAATAGCATTTCATCCTCCTGTGGTCCTTGAAACTGGCCTATGCTGTAACCATCATCTTCCTCTTTAACTTGGGGGCACTCTGGTTCCTGCTGCTCCACCCTGGAGCTCAACTCTTGCTGCTCAGTTGAGAGAACTTCTTCACCGACATCTGCTGAACACAAGAAGACAAGCACTGACGGTTTGGAAAAGTCAAGTCTTGCTCAGTTAAGTCACACATTGTTCTGGAACCTCCAAAAATTATGAATATCCGTACTTAAGTGTACAATATGTTCGTATGTGAAAGTGTGGGTGTTAAAGCATTTCATGCACTCTGCTCCCCAAAGAAGACACGCATCACAGAAAGATACAAGTCAAAGAAATTGCACCACTGGTTAAGGATGGGCATTTGCCTACATTCCCTTGGTTGACAATGAGTTATCCTGCTACAACTCTCATCTGTTCTGCGCACTGAAGGAAGCAAACGTCTTTGTAGACGTGCTGCCCCACAGTGAATGAGAGTAGTTTGGGTTTAAAATATATCTTTTGTGACAACAGTCTTTGAACTTTTCTTACACATCTCGTGTGACATTTAAATATTTTTTGAATAGTATTTCATATCTCGCCCCCTCTAATGTACCATATTCCCACTCTCTTTAATGTCGATACGTCTCTCATAAATTAACAAACCTGCTCCGTTGCAAGCGTCCAACAGTTGACGTTGCCGCTGGTTCTCCTCCTTTGTTCGAGAAAGTTCCTCCTCGTACTCCGCTATCGTTCTTTCGAACACTACAAATATTTCTTCCACGACCGCACTTAATCGCTGGTTCAGCAACGCTCTCAGCATTTCCACTTTACACATTTTCACACGATCAGAGCTCAGCTTTAGCGACGTGTTGCTAACCTCCGCGTCTCTTTGTTCGGTGGCTTGAGAAGCACAACGAGGCCAGTTTATCTAGACAGGAATAATACATAATATAGATTTTGTTGCTTGACAAAAACGTACTGATTTGATTTCACAAGCAAACGAAAGTAGAGGGGCTGATTTAATAGGAACGCCATTTTTTGTTTGTGGCAACCTGAACTATTTGCTACGGAAACTCCGATTGTTCAAAATGCACTAAATCGACCTTGTTCATCCTACAACTCGACGCATACAGGCGTCACTTAAAGGCCTCTTTAAGGCTTCTTTATACTCGCGCCGACTGCGACCGCGCCGACGTCACTGCGGCTGTCCCACGCGTAGTTTGCCTTTATACTCGAGCGCAACCCACGCGCCCTGTTTTGAAAGTGTGCTGCAGGAGTTGATGAGGAAAATGAGAGGGAAGGGAGAGTAGAAGAGGCAAGTGTGGTGGACCAGGAAGTGGCAATTATTAGTATGGGGGGAGTTAGAAAGGCACTAAAGAGGATGAAAAAGGAAAGGCAGTTGGTCCTGATGACATTCCTGTGGCGGTATGGAAGCATCTAGGAGAGGTGGGTGTGGAGTTTTTGACCAGCTTGTTCAATAGAATTCTAGCACGTGAGAAGATGCCTGAGCAATGGAGGATAAAGTTGATGAGCCACACAATGAAGTTATGGGAAAGAGTAGTGGAGGCTTTACTCAGGACAAAAGTGAGTATTTGCGAGCAACAGTATGGTTTCATGCCTAGAAAGAGTGCCACAGATACATTATTTGCCTTGAGGATGTTGATGGAAAAGTACAGAGAACGTCAGAAGGAGCTACATTGTGTCTTTGTAGATCTCGAGAAAACCTATGACAGAGTACCCAGAGAGGAATTCTGGTACTGCAGGCGGAAGTCTGGAGTGGCAGAGAAGTATGTTAGAATAATACAGTACATGTACGAGGGCAGCAGAACAGCGGTGAGGTGTGCTGTAGGTGTGACAGAGGAGTTTAAGGTGGAGGTGGGACTGCATCAGGGATCAGCCCTGAGCCCCTTCCTTTTTGCAGTGGTGATGGATAGGCTGACAAATGAGGTTAGACTGGAATCCCCTAGGACTATGATGTTTCCAGATGACATTGTGATCTGCAGTGAAAGCAGGGAGCAGGTGGAGGAACAGTTAGAAAGATGGAGGCATGCACTGGAAAGCAGAGGAATGAAGATTAGCCGAAGTACGACAGAATATGTGTGCATGAATGAGAGGGGGGGTGGGGGAAGAGTAAGGCTACAGGGAGAAGAGAGAGCAAGGGTGGAGGACTTTAAATACTTGGGGTCAACCGTTCAGAGCAATGGTGAGTGTGGTCAGGAAGTGAAGAAACGACTCCAAGCAGGTTGGAACGGGTGGAGGAAGGTGTCAGGTGTGTTATGTGACAGAAGAGTCTCTGCTAGTATGAAGGGCAACGTTTATAAAACAGTGGTGAGGCCAGCCATGATGTACGGATTAGAGACAGTGGCACTGAAAAGACAACAAGAAGGAGAGCTGGAGGTGGCGGAAATGAAGATGTTGAGGTTTGCTCTCGGAGTGACCAGGTTGGATAAAATTAGAAATGAGCTCATCAGAGGGACAGCCGAGGTTTGATGTTTTAGAGACAAAGTTAGAGAGAGCAGACTTTGATGGTTTGAACATGTCCAGAGGAGAAATAGTGAGTGTATTAGTAGAAGGATGATGAGGATGGAGCTGCCAGGCAAGAGAGCTAGAGGAAGACCAAAGAGAAGGTTGATGGATGTCGTGAGGGAAGACATGAGGCCAGTTGGTGTTAGCTGCAGTTCTCTTCCAAGTCGGCGGTGTCGCTACGGTTGGTATTGGCTCGGACACCACAGGGTGGAGTTTCCTCTGCATTTTTTTTTTTGCCATTTCCGTTAGCCGTTT
The DNA here is from genome assembly GCF_024500275.1 of Phycodurus eques. Classification (NCBI taxonomy): domain Eukaryota; kingdom Metazoa; phylum Chordata; class Actinopteri; order Syngnathiformes; family Syngnathidae; genus Phycodurus; species Phycodurus eques. Next base: position 30,312,973 of record NC_084526.1, on the reverse strand, counting down.
TTACTTTCCTTTCAGTAACAAGGAACAAAGCAACAACAATGGGAGCAACAGAGTCTGCTAGAACAAATGGACCTAGATGACCGGATGATACACGTTTAATTATGCTGCAAAATCGATCGAGAAGGCGGCGACGTAGATGGTATGTAGAACCAATGGGCACGCTTGTACGTCATCACAGCATGTGACTAAAACGGACCAATCATGAGAGAGGAGCTTAAAATATTCATCATCACTGGTATGGCAGGTTGTATAATGTTTTTCTGTCACTTTGGGAAAATTTCATGGGTTTAAGAGGGCAAAGCATTTTAAAAGTGCTTATTTAGAAATAACAGTTTATCATAATTTTTGTGTTAAGTGATTCATTCAAGAGCAAGATATTTAAATTGTGGTACAGTAATTTCTCCTCTCCCAGTGAGGTTTTATTTGACCTTGCTTTCTGTGAACACAATAAATACTTTCCCCATGAATAAAATAAGAAACGGTGGAAAATGCGGTTTTTGATCAACAAAGATAATTGATAAGCCTCAATAATATTTCCTTATGCGGTGCGGTCCTGCATGGGGTTCGAACTTTGAAACCCTAACCCAGTCAAAAACCTTACTTTGAAAAGCCAAAACTTCATGAAACATCTCTCTTGCCATGCTTACCATTTTTTTCCTATTATGTAGCACTGACCATCAAATGTGACTATATATGTATAGTGATTTTTTTTTAACCCCAAGACACCAGATGTTTTTTTTTTGTCTTGTATTATTTTATGTACGACACTGTGTATCTCATCCTCTTTGTAAGAAAATAGTTTTACATTCTAATATAAGTTAGTCTTCCACAGAGATTTCAAATCAAGCACACAAAAAAGACTGATCAGCTGGAAGATCGATCTGCATTTATTTACATTGTTCCTCCAGTTGTAACATGAAACTTATAACTACATACAGATTTTTTTTTAATGCAAACATTTGCACACTTATACGCTGTGGTAGGTGCTTCTGGAGTTTTCCATGAAAGACAATGCTTCCAGTCGCAGGCCTACAGTCGCGAAAGGGACAATGTAATGTGGCATGCTCCCGCCATTAACTGACAAATCAAAAGTGTTTTCTCGGGATATGTTTTTTACCAACGTCTGTTTTTTTTTAAAATAAATCTTTTGCGCAATCCATGTCCCTTCCATCTCAATATTGTATTAATCCTTGCATTTCTGTTTTTGTATTTACATTTTTTGTGCCTATTTTAAGTGAAATCGCACTCTTATAATACTGTTTCTACTGTTCACTATTATTATTACTGTATTACAATTATCCATCCATCCATTCTTTGAGCCGCTTCTCCTCACTGGAGTTGCGGGCGTGCTGGAACCTATCCCAGCTATCTTCGGGCAAGAGGCGGGGTACACCCTGAACTGGTTGCCATCCAATCGCAGGGCACATAACAAACAAACAACCATTCACACTCACATTCACACCTACAGGCAATTTAGAGTTGTCAATTAACCTACCATGCATGTTTTTGGGATGCGGGAGGAAACCAGAGTGCCCGGAGAAAACCCACAGAGGCACGGGGAGAATATGCAAACTCCACACAGGCGGGGCCAGGGATTGAATACCGGTCCTCGGAACTGTGAGGCAAACGCTCTCACCAGTTGTCCGCCGTTCCACCTGTATAACAATTATCATGATTATTATTTGAAGGGAGACTTAATAATAATTTGGTTGAAAAATACTATTTTCATTTTCAAATGACAAACATCTTGAATGTTAAATTATCATGCACATTAACAGGATGATGTTAGTTAGATAACAGGTTACACGCCCACGCCTGTTTCACACAGATATTCCTCAGAATTGATGCTGTAACAGAAGATCCAGCATTTTTCTGTTTTTGCCACACCATGAACAAAGCAAAGTGAGATACTGCCCCACAGCATCCCGCTATCAAATTGCTTTCAACAACTTGCTGTCAGCTGTTGTCTGACTTATTACTTGCTTAACCCAAGTAATGACTTGACGAGACTTTCTTTAAATTTAGCAAGGAGTCGACTTACATGATTTTTGCCACATATTTTTGCTTGGAACTTGAAGGTCTCTGAGAATTGAGACTTTCTTGTACTTACACATACACTACTCACAAAATGGTTAGGATATTCAGCTTTCAAGTGAAATTTCAGGATGAACCTAAAATGCACAATAACCTTTACAGGTGAACTTCACTTGACCTTCTCTAAACTTTTGCAGATGTACAACTGTTAAATTTTTCACTACCTCTCCATTGCGATGCTTCGAATAGAATATTCTCAGAGGGAAGTGGTCACTGAACTGAAAGTGTCACAGTGTCATCAGCAGGTTGCAATAGAGACCGGAATCTGTTGTGAATTTAGCCGTTCAACTCCTTGTTAGAGAAGTTGTGCAAAAAGTACTGAAATATAGAGCAGTTTGCCATGTGCATTGAAAGTTTTAAAGAAAGTCTAATTAATTTCACTTGTGAAGTACATGTAGAGTGAATTTTAGGTTCATCCTGAAATTTCACAGCATACTTCAAACATCCCTAACTTTTTCTGAGTCGTATGTGACCTCTGCCGTTCTACATGCAAGAACAGAGGAGTGACCACAAACAAAAATTATACATATATTAAAAAAAAAAAAAAAAAAAAAAAATGGACTCAGCAGTGACGTCACCCATTATGTTTGGTGATCCTATCATGCATCTAATTGTCTACGGAAGCGTATTGCATTCACTTGGATAAAAAAGAAAACTCCTGTTTTTCTGAGTAATTTTTTTGAGGGCTTTGTTTTTTTGAATATTTTTTTCCCACCTGTTTTTCTGACAATTTTTTTTCTGAGTTATCAAGACACATCGAACTCACGCGAGAACCTGCGAACTGCAGGAGACTCTTTGCGGACTCATTATTGGCGGATTACTGCTGGGCCGGATTGTGGTATACACGCCGGGGAAGCAGACTCCGGTGCCTCTGTTGCACACCCTACGGGTCCAGTATTTTCATCAGTCTCCTGATCGTCTCTCGAGTCACCACGTAGCCAGCCTGAATGCATTTTAATGCATCATCTTGTATCCATGGAGCATACCCATCTGTCCAACTGATTCTGGACAAACATTGCTGTATCTAGCAGATCTGAATGGGCTTTCCTCCTGAACAAACGCAAAGTCCGCAGGTGCTTGCGTAATGTTGACAAACTAATGACAATACCATCTATGTGACTCAAAGACAGGCGTATCTCCCAGTGTCTTAAACCCATATCAAAATAAAACTTGATCAAACTAAATAAGCCGGTCATGTTGCTTACTACAGAGTCCGCAAAGAGTCACTTGCAGTTCGCAGGTTCTTGCGTGAGTTTGATGTGTCCCGATAACTCAGAATTTTTTTAATTAGAAAAACAGGTGGGGAAAAAAATTAGTCAGAAAGAAAAAAACATTTGTCAGAAAAACAGGTGGAAAAAAATTGTCAGAAAAACAGAAAAAAATTAAAAAAAACAAAGCCCTCAAAAAAATTACAATACGCTTCTGTAATTGTCTGATTGCGGGATGCCAAGTGAAATTGCACGCAGTTTTGCCAATACAGTAATCTCTGCATATTCAGAGTTGACTATTCACAAATTCACCTACTTGCGTTCTGTGGAACAAATCCCCAGCCATTTGCTGAAAAACACTAACATATTCTCATTTTTTGTGCTGTTTCTGACATGTCCTAAAATGCCATAAAATGGCACCAAAGCCATAATAGGAAAGTGGTACATTGGTGCCAATGAAGTAAATTGAAGTGATACATCTCGATTGAAAGACAAGTCTTCACTCCACATGCACACAAATGTTCATCTTTTCAAAATCAAATAATTTGTAAGCCATTTTTTAATGGTAATACGAGTTTGACATGATATTAGTGTTTTGGGGTCATAGTTAGTGGTATATATACGGTTTAAACCAATAATACAGGTAATTATAAACATTTTGGGAAGCAGCAGCGCGTCATCCTGATTACTATATTTTGTTTTGCTGTTTTCTGCATTTAAAGCCCCAATGTTGAGGGATTGCCACATGAAAGAGGCTTCAAGTCTTTGGTTTATTTAGAGTCCTTCATTGACTGCTGCTGTTCTCACCAGTACATTTGTGTCTGTCAACCTGAAACTTATGAGTAAATCTTTTATCACACACACTGCATCCAAAAACTTTCTCCCCGGTGTGTGTTTTCATGTGTGTTGCCAAAGCTGAACGAACCCTAAAATTTTTGTTGCAGACTGAGCATGTGTACGGTCTCTCTCCGGTGTGCGTTCTTGTGTGTATTATCAAGCTTCCTTTTTGAGTGAACCTTTTGCCACAAACTGAGCAGGCGAAGGGTTTTTCTCCTGTGTGCGTTCGCATGTGTATCATCATGACTGAGTGCACTCTAAAACTTGTGTTGCAAACCGAGCAGGTGAAAGGCTTTTCCCCAGTGTGTGTTCTTGTGTGCGATATCAAATGGCCTTTGTGAGCAAATCGTTTATCACAAAACGGGCAGGTAAAAGGTTTCTCCCCAGTGTGCGTTCTCATGTGTGTAGCTAATGCAGAATTATCGCGGAAACTTTTGGTGCAGAGTGAGCAGGTATAAGGTCTTTCTCCTGTGTGTGTTCTCGTGTGCGCCACCAAACTTGCCCTCTGAGAGAACTTCTTGTCACAAAGCGAGCATGCAAAAGGTTTTTCTCCAGTGTGACATCTCCTGTGTCTTTTCAATGTTGAGTTGTCACTAAAGGTTTTGTCACAATCAGTGCATTTAAGGTGTCCACTGTCCGTCTGACATCTGACATCACCTTTAGGCTCCTCAGCATCAGGAAAGTGTGACGATGCGTCATCACTGTCTGATCGTGGCGCTAAGAGACTGTCTGCTCGGGATCGTCTCTTTTCGCTTCGACTGTGTTGAAGCTGCGAGGAGTGAGGCACATCTTCATCATCTTCACTCTTCACATGGACGACAGCCAACGGGAACTTGGCAATGTCAGCCTCCTCTTCTTCCTCTTTAACCCAAGCGGGCTCTATGTCCTCCTGCTGTACCCCAGAGCTCCATTCCTGCTGTTCAGGGAGAAGCTCATCTTCACTGGAACTTTTTGCAGGTCTAACCCCACCAACGTCATCCATTCTTCCTGCATCTGAAGCAAACAATGTCAAAGCTCAATATTAATACGCTTGGTAAAGGTCAGGTACAGGAATCAAACTATACAGGTACTGTGTGTGTGCGTGCGTGTGTGTGTGTGTGTGTGTGCGTGCGTGTGTGTGCGTGTGCGCGCGTGCGCGTGTGTGTGTGTGTGTGTATATATATATATATATATATTATATATACACACACACACACACACACACACACACACACACACACACACACTCCAGTGTATAACACGCAGTGTATATACACAATATACACACACATACTCACATACTCCAGTGTATAACACACAGTGTACACACACACATATATACACCTATATACACATACATACATAATACATACATACATAAATACATACATATATTATACATATATAATATACACATATATATATATCCATATATTATACATATATACACATACATATATATATATACATACATATACACGTATATACGTTATCCTGCTGCAGAACCCAAGTGCACGTCAGCTTGATGTCATGAACCGATGGATGAACATTTCTCCTTCGGGAATTCATGATTTCAAGTTGTCCAGGTCCTGAAGGATATAAGCGGCCCAAGACCATTCATACTACTACCACCATGTTTGACTGTTGGTATGATGTTCTTTTTCTGAAATGCTGTGCTACATTTAAGCCAGATGTAACGAGACACCTTCCAAAAAGTTACAGTTTCATCTCGTCACTCCATATAATATTTTTTCAAAAGTATTGGGAACCATTCGGATATTTTATTTTGCAAAAGTAAGACAGGCCTTTACATTCTCTTTGGTCAGCAGTGATTTTTGCCTTGGAACTCTGCCATGGATGTCATTTTTGCCCAGTCTCTTCCTTATTTTTGTGTCATGAACACTGACCTTAACTAAGGCAAGTGAAGCCTTCAGTCCTTTAGAAGTTGTTCCGAGTTCCTTTGTGGCCTCCTGGATGCCACTCCTGGGACTGCCACTGTTCCATGTTATCTCCATGTGAGAATAATGGCTCTCCCAACGCTTTAGAAATGGCTTTTGTAACCCTTTCCAGACTGATAGATGTCAATTGTTTTCTTTCTCAACTGTTCTGGAATTTCTTTGGATTGTGCCATGTTGTTACAGCTTTTTAAATATTTTGTCTGACTTGATCTTATCGGGACAGATTCCATTTAAGTGACATCTTGATTGAACGTGTCTAGAGGTAATCAGACTTGGTTCTAATGAGTGAAAATTAACCAAAAATTGTGATTAGCCTCAATTCATGACTTAACAAGGGGGGTAATTACTTTTTCACATGGGGCTAGGTAACTGAATATTTTATATAGTATATATTGAATATTTTATACAGTATATATTGTTGTTGTGCACTTGCCAGTGTGTCATAGCCACCTGCATGAACAACAATGGAAGGAGTTCCAAAGGTGATACAATTTAGATTTAAGGCTTTAATGTTTTCGATTAAGTCTGCAAAAAGAGTATGCCAACCTGCATTGCTTGCAAATCGAGCATGAAAAACACAACAAGGTCAAACTTCATCCGTCACTACAAAACTCACGAAGACAAGTAAGCTAAATTAACCGTTTAGCTAGCTGGTCAAACATTAAGTTTCATAGACTGGTTTAGGACGATTAAAATGGTCGGCCTGGCGCCGGTGCTCGGGTGGGCGGTTCCTCCAGCCTTCGGGTTCACATACCCGGCCTCCGAAGGTGGCGCTCGCTCGCACGCCACCTTGGTTGGCCACACTCCCTGGCGAGACCCAGACGCCACGTCTCCCTCTGCACAGAGCTCCTCCTCTCGTGCCCGCCATCAGCCGCCGCCCCTCTATTGGCATCTGCTGTTAACCTGTGGCGGGCCTCCCGGTGAGCACACACTTTCTCCAGCCAGCCCCAGACGGATGAGCATGGACCTTTTCATTCCGGCTCTCCTCCTCCTCCCATCTTAGTCGCGGCGGCCGCACCTTTCGGTTGCCGCGGGCGCAATCCGCGGGCGCAATCCTACCCCACCACCACCGCTGAGGCTACCTGGTTAATCCTGCTAGTAACATATGCTTGTCTCAAAAGATTATGATTAGCCACACTGAATTTCACCATTAAAATGTCATCTGTAGTGCTGGCTCTGTGATAATGTTTTCTGCACTATTTAAAAAAAAAAAAAAAAAAACAGCATCCATCCATCCATTTTCTGAGCCGCTTCTCCTCACTAGGGTCGCGGGCGCGCTGGAGCCTATCCCAGCTGTCATCGGGCAGGAGGCGGGGTACACCCTGAACTGCTTGCCAGCCAATCGCAGGGAACATAGAAACAAACAACCATTCGCACTCACAGTCATGCCTACGGGCAATTTAGAGTCTCCAATTAATGCATGTTTTGGGGATGTGGGAGGAAACCGGAGTGCCCGGAGAAAACCCACCGCAGGCACGGGGAGAACATGCAAACTCCACACAGGTGGGGCTGGGGATTGAACCCGGGTCCTCAGAACTGTGAGGCTGACGCTCTAACCAGTCGTCCACCGTGCCAGACCACAGCATATGAAACATAATTTAATGACCATTGTCAACTGTACAGAGTCAGTGCTTCTAAATAAATTAACAAACCCGACTGAGTGATTTAATTAAAGTGGACACAGGAGGAATGCAGATTTGTTCACATTACTTTTTTAAATATATTCATGTCATGTATTATTCCCTTAATTCTAAATCTCTTCATTCTCCAGTAGCCCATTAGATACACATCTAATTATATTTGACCAACAGACAACAGTCTTGGCTTTTGCTTAAGTGTGTTCTCTTTAAGTACCGTAGACGTTACAAGGCTGTCATCACAAAGTACACAACATAGTTTGTTCAGAAATAAAGTTCAGTTCAATTGAGTTTGAAATACAACGTTAAAACAATTCAGTACAATGAATTCAATCAATCATAACCTCAGTTATTCATTTAACTTTTATTGGGTGTGAATACGTTTTTTTATGTTATGATTTATGGGGGGGGGGGGGGGGGGGGGTTGTGTAAAAACATTTTATTACCACTCCAATATAAGTTTTGACTGGAGCAAGATTGCATGACTTGACTTGCTGATACCAAGTAATGACTTGACTTGCTTGATTCCCCCCATAGTGACTTGGGACTTGCTTGAGACTTAAAGGTTATGACTTGAGACTTCCTTGTGACTCTGCCACGCTCACATTCACACCTATGGACAATTCAGTCTTCAATGAAGCTAATATGCACGTTTTGAGATGGAATGTGGAAGAAAAGTCAAGTAAGCACATGTGTAGAACATGCAAGCAAAGTGAAGACCTGAGCAGAGATTTAAAACCCAAACAGAACTATTGAGGCAAACGTTCTAAACACTAGTCACCGTGCACCCCAGATTTCATCGTAAAATGAAAATTAATCATTGGACATTGACAAGTCAATTCACATAGTTAATGTATGATGCATTTAATAGACTTAACAATTCGTAAGTTTCAGTTAAAGGGGAAAACAGAAAGCCAAAGAACAAGTGAGAGAAGTGAACAAACCTGCTCTGTTTGATCCAAACGAAGGCTTGAAAACAGCGTCCAAAATTTGACGTTGTCGCTCGTTCTCCGCTTTTGTACGACAAAGTTCCTCCTCGTACTCTGCTATTGTTCTTTGGAACACTACAAATATTTCGTCAACGGCCGCACTTAGTCGCTGATTCAGCAACGCTCTCAGCATTTGCACTTTGCACATTTTCACACGACAATCACAACACTTTCCACTCACACTCGACCTCTTTGTTCACAGCGAGCAAGCTAAGCTAATCTTGAGGGGCCTTCAGGCAGTCAGGAAAAAAACAACAACTATGTTTTACAGTGTTATACCAAATATAAACACATTCTGAATACAGAAGAAAAGACGCAGCAATGGACGCATTAACAGGTACGTTGGTTTTCTCAATGCTAATGTTCATCCTCAGCCATTTTTCTTCTTTGTTTCTTTTTTGCAGCTTCTTCTTCGTTTGTGTACCGGCGGTTTACAAACTGTATTAGTGCGTTACCGCCACCCAGTGATTTTCAATAGTACTGCTTCAGTTTGCATCGACATTAAACATCAATCCATCCATTTTCCGTACCGTTTATCCCCCACTAGGGTCCCGGGCGTGCTGGCCCCTAAATTAACTGACTCCGGGCGAAAGGCGGGGTACACCCTTGATTGGTCGCCAGCCTATCGCGAGGCACATAGAAACAAAAAAACAGTCGCACTCATATTCACACCTAAATTGAGATACTGAAAAAGTGAAGTGTAAAATAGCTAATTTAAGAGAATTATATTCTGAGATATTTTATACATATTTTGTTTTATGAAAATTAACAATTGAGATGGTGAATCAAAGCAGTAATCATTACAGATGATTGGGTGGCGGTAATGCAGTACCGTCATAGTTTGCAAACCGCCATTAAACACAAAAAGGACAATCCGGACCCACACTCCTTTTCAAAAGATGGCGCTAATGCAACAAAAGTTGTTTGCCAACCGCCAAAAGAAAGTCGGAAAAAGAAGAAAGACGAAACGCGGAAGTTAGCAAGAGATCACGGGGAAGATGTGTAGTGAGCTTGTCAAGTATGTTTACGCTTTTGCTATTTTGTCGGTGCCATTCATTGTATGTGGTAAGCACAGCAAACGTTCCTAAATAATCCCTTCAAAACTCGACTCGGTACACTTTGAAGCTTCTCGACTTATTTTAGTTTAGTTGGCTTGTTGCAAACAAAGTGACGCGGAAGTAAGCAAAACGTCGCGAAAGTGTGTGTGTGTGTGTGTGAGAGAGAGAGAGAGAGAGTGTAGTGATTGTGCGACAAGAATGACAACACCATACGAGGAGGAACTTTCACCAACAAAAGACAACGAGCGACAACGTCAACTACTGGACGCTGTTTTCAAGCCCCAAGATGAACCACACCGAGCAGGTAAATGTGTTCACTCATTATAGTAGTGATGGCGAGATGAAGCATCGTAACACTTCTGCCATTGGTTCGAGTAATGGTTCATTTCTTGATTCTTCATATGTGCACACGAAATATATATATATATATATATATATATATATATATATATATATATATAAATATATATAATATAATATATAATCTCTCTATATATATATAGATTATATATTATATAGATATGTATAATATATATATATATATATATATATATTATATATAATATATATTATATATAATATATCCATCCATCCATTTTCTGAGCCGCTTCTCCTCACTAGGGTCGCGGGCGTGCTGGAGCCTATCCCAGCTGTCATCGGGCAGGAGGCGGGGTACACCCTGAACTGGTTGCCAGCCAATCGCAGGGCACATAGAAACAAACAACCATTCGCACTCACAGTCATGCCTACGGGCAATTTAGTCTCCAATTAATGCATGTTTTTGGGATGTGGGAGGAAACCGGAGTGCCCGGAGAAAACCCACGCAGGCACGGGGAGAACATGCAAACTCCACACAGGCGGGGCCGGGGATTTAACCGGGGTCCTCAGAACTGTGAGGCTGACACTCTAACCAGTCGGCTACCGTGCCCACTATACTATATATATATATATATATATATATATATATATATATATATGTATATATATATATATATATATATATTATATATATACACACACACAGGCACACACGTGTGTGTATAATGTTAATGTGTGATGAGTTTGTGTGTGTGCTTTGGGATCATACCTTGTGATGTATTTATAGTTTAAACCAGTGCTGTCAAAATTAAGGACCTCGCAAGCCAAACTCAATATTTTTTTAAAATTTACTCAGATTTGTCATGTTTTCCCTTCTCTCCAGATATGTAATGTTAAACCTTTTCATATGAAAACAAACTTAACTGAATCTGGAGTAAGCAGATTTTATTATCAACACATGAGAAATCCATCCATCCATTTTCTGAGCCGCTTCTCCTCACTCGGGTCGCGGGCGTGCTGGAACCTATCCCAGCTGTCATCGGGCAGGAGGCGGGGTACACCCTGAACTGGTTGCCAGCCAATTGCAGGGCACATTGAAACAAACAACCATTCGCGCTCACAGTCATGCCTACGGGCAATTTAGAGTCTCCAATTCATCGCATGAGAAATCAAATGTGCAATATAAGACACATTTGTTTCTCATTTAAATAGATACAATTTGTAGATCTGAAATCTAAAATCTGTTGTGGACAGATAATCTGCCTCCCACCTTTCTTGAAAGCTCCTGTTTCTCATCTTTTGTTTGGCCATGATTGAGGAGGGGAGGTGTATATTTGCCCGAGGAGATTGGTAGCATAGTTGCGAATGACTGCACCAGAAAAGGAGAAGGTGCTTACCGGTCTCGAATGATGAGCCAACACACGAGCAAAGCATTCTGGGATTTGTAGTTTTCGCGGCACATGCGCTATATACTGGCGGGCCAACATACATTTGATATTGTTTCGTGTTTCGTAATTACAGTTTTACATGTGGTTTCAACTATTAACCTAAGCAATTATATACATCTTTAGGGCCGCATCATATACTTGTTCTTTTTTATTTGTTTTGCTATTCACTGCATTATCCCCTCTGAGTAGCGAGGGATTACTACTGACTAACTTCCATTCTGAGAAAAATGGCAATTATTATTATTATTTTTTTAATGGCTCTTTTTTCAATTGATCCTCCTGCAAGATACTCCTATTTGGCACCGTAATAATAAAGTATGAGCTGGCTGAGGAAAGCTTGACTTTTTTTGTGTGTCCCGCCACAGATGTCAGTAAAGAAGATCAGCCGGAGTGGCGCTCCAGGGTAGAGCAGCAGGAGCCAGAGCCCCACCACGTAAAGGAGGAAGAGGAGGAGGCTGATATCACAAAGCTGCCATTTCATCGTGTAATTGTGAAGAGTGAAGATGATGAAGACAAAGGTCAACGTGAGGCGAACATTGTGACGCCTCAGAGCAGCGGTTTAAGTCAACACATGACATCAGAGAGTGATGGAGAGCACTGCGGAGGATCACAAGCAGATAGTGACGACACAGCGTACTCTCCGGACACTGATGATGAAGGTGATGCGACATGTCACATGGACAAGAAAAACTCAAAATGTTCTCGGTGTGGGAAAACCTTTGGAAACAGCTATTATTTGAAAAGACACATGAGGACCCACACTGGAGAGAAACCGTTCCTCTGCATGGTCTGTGGTAAAAGATTCTTGATAAAAGGACATATGATTATACACAATAGAATACACACTGGAGAAAAACCTTATTCCTGCTCAGTGTGCCACAAAAGTTTTTCTCATCAGTCAGCATTTATTCGACACAAAAGGACACACACCAGTGAGAAGCCTTTTACTTGCTCAACATGTGGTAAAAGTTTCACTCTGGGGGAAAGTTTGAAAACGCACAAAAGAACTCACACTGGAGAGAAACCATATTCCTGTCGAGTCTGCAACAAAGGCTTTTATGATCGCTCAGCATTTGTTCGACACACAAGGATACACACTGGCGAGAAGCCTTTTACCTGCTCAGTGTGTGGTATCCAATT